>NC_056436.1:19739974-20085808 GCF_018296145.1 Oncorhynchus tshawytscha | reverse complement strand
AATAATACCAGAGCTGTTTAAATACAATAATACCAGAGCTGTTTAAATACAATAATACCAGAGCTGTTTAAACACAATAATACCAGAGCTGTTTAAATACAATAATACCAGAGCTGTTTAAATACAATAATACCAGAGCTGTTTAAATACAATAATACCAGAGCTGTTTAAACACAATAATACCAGAGCTGTTTAAACACAATAATACCAGAGCTGTTTAAATACAATAATACCAGAGCTGTTTAAATACAATAATACCAGAGCTGTTTAAACACAATAATACCAGAGCTGTTTAAATACAATAATACCAGAGCTGTTTAAATACAATAATACCAGAGCTGTTTAAATAACACCAGAGCTGTTTAAATACAAGAGAGCTGTTTAAACACAATAATACCAGAGCTGTTTAAATACAATAATACCAGAGCTGTTTAAACACAATAATACCAGAGCTGTTTAAATACAATAATACCAGAGCTGTTTAAACACAATAATACCAGAGCTGTTTAAATACAATAATACCAGAGCTGTTTAAATACAATAATACCAGAGCTGTTTAAATACAATAATACCAGAGCTGTTTAAATACAATAATACCAGAGCTGTTTAAATACAATAATACCAGAGCTGTTTAAATACAATAATACCAGAGCTGTTTAAATACAATAATACCAGAGCTGTTTAAATACAATAACACCAGAGCTGTTTAAACACAATAATACCAGAGCTGTTTAAACACAATAATACCAGAGCTGTTTAAACACAATAATACCAGAGCTGTTTAAACACAATAATACCAGAGCTGTTTAAATACAATAACACCAGAGCTGTTTAAATACAATAACACCAGAGCTGTTTAAACACAATAATACCAGAGCTGTTTAAACACAATAATACCAGAGCTGTTTAAACACAATAATACCAGAGCTGTTTAAATACAATAACACCAGAGCTGTTTAAATACAATAATACCAGAGCTGTTTAAATGCTATAATAGCAAAGCTGTTTAAATACAATAATACCAGAGCTGTTTAAATACAATAATAACAGAGCTGTTTAAATACAATAATACCAGAGCTGTTTAAATACAATAATACCAGAGCTGTTTAAATACAATAATAACAGAGCTGTTTAAATACAATAATACCAGAGCTGTTTAAATACAATAACACCAGAGCTGTTTAAATACAATAATACCAGAGCTGTTTAAATACAATAATACCAGAGCTGTTTAAATACTATAATAGCAAAGCTGTTTAAATACAATAATAACAGAGTTGCGTACCAAGCTTGCGTTCATCCATCTACAATTTACGATTATTAGACTGAAACCTTGAGTTGCAGTTTTACAGACAATATTAAGCCCTAATGAAGTATTATGTTCAGATAAATGTTAAATTCCTAAATTAAACCAGCCTGATTGCCCCTACTATTAAACACTAATGAAGGCCAGCATGAATACTGATACAGCTAATCATTTTGTAATATGACGGTTAACGCGGGTGGGTTTTTCCATAAATGCACATGATAGGGTTTCATATTCAAATATGAATATGCGAGAACATTATGAGATAATGGTTAATGGTTGGCCCCTATCACCCAGCCACCCACGCAACTCTGCTGCAGGCAGACAAGTGATGAAGAAATATACACGCACGTACTGACGCATGTACGTATATTCTCACACACACACACACACACACACACACACACACACACACACACACACACACACACACACTTCCGGTATATGTTTGAATATGTCCAGATGACTGCATGTCTTGTTGTATAATCATTGTCCAGTCCCCCTCAATCATCATCCAGTCCCCCTCCCACAAGCACCACTCCTCTCCTGTCTCCTGACATGTCCACCCATCTGCATTTCCAGATCCCCCATCCCTTTAACAACGCTTGTCATCCCAGCATCACACACATCTCCCAGACTCGAACTCGTTGTGCTGTGTTCCCCTGCTCAACACATCTGTGTGTGTCCCAACTGACTCTTGCTGCTAGAACCTGAATCTCACGGCTAGAGTGCAATGCAACGCAACGGCCATAATGAAGGTATTTGCATTTTAAGTGTTAGACAATATTTCCTGTTTTGATGCCTGAGGATCTCATTGCAAATGGCCAGTGGCAGTACAATATTTCATATAAGCCGGAAATGTTATTTTGTAAGACTATTGTAAATTTTCATCAGACATTATCCATGTGGAAGATAAGGCTAACAACATTGCAGCTGTACACTGTGTTACTTAGTTTGTGCAAGGCTGTTGTTTTCTTTTCACTGGCCTCACTGGACAATATATTCACCCGTGGAGCAATAAGCTCCACATTTAATATGCTGGAAAAGGATAATTAAAACATTCTATTTGGGATTCATTGTTATTGTGCCAGAGGAAAGAGCTTTGGATATGAATTCTTCTAAATTAATTTGGTTTTTTAACGAGACAGTGTTTGGCTGTGAGGAGAAGAACGAAGTTCACAGCAGTTTGAGCTTATTGCTTTGTGTCCCCATTAAAACATTGCCTCGGACCATGAAACAAAATGTCACGATTCACTCATCTCTGAGTCACTTCGTTTTGAAGACTTGGGAATTCTCATTTATCCTCTCTCCACATTCGTTCCTCTATCCTACGTACCATTATGCCAATGACTGAGCTATTCTGTAACGCTGTATAGTGACGTTCAGTGACAAACCATGGCTTCATATACACACCAATGTATGAGCTAGTATTCCCACCACAAGTTGTAAGGTTGTTCCACAATTCCCTGTTCCCTTTGTAATGAGTTACAGCAGCAACTGATCACATCGTAGGTGAAAACAAATATTTTTATGTTTGTTGTATCGTCCTCGCATGAATTTAGAAAATAATGCCTCTAGGCCTAAAGTATCAAAAAGACGCTATTCTCTAGTATTTTGACTCTTCCAAGCAAGTAAAAGTCATCTTTAGGGCCCAACCTGTAGTATAGTACATTGGTTCCATGGAGTGCACCATGACACAAGAATCTCTGGAGGATAGCGAGGTCAACCGTTGAGCATCGCCTGTTAGACTTCAGATGGAGGAACACTGTGGGCTAAATACACACCAGGGACCCTGCTGTAGCCTTGGAGACAGCTGCTCTTTCTCTTTTTACACTCTGGTTTTGCCACCGACACCGGTTTGACCTGAGAAGCTCACTGTTAGCCTACCACCATCATCATCATCATCATCATCTGTGTGATCTAACCCAACATGGCTCAACACGGCTCCCTGGCAAGCCCAAATGAAGCCATTACCATCAAGCACGGCTGGACTACATGATTTTGTAGAGCAAAGCAGGGGAATGCCTGTGTGCATGGAGCAGGTTGGCTGCTCTTCAGTCGACTGGCTTCCCTATGACGCTGATGGTCAAATGTTAGCTGAATCACTGCATCAATCTCTCTTACAGTGGCTTGCGAAAGTATTCAACCCCCGTTAGCATTTTTCCTATTTTGTTGCCTTACAACCTGTAATTAAATGGGTCATGGGGGGATTTGTATCATTTGATTTACACAACCTGACTACCACTTGAAGATGCAAAATATTTTTTATTGTGAAACAAATAAAAAAATAAGACAAAAAAATGAAAGCTTGAGCGTGCATAACTATTCATCCCCCCAAAGTCAATACTTTGTGGAGTCAGCTGTAGCAGCAATTACAGCTGCAAGTCTCTTGGGGTATCTCTCTATAAGCCTGGTACATCAAGCCACTGGGATTTTTGCCCATTCTTCAAGGCAAAACTGCTCCAGCTCCATCAAGTTGGTTTGGTTGTACTGGTGTACAGCAATTCATACCACAGATTAGATTGAGGTCTGGGCTTTGACTAGGCCATTCCAAGACATTTAAATGTTTTCACTTAAAACATCTGAGTGTTTCTTTAGCAGAATGCTTAGGGTCATTGTCCTGCTAGAAGTTGAACCTCTGTCCCAGTCTCAAATCTCTGGAAGGCTGAAACAGGTTACCTTTAAGAATTTCCCTGTATTTAGCGCCATCCAGCATTCCTTCAATTCTGACCAGTTTCCCAGTCCATGCCGATGAAAAACATCCATGCGGCATGATGCTGCCACCA
Organism: Oncorhynchus tshawytscha; assembly: GCF_018296145.1. Taxonomy (NCBI): domain Eukaryota; kingdom Metazoa; phylum Chordata; class Actinopteri; order Salmoniformes; family Salmonidae; genus Oncorhynchus; species Oncorhynchus tshawytscha. Next base: position 20,081,716 of record NC_056436.1, on the reverse strand, counting down.
CCTTGCTTCACTGTGGGGATGGTATTCTTGGGGTGATGGAAAGGTGTTGGGTTTCCACCAGACGCGTTTTCCTTGATGGCCAAAAAGCTAAATTTTTGTCTCATCTGACCAGAGTACCTTCTTCCGTATGTTTGGGGAGTCTCCCACATGCCTTTTGGCGAACACCAAATGTGTGTGCTTATTTATTTATTTATTTAAGCAATGGCTTTTTTCTGGCCACTCTTCCGTAAAGCCCAGCTCTGTGGAGTGTACGGCTTAAAGTGGTCCCATGGACAGATACTCCAATCTCCGCTGTGGAGCTTTGCAGCTCCTTCAGAGTTATCTTTGTTCTCTTTGTTGCCTCTCTGATTAATACCCTCCTTGCCTGGTCTGTGATTTTTGGTGGGTGGCCCTCTCTTGGCAGGTTTGTTGTGGTGCCATATTATTTCTATATTTTTGTAATGGATTTAATGGTGCTCCGTGGGATTTTCAAAGTTTTGGACATGTTTTATAACCCAATCCTGATCTGTACTACTCCACAACTTTGTCCCTGACGTGTTTGGAGAGCTCCTTGGTCTTCATAGTGCCACTTGCTTGGTGGTGCCCCTTGCTTAGTGGTGCGACAGACTCTGGGACCTTCCAGAACAGGTGTATATATACTGAGATCATGTGACAGATCATGTGACACTTAGATTGCACACAGGTAGACTTTATGTAACTAATTATGTGACTTCTGAAGGTGATTGGTTGCACCAGAACTTATTTAGGGGCTTCATAGCAAAGGGGTGAATACATTTACAAACACCATTTCAGTTTTTTTTTCCATAATTCTTTTGAAAGAGTTATTTTTTTCATTTCACTTCACAGATTGACTATTTTGTGTATGTCCATTACATGAAATCCAAATAAAAATCAATTTAAATTACAGGTTGTAATGAAACAAAATAGGACAAATGGCTTTTGTTGTTATTCTAGTAAAGAAAATCAACTAGGAAAAATATATCCGTGTTGGTGTCATGAACACTTCAAAATTACCTTTCAGAAAAAAATCTTTAACTATTTCCCAGATTATGCCTAATCATCTAACTACGTATCTGTTGCAGTGATATACTGTATATTTCTGGTGTGTAGGATTTATCAGTGGTAGAATTTAAAGAGGATGAGGTAGAATATATCTGAATTTTAGAAGGTTCAACAACCTGCCTAGAGGGTATCTGTTAAGGTTTTCTAGGTGTGAAGGAGAGTCGGACCAAACTGCAGCGTGTAGATTGCGATCCATATTTAATAACGAACGTAAAACACGAATCAAATAACAAACACTACAAAAACAATAAACGTAACGAAAACCGAAACAGCCTAAACTTGTGTAACCTAACACATAGACAGGAACAAGGACACTAAGGACAATCACCCACGACAAACTCAAAGAATATGGCTGCCTAAATATGGTTCCCAATCAGAGACAACGATAAACACCTGCCTCTGATTGAGAAACACTTCAGACAGCCATAGACTTATCTAGAACACCCCACTAGCTACAATCCCCCATATATACACACCACATACAAAAACCCATGCCACACCCTGGCCTGACCAAATAAATAAAGATAAACACAAAATACTTCGACCAGGGCATGACAGAACCCCCGCCCCCCCCTAAGGTGTGGACTCCCGAACGCACCTCAAAACAAATAGGGAGGGTCCGGGTGGGCGTCTGTCCATGGTGGCGGCTCCGGCGCGGGACGTGGACCCCACTCAATTAATGTCTTAGTCCCCTCTCCTCGCGTCCCTGGATAGTCCACCCTCGCCGCCGACCATGGCCTAGTAGTCCTCACCCAGAAACCCACTGGACTGAGGGGCAGCGTGGGACTGAGGCAGCTCGGGACTGTGGGGAAGCTCAGGAGTGAGAGGAAGCTCAGGAGTGAGAGGAAGCTCAGGCATGTAGATAAATCTACCAGATCCTGGCTGGCTGGTGGTTTCGGCAGATCCTGGCTGACTGGCAGATCCTGGCTGACTGGCGGATCTGGCAGATCCTGGCTGACTGGCGGATCTGGCAGATCCTGGCTGACTGGCGGATCCTTGCTGACTGGCAGATCCTGGCCGACTGGCAGTTCTGGCAGATCCCGGCTGACTGGCGGATCTGGAAGAGTCTGGTTGACTAGCAGATCTGGAAGAGTCTGGTTGACTAGCAGATCTGGAAGAGTCTGGTTGACTAGCAGATCTGGAAGAGTCTGGTTGACTAGCAGATCTGGAAGAGTCTGGTTGACTGGCAGATCTGGAAGAGTCTGGTTGACTGGCAGATCTGGAAGAGTCTGGCTGACTGGCGGATCTGGAAGAGTCTGGCTGAGTGGCGGATCTGGAAGAGTCTGGCTGAGTGGCAGATCTGGAAGAGTCTGGTTGACTGGCAGATCTGGAAGAGTCTGGTTGACTAGCGGATCTGGAAGAGTCTGGCTGACTGGCGGATCTGGAAGAGTCTGGCTGACTGGCAGATCTGGAAGAGTCTGGCTGACTGGCGGATCCTGGCAGACTGAAAGATCTGGCTGCTCCATGCTGACTGGCGGCTCTGGCTGCTCCACGCTGACTGGCGGCTCTGGCTGCTCCATGTAGGCTGACAGCTCTGGCGGCTTCTTACAGACTGGCAGCTCTGGCGGCTCCGTGCAGACTGGCAGCTCCTTACAGACTGGCAGCTCCTTGCAGACTGGCAGCTCCTTGCAGACTGGCAGCTCCTTGCAGACTGACAGCTCTGGCTGCTCCATGCAGACTGACATCTCTGGCTGCTTCATGCAGACTGACATCTGACTGTTCCATGCGGACTGACAGCTCTGACTGCTCCATGCAGACTGACAGCTCTGGCTGCTTCATGCAAACTGACAGCTCTGGCTGCTCCATGCAGACTGGCAGCTCTGGCTGCTCCATGCAGACTGGCAGCTCTGGCTGCTCCATGCAGACTGGCAGCTCTGGCTGCTTCATGCAGACTGGCAGCTCTGGCTGCGCTGAACAGATGGGAGACTCCGGCAGCGCTGTAGAGGAGGAAGGCTCTGGCTGCGCTGAACAGGTGGGAGACTCCTGCAGCGCTGTGTCGGAGGAAGGCTCTGGCTGCGCTGAACATCTAGCGGGAGACTCCGGCAGCGCAGGAGAGGAGAAAGGCTCCGACAGCGCTGGAGAGGCGAGGCGCACTGTAGGCCTGATGCGTGCTGCTGGTACTGGTGGTACTGGACCGAGGACACGCACAGGAAGCCTGGTGCGGGGAGCTGCTACCGGAGGGCTGGGGTGTGGAGGTGGTACTGGATAGACCGGACCGTGCAGGCGCACTGGAGCTCTTCAGCACCGAGCCTGCCCAACCTTACCTGGCTCGATGCCCACTCTAGCCCGGCCGATCCGAGGAGCTGGAATATACCTCACCGGGCTATGCACCCACACTGGGGACACCGTGCGCACCACTGCATAACACGGTGCCTGCCCAGTCTCTCTAGCCCCCCGGTAAGCACAGGGAGTTTGCGCAGGTCTCCTACCTGGCGTAGCCATACTCCCTGTGAGCCCCCCCCCAAGAATTTTTTGGGGCTGACTCCCGGGCTTCCATCCGCTCTGCCGTGCTAGCTCCTCATAATGCCGCCTCTCTGCTTTTACTGCCTCCAGCTCGGCTTTGGGGTGACAATAATCTCCAGGCTGATCCCAGGGTCCTTTACCGTCCAGTTCCTCCTCCCATGTCCATTTCTCCAGGTGGTGCAACCTCTCCCACTGTAGCTGCTGCTGCTCCTGCTGCTGCTGCCTCTGTTGCCTCTTCTCCTGTTGCACCTTTGGGCGGCTACACTCCCCTGGTTTAGCCCAGGGTCCTCTCCCGTCGAGGATCTCCTCCCATGTCCAGAAATCCTTCTTACGCATCTCCTCTTTGGGCTGCTCCTGCCTGTTGACACGCTGCTTGGTCCGTTTGTGGTGGGTGATTCTGTTACGGTTTTCTAGGTGTGAAGGAGAGTCGGACCAAACTGCAGCGTGTAGATTGCGATCCATATTTAATAACGAACATAAAACACGAATCAAATAACAAACACTACAAAAACAATAAACGTAACGAAAACAGCCTATACTTGTGTAACCTAACACATAGACAGGAACAAGGACACTAAGGACAATCACCCACACCAAACTCAAAGAATATGGCTGCCTAAATATGGTTCCCAATCAGAGACAACGATAAACACCTGCCTCTGATTGAGAACCACTTCAGACAGCCATAGACTTATCTAGAACACCCCACTAGCCACAATCCCCCATATATACACACCACATACAAAAACCCATGCCACACCCTGGCCTGACCAAATAAATAAAGATAAACACAAAATACTTCGACCAGGGCGTGACAGTATCACTGGAGGCAGATGACTCTCAGTAATAAATTGACCCCTGAGTTGAACAATTAAGGCAGCCCCCCGCACCTCTCTTTCAGAGGGGTTGGGTTAAATGTGGAAAACACATTTTGGTTGAATGAATTCAGTTGACTAGGTGCCCTCCTTTCCATTTCCCTCCTTTCCATTTCCCTCCTTCCCCCCCTAACTCTCTGAAATGAGGAAAGCGACATACTGACATACTCCCCTCTAACTCTCTGAAATGAGGAAAGCGACATACTGACATACTCCCCTCTAACTCTCTGAAATGAGGAAAGCGACATACCAACAAAATATTGCTCTATCCAGAGTACCCCTGAAGTACCCCCTCATGTGCATTTTACTAGTAAGCCTATGGTCTCACAAGTCTTCTCAAGTAACCCCTATGTATAGGTCAAGTACCCCCCAGGGGCCCTAGTACTCCTGGTTGAGAACCACTGGGCTAGTGCACAAGAGGCAAGAATTTAATGGGATAAATGTACAATGAGGGGACGAGGTGGTGATTTGTGGCTTAGCTTGTGACCCAAGGAGGCCTGAGCCTTTGTCTGTGCATTATCAAGCAGATAAATTACCAGCTAGAGGAATGTGACTCCCGAAGTGGCCAGCTCGATCATACTCAAAGAGTCTGTCCTCTCCTCACCTGGGAAGATTCTCTGTTCTCTTGGTCTCTCGTTCCCTTTACTTTCTTCATTTATCTCTCTCTCTTTCTCTCTTTCTCTGTCTATCTGTTTCTTTATCTCTCGCTCTCTCTCTCACACACACACTCTGTATCTCTCTCTCACTCGTCTGTTATAGTCCTGTGGTGAATCTCTTCCCAATTTCACACAAAATATCCATCATTTAGAGACAGGAGAGCAGACAGACAGACAGACACAGCTGTGGCATCCCTCTGTCCACATGCACAGAGCAGCACACACATTAACTCAATAAAACAGTGTCAACACCAACACCACTGAGTCCTACCACCTCCTCATGCACCCACCTCGCCACCCAGGCAACCACAGATCATTGACCATATTAACACAGCCAAACACCCTCCACCATTAACACCTGCATCGTCTCCAATGGCAGCCCTTGTAAAAGTCCTGTTGTTCTGATGTAATGAAGGGTTATTAAATATTGGTTGTGAGGGGAAGCAGAGGGTTTCTCTTAGCGTGGCAAAGCAGTCGTAATCAAATCCATCTACAGTTGTAGTCGGAAGTTCACATACACTTAGGTTGGAGTCATTAAAACTTGTTTTTCAACCACTCCACACATTTCTTGTTAACAAACTATAGTTTTGGCAAGTCGGTTAGGACATCTACTTTATTTACTTGATCTACTTTGTGCATGACACAAGTCATTTTTCCAACAATTGTTTACAGACAGATTATTTCACTTATAATTCACTGTATCACAATCCCAGTGGGTCAGAAGTTTACATACACTAAGTTGACTGTGACTTTAAACAGCTTGGAAAATTCCTGAAAATGATGTCATTGCTTTAGAAGCTTTTGATAGACTAATTGACATTATTTGAGTCAATTGGAGGTGTACCTGTGGATGTATTTCAAGGCCTACCTTCAAACTCAGTTGCTCTTTGCATGACCTCATGGGAAAATCAAAAGAAATCAGCCAATACCTCAGAAAAAAAACCAAGTCTGGTTCATCCTTGGGAGCAATTTCCAAATGCCTGAAGGTACCACGTTCATTTGTGCAAACAATAGTACGCAAGTATAAACACCATGGGACCACGCAGCCATCATACCGCTCAGGAAGGAGATGCGTTCTGTCTCCTAGACATTAACGTACTTTGGTGCGAAAAGTGCAAATCAATCCCAGAACAACAGCAAAGGACCTTGTGAAGATGCTGGAAGAAACAGGTAGAAAAGTATCTATATCCACAGTAAAGCAAGTCCTATATGGACATAACCTGAAAGGCCGCTCAGCAAGGAAGAAGACACTGCTCCTAAACTGCCATAAAAAAAGCCAGACTACGGTTTGCAACTGCACATGGGGACAAAGATCGTAATTTTTGGAGAAATGTCCTCTGTTCTGATTAAACAAAAATAGAACTGTTTGGCCATAATGACAATCGTTATGTTTGGAGGAAAAAGGGGGAGGCTTGCAAGCTGAAGCACACCATCCCAGCCGTAAATCACGGGGGTGGCAGCATCATGTTGCGGGGGTGTTTTGCTGCAGGTGGGACTGGTGCACTTCACAAAGTAGATGTCATCATGAGGCAGGAAAATTATGTGGAAATATTGAAGCAACATCTCAAGACATCAGTCAGGAAGTTAAAGCTTGGTCACAAATGGGTCTTCCAAATGGACAATGACCCCAAGCATACTTCCAAAGTTGTGGCAAAATGGCTTAAGGACAACAAAGTCAAGGTATTGGAGTGGCCATCACAAAGCCCTGACCTCAATCCTATAGAAAATCGTGGGCAGAACTGAAAAAGCGTGTGCAAGCAAGGAGGCCTACAAACCTGACTCAGTTATACCAGCTCTGTCAGGAGGAATGGGACAACATTCACCAAACTTATTGTGGGAAGCTTGTGGAAGGCTACTCGAAACGTTTGACCCAATTTTAACAATTTAAAGGCAATGGGACCAAATACTAATTGAGTGTTTGTAAACTTCTGACCCACTGGGAATATTATGAAAGAAATAAAAGCTGAAATAAATCATTCTCTCTACTATTATTCTGACATTTCACATTCTTAAAATAATGTGGTTATCCTAACTGACCTAAAACAGGGAATTCGTACTAGGATTAAATGTCAGGAATTGTGAAAAACTGAGTTTAAATGTATTTGGCGAAGGTGTATGTAAACTTCCAACTTCAACTTTATGTCTGGATGGATGGAAAGACCATTAGAAAGATGCAGGGACATTTCCATTCCAACAAAATGCTATTGTGCATACTTTGGGTAATTCATGATAAACTATGGGACCTATTTCTGACCTACATTGTGGAAAACCATTTTAAAAAGTTATCGATAGTGTAATTAAAAATATTCTGTTTGAATTCACTGATAGATTAGATTTTGTGATGAATATAAGAAAACTTTTTCATTTCAGCCCTACTCTTGATCGAGACCCTGGACATTTATGCAATGTTCTTGAAGATATTTTCGTAAAAACATAATATAAATTGGGTTCAAGTTCTCTCTATAGTATTGGCTTCATAAAGGGCCAATCAGAAGATGAAATAATAACAAAACGCAACTGTTTCTGTAAAAAAGCTGCGGGAGAAATGTAATCACTCTCAAATTCACAGACATAGCTATGGATGCATGGACTGACCATCCATGATATTATAATTTGAATGTTTTGAAGTTATATAGTGTTTGCTTAGATTTACTTTGTTTACAAACATTGGTGAATAATACTAAGGGGCTGATCCAGGAGGACCATGGATAACGGTCACTAGTAAAGCGCTATTAGGTGCCAGTGGATATTAAGCCACCACAGGTGTCCAGGTCCAAGATATCTTCAGACAGGTTTATTCAGATAATGGGTTTCACCACACCAAACTCCACATCAAACTTCAGTACTGACTGCTCACATAGAAAGTGAGACTGTATAAAAGTGTTTATTTTATTTTATTTAACTAGGCAAGTCAGTTAAGAACCAAATCGTATTGTCAATGACGGCCTAGGAACAGTGGGTTATTAAGTGTCTTGTACAGGGGCAGAACAACAGATTTTTACCTTGTCAGCTCGGGGATTCGATCTTGCAAACTTTCAGTTACTAGTCCAACTAGGCTACCTGCCGCGGTTAATTAGATACACAACCTAAACATAGGTCAAATACAATAAACATGAGGAATAGTCCAGAGATTCTGACTGCGATCTCACCCTGAAGACAGGGGCGGGGTAAAGTGAGGTGCACAGGGAATGGGAATTGTGATTGGCTGATACAAGTGGGAGGACTTGTAGGTACCACTAAGGAGAAAACTAACAACTAGATTAGATGTGATGCAACAGCCACCCTCAGATTTACTCTGTAACTCTAAACTAAAGGCTCTAATTTACCAGGGATGACAGAAGGCCGCTGGTGTGTGTTCATCTGCCTGGACAGGGAGGCAGAGCTGTGCAGGAGGCAGACAAGGGAAATCCTTGAGTGTGTCTGGCCACCCCATCAGAATCGTAGGGCATAGGCCTCTCGCCAAACAGGGTTTCTGTTTTTTGTGCATCTGGCCACCCTATCAAGAAGATGCTTGAGATCACCAAACCAGAGTGAGTGATGTGGCGGGGACCAGAGCAGAAGGTGCAGCAGTTCTGGAAGAGGAGAGCCAACCGGACGCAGTGGTGGACCTGATGGCGGCCACCCCCTCTGCCCAGAAAAAGGCAACATGAGGACCTCGGGAGTGAGGGCAGGTTAGGCCCCCAGCGGATGAGCAGGAGTCATCTTGACCCCCGGCACAGTGCCAGCTGAGAACACCAGGACTGGAGACATCAGGGCCACAGCGGCAAAGCTCAAACAAGGATCTCAGGACTGGGGACCGCAGAGCTGCAGCAGATCTCAAGATCTCAACAAGGACCCTGGGACTGAACACTCTGGTGGCTGGACCCACGAAGCAACTAACTACTAGTACGGGGTGATGCAACTGCAAAATAAGAGCTGGCCTTTTAGCAATTGGTGCAAAACAAGCTTATATTTTAGGTTCTGATGGGATATGACAGTAAAACTTAGCTCATAAGTCATATACTTCAAGAATCAATGGGTACATATAATTAATTTGTAGGTCTAAAAACAGATGTGGCAACTGCTGATTTCAACTTTAAAGACAGTTTAATATGATTGATTCTAAATCAAATGTTTTCCAGTGGAGCCAGAAAATCTACAAAGAACCTTAACACCAACAGGCTTTTTGTCTCAGTGACTTGCTACAGTCATCATTTTCCATTGATTTCCACCTTCCCACCATTATGGACCAACTTCCAGTCCCTTGAGAAACCAAATGGCTATAGCAATCAATGAAATCATCAGAGCAACAAAAATGATCTCAAGCGATGATATATTATAGTATTTTGTAGTAAGATACATGTACAGGAAATTATCATGACTGATGCTACAGTAATTTTAACATTTACATAAACATGTTATATTTACATTAATGGCATCTCAAATCACAACTACTGTTACTCTATCCATACAAAGATCTAATTTACAGTATAACCTCAACTTCCAGTCGTTTGCCAGGCAACATCTGGGAAATTTCAATATCCCTGCTTCAATGTAACATGTAACAGCTGGTAGGAGAGAATCTGCATTGCTTTGGGGTTACTTTTAGCTGACGACGTGCATGTGTGATTCCCACCATATGGGAAGTTTTTTCTGAACTGTCCCTCCAGCGTTTAGAAACCCAAATGTAATCAAATCAGCAAACATTGAACACTCGCCACTTTATAATTCTGTGTTCTGTGTGACCAGAAATATTACATTGTAGGAACAATTTAATGAGAAAAAGAAAGAAAGACAAGTGAATAGATTTGAGAGAGAAAAAAATCACCAGTGTGCATATGTATTTCCCTAAACAATAGCATGGCTCTTAGACAATGTAAGAGAGACCCCAAAGAATCCTGTTCTTCATTTGGAGTCATTAGAATGTTAGTGGAAGTGTTCCCCCTTCTGATTCTTACTCCTTGGTGTATTTGTATAAACTATACTGACATGAAGCGGATTGGGTTTATGTGAAGTTTTATGACAGTAATGTACACTGAGTATTACAAAACATTAGGGATAATATTATTCCTAATATTAAGTTTCATCCCCCACCCCCCTCAAAACAGCCTCAATTTGTCAGGGCATGAACTCTACAAGGTGTCTGAAGCATTCCATAGGGATAGTGGCCCATGTTGACTCCAATGCTTCCCACAGTTGTGTCTGGTTGGCTGGATGTAATTCGGGTGGTGGACCATTCTTGATACACATGGGAAAATGTTGAGTGTGAAAAACCCAGCAGCGTTGCATTTCTTGACACAAACTGGTATGCCTGGCACCTACCCCAAAATTGCCCTCACTAGAAGCAAGTGTTTCAGACATAAGGAAGTGGATGGCTGCAAACGTTCTACTTTTAAACTCGGACAAAACAGAGATGCTTGTTCTAGGTCCCAAGAAACAAAGAGATCTTCTGTTGAATCTGACAATTAATCTTAATGGTTGTACAGTCGTCTCAAATAAAACTGTGAAGGACCTCGGCATTACTCTGGACCCTGATCTCTCGTTTGAAGAACATGTCAAGACTGTTTCAAGGACAGCTTTTTTCCATCTATGTAACATTGCAAAAATCAAAAACTTTCTGTCCAAAAATGATGCAGAAAAATTAATCCATGCTTTTGTCACTTCTAGGTTAGACTACTGCAATGCTCTACTTTCCGGCTACCCGGATAAAGCACTAAATAAACTTCAGTTAGTGCTAAATACGGCTGCTAGAATGCTGACTAGAACCAAAAAATTTGATCATATTACTCCAGTGCTAGCCTCCCTACACTGATTTCAAGGTTTTACTGCTAACCTTCAAAGCATTACATGGGCTTGCTCCTACCTATCTCTCTGATTTGGTCCTGCTGTACATACCTACACGTACGCTACGGTCACAAGACGCAGGCCTCCTAATTGTCCCTAGAATTTCTAAGCAAACAGCTGGAGGCAGGGCTTTCTCCTATAGAGCTACATTTTTATGGAATGGTCTGCCTACCCATGTGAGAGACGCAAACTTGATCTCAACCTTTAAGTCTTTACTGAAGACTCATCTCTTCAGTGGGTCATATGATTGAGTGTAGTCTGGCCCAGGAGTGTGAAGGTGAACGGAAAGGCTCTGGAGCAACGAACCGCCCTTGCTGTCTCTGCCTAGCCGGTTCCCCTCTTTCTACTGGGATTCTCTGCCTCTAACCCTATTACAGGGGCTGAGTCACTGGCTTACTAGGGCTCTTTCATACCGTCCCTAGGAGGGGTGCGTCACTTGAGTGGGTTGAGTCACTGATGTGATCTTCCTGTCTGGGTTGGTGCCCCCCCTTGGGTTGTGCCGTGGCGGAGATCTTTGTGGGCTATACTCGGCCTTGTCTCAGGATGGTAAGTTGGTGGTTGAAGATATCCCTCTAGTGGTGAAGGGGCTGTGCTTTGGCAAAGTGTGTGGGGTTATATCCTTCCTTTTTGGCCCTGTCCGGGGGTGTCATCGGATGGGGCCACAGTGTCTCCTGACCCCTCCTGTCTCAGCCTCCAGTATTTATGCTGCAGTAGTTTATGTGTTGGGGGGCTAGGGTCAGTGTGTTATATCTGGAGTACTTCTCCTGTCCTATCCGGTGTCCTGTGTGAATTTAAGTATGCTCTCTCTAATTCTCTCTTTCTTTCTCTCTCTCAGAGGACCTGATCCCTAGGACCATGCCTCAGGACTACCTGACATGATGACTCCTTGCTGTCCCCAGTCCAGCTGGCCGTGCTGCTGCTCCAGTTTCAACTGTTCTGCCTATGATTATTATTATGCGACCATGCTGGTCATTTATGAACATTTGAACATCTTGGCCATGTTCTGTTATAATCTCCACCCGGCACAGCCAGAAGAAGACTGGCCACCCCACATAGCCTGGTTCCTCTCTAGGTTTCTTCCTAGGTTTTGGCCTTTCTAGGGAGTTTTTCCTAGCCACCGTGCTTCTACACCTGCATTGCTTGCTGTTTGGGGTTTTAGGCTGGGTTTCTGCACAGCACTTTGAGATATCAGCTGATGTACGAAGGGCTATATAAATTCATTTGATTTGATACTATTATACCCCATTCGAAGGTACTTAAATCCTTTGTCTTGTCCATTCACCCTCTGATTGGCACACATACAAAATTGTCAATTGTCTCAAGACTTTAAAATTCTTCTTTAACCTGTCTCCTTCCCTTCGTCTACGCTGATTGAAGTGGATTTAATAAGTGACATCAATTAGGGATCATAGCTTTAGTTGTCTCTGTCATGGAGAGAGCAAGGGTTCTAAATGGTTTGTACACTCAATGTATGTTATAGAAATATTAAAGAAAAAATTACAAGAGGATTTACTACAGCATTTTTTAAGATTAGCATACAAAATGTAAAAATGTAAATTGTTAGAATCCACTGTCTGGCTTTCTGCTTGAATTTACAAATAATTTAATGTGTCTAACAAGGAGGAGAACATTTGCTGATCTCCCTTGGGGGGAGTAGGGGGTCTGTCAGTAGGGGTAGAGAAGATTAAGGCTTCTTGAAATAGCTCTCTAGTGATATTGTCTGGTTGCTTCTTGGCATAACCCAAGGCTTTATACCATAGTGACGGCAACATAAATGAGCCCCACTTAGGGTTGAATAGTTGATGGCATACTGTATCTATTCTCACTCTGCAGCTACTGTACATGCCATAGTGAAACTCTGTAGCCTGAGATCAAAGGAAGGAAATAATTGTCATGTTCTGCTGCTACTGTGAAAAGAGTTAGACATAAATGAGGCAATTTAAGTAAGTTATGTATGTAAATCAATACACTGTATAGTGGGATAATTTACTGCCAATGTGTTATCTTTTAGACACAGTGTCCAGCAGTGGTACTGTAGTCTACTGGGGCTGAAGGGCACAGGTTAAGATGAAACTGAATAGGGGTTTGATGATGTTCTTGCTTCTGAGAACTAAGGTAGGAAGACATACCTTTAGTTGTTTCTGGGAAGAAGTCATGCCTATCAGTGGAATAAGTGCCTCAGAGGGATGTGGTGGTACACATCAGGCATTCAGTAAGATCACAGCAAGCCTCCGCCGTGCCACGGCTCATTTACATGGTGACACTGTAAGACTTATAGTTGAGCTCCAGTCCTTTGGACCGCTTCCCCCTGAGGACCTGGCTGCTGTGCCTCACCAGGCAGTGGGGTGTGGAGGGAGGAGTGCTGCCCAGCCATGGCGGACGCTGTTGCCATGGTGCTTCTGGAGCCTGGATCTCTTCGGCTGCACTGACTACCTTGGTCTGAAAACCAAAATGGCACCCTATTCCCTATGTAGGGAATGGGGTGCCATTTGGGACACAGTCTCAGTCTTTGGACCCAGCAGATGTTGATCCTGTATGGCTCAGTTGGCAGAGAATGGTCCTTGCAATGCCATGATTGTGGTTTTGAATCCCAGGGCCACCCATATGTAAAATGTGTGTTAGACTATACGTCGCTTTGAATAAAAGCATCTGCTAATGGCATATTTTATGGTGAACCCTGGTTGGGTTGGTGTGGAGGAATGCTACTGTAGTGGAGGTGAATGGATACCAGGGGCTGTGGCTGTACATGGACAAGTTTCCGATCTGCTCCCATTAAAAAGGCATATGAAACATTGTATACAAAAGATGACAGAAAACTCTTGGAAAAAAGATGCAGGATTGCGTGTAGTGTAGTCAGTTCAGCTAAACCTAGGGTATGGCAAATTCCAAGACATTATTGGGAAATTGAAATTCATTTACTGCATTTCTACACAATTTAAAAACTCTCAAATGGAGAAAAAAAGTGCTTTGCAAAAGTATTCATTCTCCTTGGCGTTTTCCTATTTTGTTGCATAACAACCTGTAATTTAAATGGATTATTTGGATTTCATGTAATGGACATTCACAAAATTGTTTAAATTGGTGAAGTGAAATGGAAAAAATAACCTGTTTCTAAAAAATTAAAAACATAAAAATGGTGCATGCATATGTTTTCACCTCTTTGTTATGAAGCCCCTAAACAAGATCTGGTGCAACCAATTACCTTCAGAAGTCACATAATTAGTTACATAAAGTCCACCTGTGTGCAATCTAAGTGTCACATGATCGGTCACATGATCTCAGTATATATACACCTGTTCTGAAAGGCCCCAGAGTCTGCCACACCACTAAGCAAGGGGCACCACCAAGCAAGCGGCACCATGTAGACCAAGAATCTCTCCAAACAGGTCAGGGACAGTTGAAAAAATCTAAAAATAAGCACACATGTTTGGTGTTCGCCAAAAGGCATGTGGGAGCATCCCCAAACAAATTGAGCTTTTTGGCCATCTAGGAAAATGCTATTTCTGGCACAAGCCCAACACATCTCATTACCCAAAGAATACCATCCCAAAGAATACAATTTTTCATCGGCAGGGACTGAGAAACGGGTCAGAATTGAAGGAATGATGGATGGCACTAAATACAGGGAAATTCTTGAGGGGAAACCTGTTTCAGTCTTCAAGAGATTTGAGACTGGGAAGGAGGTTCACCTTCCAGCAGGACAATGACCCTAAGCATTCTGCTAAAGCAACACTCGGATGTTTTAAGAGGAAACATTTAAATGTTTTGGAATGGCCTTGTCAAAGCCCAGACCTCAATCCAATTGAGAATCTGTGGTATGACTTAAAGATTTCAGTACACCAGCGGAACCCATCCAACTTGAAGGGGTTAAAGCAAGAGACTTGCAGCTGTAATTGCTGCAAAATGTGGCTCCACAAAGTATGTACTTTGAGGGGGTGAATAGTTATGCACGCTCAAGTTTTCAGTTTTTTTGTCTTATTTCTTGTTTGTTTCACAATAAAAAAATATTTTGCATCTTCAAAGTGTTGGGCATGTTGTGTAAATCAAATGATACAACCCCCCCAAAATGTATTTTAATTCCAGGTTGTAAGGCAACAAAATAGGAAAAATGCCATGGAGGTGAATACTTCCACAAGCCACTTTATCACCACAATATTAGATTTAAAGGTATGAGGAACGGCATATACAATGTCAACCACAACTCAAACTCATGTCAAATTGACTCATTTACTTGTGGAACGGTGCATACATCCACACAAACAAATACTATAGTATTCACTGGTTTTAGAAGTGGGGGTGCGGCATATCGTTTTTTTTTATCCAGTCGGAAAAAACACTCCAAACAGCCTACTCGGCCGCTCAGAGGTGTCCGCATGGTCCTTGAGCACACCCCTTCCTAGTTTTGTTTCACATTCCAATGATAAAACTAGGGGGACAAAAATGCAATTTCAGAATGTGGGGGGTGGACATGTCCAGGTTGTGTAAGGGCTATTTGACCAAGAAGGAGAGTGCTGGAGTGCTGCATCAGATGACCTGGCCATCACAATCACTCGACCTCAACCCAATTGAGATGGTTTGGGATGAGTTGAAGTGAAGGAAAAGCAGCCAACAAGTACTCAGCATGTGTGGGAACTCCTTCAAGACTGTTGGAAAAGCATTCGAGGTGAAGCTGGTTGAGAGAATGCCAAGAGTGTGCAAAGCTGTCATCAAGGCAAAGGGTGGCTACTTTGAAGAATCTCAGATATAAAATATATTTTAATTTGTTTACCACTTTTTTGGTTACTACATGATTCCATATGTTATTTCATAGTTTTGATGTCTTCACTATTATTCTACAATGTAGAAAATAGCAAAAATAAAGAAAAACCCTTGAATGAGTAGGTGTGTCCAAACTTTTGACTGGTACTGTACATCAAATGACTTACTTAGGCCTAGAATCAACAAGGGCACATGAACAAACTCGAACAAAAAATGACAAAAGTCACGAAATACAAAAAAAGAAAATCTCCAAATGTGGGAGCTAAGGCAGTGTCTGTGATTCAGCACCACTGAATGGACAGCACCCTGGTACAAGTAGGCAGCACCTCGGTACATAACGGAGCTCTGTGGCGTGGTGCTGAATTGTCTCTAACTTGTAGTAAGCTATAGAATTCTTCAGTTTGTAGGCAGCTAGAAATATCTTGGCCGGCCTCCAGAGTGGCGCAGTGGTCTAAGGCACTGTATCGCAGTGCTCGCTATGCCATTAGAGATCCTGGTTCGAGTCCAGGCTCTGTTGCAGCTGACCGCGACCGGGACACCCATGGGGTGGCACACAATTGGCTCAGCGTCTTCCAGGTTAGTGGAGGGTTTGTTCCCGGCCGGGATGTCCTTGTCCCATTGCGCTCTAGCGACTCCTGTGGCGGGCCAGGTGCGTGCACACTGACATAGTCGCCAGGTGTAGGGTGTTTCCTCCGACACATTGGTGCAGCTGGGGCATTGTGTCATGTCATGGCTGGGTCATGTTTCGGAGGACGCATGGCTCTCGACCTTCGCCTTTCCCAAGTTTCCCAAGTTCATACGGGAGTTGCAGCAATGGGACAAGACTACCAATTGGCATAATAATACATAAATACATTTTTTGGGCACAGTAAGGTAGCCCTACAATGCATATATGAAAATCATAACTGGCACGCAGAACATTAGAAATGGTAAGGTCAATTGTAAATTGGCACTTCACATGAAAGTGGTTTCCGACCCCCTGCTATAGGCTATATGAATCCACCCTTGTGGAAGGCCCATACAGTGTACTATGAAAGTGTCATTGTCTCTCATTGCATTTCCAAACAACATTGTCTCATGGCTTCCCGCTTCACACTTTGTATAAAGACCATTGGTGGGAAGCTACAGACAGCGCCTTCAACTACATGGGAGGGGAGCACATGGCAGTAGCGCTCTCCTCCCATGTAGCCTAGCTTTATATAATAAAAACAAACAGGACTTGGGGAAATTCTCTAAATAGCAAGTTGTTCAGTTGTGTTTATTTTCATACCAATACATGAAGCCAAAACTGGCACTGTCTCTGCGCTCTGCTTTCTAAAAGTGAAATAAAAGGCGAGTAGGCTGGCAACTGCTCTCCAAGCCCTGCTCCGCATGGTCCTAAAGCCAATCATTCAACCAATACGCTAAACAGACATTGCATTTTAATCGGGATTGGAATGATTTTAGCTAACTTTACATTTTTGGTCTTGAGCTATGGTATTCCCAACTGACGCCCATAGTGTGGTGATGTGTGATGTGGGAGCAGAGCAGAGCAGAGTGGAGCAACGGGGCCTGCCAGCCCAGACAGCCCTGCCTTCAGGAGCCATTCTGCAGGTAGGCAGACAGTGGCGGTGGGGTGGGGTGGTGGGGAGGAAGTGATGGAGGAGGCAGATTTCCTGGAGGTCCTCTCCAGTGGTGTACAGTACTTAAGTAAAAATACTTTAAAGTACTACTTTAGTTGTTTTGGGGGAATATGAACTATACTATTTATATTTTTGACAACTTTTACTTTTACTTCACTACATTCTTAAAGAAAATAATGTAGTTAATAGTTAAGTACTGTACATACATTATTGTTATTATTATTTATTTTTTACCTTTATTTAACTAGTGAAGACTGTTAAGAACAAATCATTTTTTTACAATGACGGCCTAGCAAGAGGCAAAAGGCCTCCTACGGGGACGGTAGCTGGGATTAAAAATACAAATGTAGGACAAAACACACATCACGACAAGAGAGACACCACAACACTACATAAAGAGAGACCTAAGACAACAACACAGCATGGTAGCAACACAACCAGTGGTTCTTGCGTTGGGTATACAGAGATGACCAGTTTACAGAGGAGTATAGAGTGCAGGGATGTGTCCTATAAGGAGCATTGGTGGAAAATCTGATGGCAGAATGGTAAAAAACATCCAGCCACTCGAGAGCACCCTTACCTGACGATCTATAAATTATGTCTCCTTAATCTAGCATGGGTAGGATGGTCATCTTAATCAGGGTTAGTTTGGCATCTGGGTTGAAAGAGGAGCAATTAACCTTAACCTGCAGCTTGGATATGTGCTGAGAGAAGGACAGTGTACCGTCTAGCCATACTTCCGAGTACGTGTCTGAGGTGACTACCTCAAATCTAAACCCTCAGTGGTAGTAATCACACCGGTAGGGGGAGGGGCATTCTTCTTACCGAACCACATTACCTTTATTTTGAAGGTGTTGAGAACATGGTGAAGGGCAGAGAAAGCTTCTTGGACACTAAGAAAGCTTTGTTGTATAATGTTAACGCAAAGTCCGGGGAGTGACCAGCTGAGTATACATTTGATACTTTAGTATATTTAAAACCAAATCCTTTTAGACTTTTACTCAAGTGGTATTTTACTGGCGGACTTTTCATTTCCTATTAAGGTACCTTTACCTTTCCTCAAGTATGACAATTGGGTACTTTTTCCACTATTGGCCCTCTCTCATTCAGTAGGCTGTAGATCCAGACAGAGACGGTGTTGTGGAGGCTGGGGTTGGGATGGACAGCTGCTGCTGCTGCTGCTGTTGCCAGAGGAGTTTGGCAGTACTAATGAGCAGGCCGGCACCATGCCACAGACACACACACACACACACACACACACTCTGAAGGAGGGCCAGAGTGGAGAGGAGGCGCTCCAGGGTCAACAATAGTCTGCAGCCAGCCAAACAAGGAGCAAGAAGAGATTCACCCCCATAGCTGGCTGTCAGCGTTGTCTGTTTGAGTTGAGAAACTGCTGTGCTCCCCTCGTCGTGACCCTCAGTGCATTGGATGGGAGGGCAATGTGTTGTGTGTACGATGCTGTGTAAATTGGACAAGCCACATTCCCCTTTAAACGAAGGGCCTCGCTGCATTTTTTGGCGAGAGCGAAGAGACATTTATCTTCTTCTGAGAGGATTTTTTTAAGGCACGAGGATGGATACTATGTTTGCCAGCAATTACTAGACAGAGTGATAGCAAGGAGGAAATGTTGGGAACAGTCAGGAAAAGAGAGACAACAGCTGCTAGCTCATGAAAGATGGAAGAGGCACAGATGGTTCATAATGGCTGCATTAAAAAGCACTGTAAGGAATTGATGTCAATTATATTACTCTCGCTACATACTAAGAAGTGTTTTGGGCAGGCCAGCAGCACATACAATAATAAAGTGAATTCTTACACAGTAGATGGCAGGACCTGTAGTCATACATGTCGTAAATGATTTAGGTTCCCTACAGACCTGTACAAATTGAATGTCCAAATTACCACCTCAGCTAGACATACAGTAGGTTGCATTTTAAAGATTAGAACACATTCTATTATTCCCTGGACCAAGAGTGTGCAAAGGCACAGACTAGTATATACTATAAATAACCAAAGAGATTATAGATACGATAATATGTATTATTTGTACATCCATGCAAGGTGGATGAACTTCAAACACAAGCATTTACGCGGTGGGAATAAACATGGTGTTCAGTTGGCGAAGTGGTTTAAGGCACTGCATCGCAGTGCAAGAGACATCCCCTGTTCGAATGCAGGCTGCCTCACATTTGCCTGTGATTGGAAGTCCCACAGGGCAGCCCAGCATTGGCCGGGGTAGGCCGTCATTTTAAATCAGAATTTGTTCTTAACCCACTTGCCTCGTTAAGTCATAAAAAATAAAATAAATCACTTATATTGCAGCTATTCACACCTATAATGTTGTGCTGACTTGTCCAGACTCACACTGACATTATTCTGTGCAGTAATAGTTTGCCTAAGGGTCTGAGCTGCCTAGGAGGCAGCATTCAAGCAGAGAGAGAGAGGGCTGGT
Source organism: Oncorhynchus tshawytscha (assembly GCF_018296145.1). Taxonomy (NCBI): domain Eukaryota; kingdom Metazoa; phylum Chordata; class Actinopteri; order Salmoniformes; family Salmonidae; genus Oncorhynchus; species Oncorhynchus tshawytscha. The sequence goes on along the minus strand of NC_056436.1, from coordinate 20,062,006 downwards.
GTATCTCTCATGATTTAAACACTATGAATGGATAGAGGAAGGAAGGGAGGGAGGACGCAGGGTGAGGAGGGAAAATGCTGATCTCCACAGAGCGAGCAGGGGCTGCTGAGGGGAGAGGAACCCTCTGAGGGACAAGGTACTGATGCCTGGAGAGAGAGAGAGAGAGAGAGAGAGAGAGAGAGAGAGAGAGAGAGAGAGAGAATGGAGGGAGGCTCCCTCAGGGCCAGAGAGAGAGAGAGAGACAGAGATAGAGTGGGGAGAGGAGACCTCCCTTAGGGCCAGGATTGCTCTTACCTTTTGCTGAAGGTGAAGAATGGAGTGGAATGGAAACTCCTGCCCAGCTCCTTCTCCTCCATGTTAATCAGTGGTTGGTCTAGCTCCTTGTCCTACATGTTAATCAGTAGTTGGTCTAGCTCCTTGTCCTCCATGTTAATCAGTAGTTGGTCGATCTCTTTGTCCTCCATGTTAATCAGTGGTTGGTCTAGCTCCCTCTATCTCATGTTAATCAGTGGTTGGTCTAGCTCCCTCTATCTCATGTTAATCAGTGGTTGGTCTAGCTCCTTGTCCTCCATGTTAATCAGTGGTTGGTCTAGCTCCCTCTATCTCATGTTAATCAGTGGTTGGTCTAGCTCCTTGTCCTCCATGTTAATCAATGGTTGGTCTAGCTCCCTCTATCTCATGTTAATCAGTGGTTGGTCTAGCTCCTTGTCCTCCATGTTAATCAGTGGTTGGTCTAGCTCCTTCTCCTCCATGTTAATCAGTGGTTGGTCTAGCTCCCTCTATCTCATGTGAATCAGTGGTTGTTCTAGCTCCCTCTATCTCATGTTAATCAGTGGTTGGTCTAGCTCCTTCTCCTTCATGCTAATCAGTGGTTGGTCTAGCTCCCCCTATCTCATGTTAATCAGTGGTTGGTCTAGCTCCTTGTCCTCCATGTTAATCAGTGGTTGGTCTAGCTCCTTGTCTTCCATGTTAATCAGTGGTTGGTCTAGCTCCTTCTCCTCCATGTTAATCAGTGGTTGGTCTAGCTCCTTCTCCTCCGTGTTAATCAGTGGTTGGTCTAGCTCCCTCTATCTCATGTTAATCAGTGGTTGGTCTAGCTGCCCTCTATCTCATGTTAATCAGTGGTTGGTCTAGCTCCTTGTCCTCCATGTTAATCAGTGGTTGGTCTAGCTCCTTCTCCTCCATGTGAATCAGTGGTTGGTCTAGCTCCCTCTATCTCATGTTAATCAGTGGTTGGTCTAGCTCCTTGTCCTCCATGTTAATCAGTGGTTGGTCTAGCTCCTAGTCCTCCATGTTAATCATGGTTGGTCTAGCTCCCTCTATCTCATGTTAATCAGTGGTTGGTCTAGCTCCTTGTCCTCCATGTTAATCAGTGGTTGGTCTAGCTCCTAGTCCTCCATGTTAATCATGGTTGGTCTAGCTCCCTCTATCTCATGTTAATCAGTGGTTGGTCTAGCTCATTGTCCTCCATGTTAATCAGTGGTTGGTCTAGCTCCTAGTCCTCCATGTTAATCAGTGGTTGGTCTAGCTCCTTGTCCTCCATGTTAATCAGTGGTTGGTCTAGCTCCTTGTCCTCCATGTTAATCAGTGGTTGGTCTAGCTCCTTCTCCTCCATGTTAATCAGTGGTTGGTCTAGCTCCCTCTATCTCATGTTAATCAGTGGTTGGTCTAGCTCCTTCTCCTCCATGTTAATCAGTGGCAGTGGCTTATTATGATACACCATGTACTTAGTATAAACTGAAATACAAAATTTGACTCAAAGGTTAGTCATCTTTCAATAGTAGTTAGTCACCTTAACTTTCTACAGTCCATCGCTACCTCTGATGCCGTCCCACAGCAGTAGGGTACAAGGGGTCCCTTAGTCGGATTCCCTGAGTAGAAGAGGTGGAGGCGGACCACTCTCCAATGTGACCCGATCACTTAAATCTCTAATGAGCCTGGCAGGCATTCAATGAATAATAATGTTCTTAAAGGTGCACTTTGCACTCTCTCCACCATAGTGATGGCCATTTTTACAGGATGCTGGTATATTTGCCGTTGCTCATGGCCTTTCATGGGAATGAGTAGAGAGGGTACATAGGGCACAGTGCTACACGTAATTCCCCCTCGTCCCTGGGATGTGTCCATGGATTACATGACCAGGTTTTTCTCAGGACGCCCTCAGAGTAGGACCGCCGCTAAGGACCCCCTCACACCCAAATCCCAGTTCATTCCTATTGGCTCTGGCAGGTCAGGGCTTTGAGCAGGAAGCTCTCTGCTGAGCCCTGAACCTGAACAGGGTGCCTCATTAATATTACTGGTCTGACCCATAGCTAATGCTATGAAGCATGAGACTGGGACGGGGAGTGGGGTACCAGTGGCGTCCTCATTTAGAACAACCTTCTCCACCCATATTTCCCCTCCACCTACCTACTCTGCCATTCCTACCTCTCCACCTACAGTACCTCCTCTCCTCTCCTGCTCGTTCTCCGCCACCTCCACTCACCCCCTCCCTTCCACCTCCCCTCGCTCCACCTCCTCCATGTTCTCCCTCCCGCCGCCTTTTCCTACAAAGTAAAATCTTGAGTGAATGAAGCAGAATCTGGTTCAAATTCAATTAAGAGACTTGAAAATGGGTCAAGTTCATGTTAATGAATTCCTAAATCATTAGTTGCCCAGCAGGGTGTGACTGAGCTAAGATAGAGAGGAGAGAGGCAGCAGGACCTCCAGGGGTCAATCCCAGACCCAGTGTCCCAGGGGAGCCCATCACAGCACACACCTCATTTGCCAAGTGTCCTGCATTAATGTTTATATTAGAACACAGCCTCTGTCGTCGCAGCGCCACACACACACACATCTGTAAAACAGTGTCTGTGTGCAGGCTCCCAGTGCACTGACGTGTGTATTGTATGTGTGTGCATGTGTGTAGGGATGGGTATCTCTTGTTATTAGAAATAAATCATCTGGCAGAGGACCCCCTGCAGTACACGGATCCCACTTTGAGGACACCTGCACTACTGGTTTAAATATGGCATCCAGTTCACCCTCTGTCAGAAGCAGTGTATGTAGAGTGTAGAGTTTCCTAGTGAAACAGAGCAGTTGAGAGTAGGTCTAGGGTTTGTCATGTAGACAGTTGTTGCATCGGCATGTTGCCATGCCAATAATGACAGGTATTTTCCCCATTGCGTTCTAATGCAGCTGACTGGGGAGTGGGGCAAAAGTTGAGGAGGTTGGCCTATATGTGTTCCATAATGCATGAGGAGCTTGAAAGAGATGGTATATGTTTGGCTGTCACAGTTCTGTCTCTCTTTCTTTGTCCCTCTCTCTCTCTCTCTGTATCTAATTCTCCCCCTCTCTCTAATTCCCTCTGTCTCTCTCAAATAGCCCCAGGGACCTGCTAGCTAGGGGAACCCAGAACCTTGTTCCTGTTGGGAAGATGATTAACCTCCTCCACTGAGCAGAAACCTACTGATGGTCGACCATTAATGCATGAGTATGTACACATAGTGATGTCTAATCTGTTGGGTTTTTCCCTCTCCCCCTGAAAGTTACTTTTTTTTAAAAACCCGATGCAAATGGATTGTGTAAACAGTGTGTTTTGTTTTCCTCCCACCTCAGCCCAACTCAACACCATCCATAATGACAAAAGGGAACGCAGGGGAAGGAGGGTGGAGAACGGGGGGAGGATGGCTGAGGGGCAATTTTACAGATCCCATTCCCCCGCCTGCTATAGGAGCCGCCTCACTTTTTGATTAAGATCCAATCATTCCTCCTTTGACAGATCTTGAATGTAAAGTACACCAACAGGCCACGATTGATGGGAAGATAAGCGGAGGCTGGGGCGAGAGCCGAACAATAACAGCAGCCACAGTACTAATGGTCCCTCTTAGAGGAGCAGATCATATCAAGACATAGCCTAGAGTATGGGGTACGGGGTATGCTAGCTTGGACACTAGGCTATTCATTCCTCACATCGAGTATTATCGCAAACAAGGTAGCCACCAAACTGGATCTCCTCCCTTTGGAACACGGTTGATTAATTTATGCCAGCAGCTCAGTTTTCTCCGGTTTAAACTTTGACAACTATATATTTTTCTCAATAGAGTTCTCTACTCTGGGGAAGTTTGTCTCAGTATACTCATTGATATACCATAGCTCCTTGAATGTGTCTCTTAGGGAGCAGTAACAATGTCAAGAGGCACTTATTAATAAAAAGCTTTTTTTGGCCATTAATAAAGCTCACCATTATCTTCATCAGTTTCATAGTTCCAACCATCTCAGGGGCTATAGCTGCCATTAATCCCATTTATCAGATCACAAGACTGGAACACTGGAACACAGAACAAGCCCATAACCAAGCCAACCATGACACAGACCCAAGAACCAAAACACATCCAGGATACATATCCAAATCCAAACCAAAAAACCTGAACTCCAGCCAGAACCAGATGCAGGACAGAAACACAAACACCAGCCCAGAACTCCCAGCCTGGGGAGATGTTGAGTACGTCCCAAATGGTACCCTATTACATATATAGTGCACTGCTTTTAACCTGGGGTCCACAGAGCTTTGGTCAAAAGTAGTGCACTATACAAAGAAGAGGGTGCCATTTGGAACGCACCCTGTCTTCTTCCCTCCATGTCCTTTCCTGCCAAGTCCTACCAACAGTGGTCATATTAAATCACACATACAGAATAGATAGGAAACTATAGATAGGAATTACCCTATTGGAGTGAAAAATGACCCTGCCCACAATCTCTCAGCCATTCGCTAAAGATATGTTGTAAACATTTCCAAAGCAGAAAAATGGTGATTAAAGATATCCAATTAGCCTACAAATGGCACCCTATTTACCTGCTGCACTAGTTTTGAGCAGAGTCTTATGGGCCCAGGTCAAATGTACAGTAGTAAATAGAGAATAAGGTGCCATTTGGGATGAAACCATAATGTTGTTTACGTTATGTGAATGCACAGTGCAGCAGTAGAACGCCAGTGGGCAGTTTCTCTTCTCTCTTTCCATCAAATCCACTGGATGCTTAGCATCTGTTCAATATCTCTCCTAGCATCTAACATCCCTTGTTTTCCTTGTGTAGCACCAATGTTTTAGGATACGCTAGCTAGCCTATATCACTGCCCACATCACATGTATAGGCGGCGTGGTGAGAATTTCAGTTAGAAATGCCTTTTAAGTCCCTTAACAGACCATATGCTGATTCAGGTTCAGTATGCCTGGTAGGTCTGAGGAAAGCTGAACGTGGCGTAACGAAACAGCCTTCAAAGGAATGACAAGAGAAGGATAAAAGAGCCTTTGGGTGAAGGTCTCCAAGAGCACAACATCCCTCCATCCCCACTCTTCTCACTTCCTTCCTGGGATCCCAACACTCTAGATAAACACTGACATATTACTCTGTTGAATAAAAATGACATATACACACAGATTCCAGACAGGCCGCAATTTGCATTCACATTTGCCTCTCTATTTCCACTGCTTTTCTTTACAATTTCTCCTCATGACTCCTAATAATCTAAATAAAACGTCTTTATTTTTGCATTTAAAGGGGCAGTCTGCAGTTGCTACATCTATTGACTAATAAATCAATTATATGTACCCATTAATTATTGAAGAATATAAGTTATAAATGCCTCATTAGCTATAATGCTTATATCATGGAATGTCAGTCCTTGCATCCAGAACTCTGTCTATGAATTTGAAAGTCATAACATTTCTCCAGCTTTGTTATTGGTTCAACAGCTCATTGCCCCTTTAAGCCTCAGTCTTGGATATATTCCTCTTTTTTGACAGTATGCAAATCTCCTTTTCTTCCAGTACTCAAATGTTGATACTTACGCATCTGTAACCGACACTGTTTGGTATAAAGGATGATTAAAAGAGTGCAGACGGCCTTCTATAATTCCTAGAACGCTTCCAAAAGACTAGTTGTGAGTAAGAAGATGTCAGATGGATTTTATGTCAACAAGGAGGGAAAGTTTGGAGAGAAGAGAAGAAGACAAGCATACAATAAAAGAGAAAAGTTGGTATGTGTTCCGGTATTATCAACCTAAATCACCTACACGAAGGCATGATAACAAGTTTACATGTGTAGCCTGGCGAAAGTAAACCCAGCACAGGACACAAACTAATTTGGGGTTGTTTATTCTGTCGAAGCTTCATTTTAAAATGGGATCATGTAGAAGGGAAATCACCACAAGATGACCATACAGCAAAGTTCGGTCTAAATCACAATCAAGTTAAATAAATCTGTTAGTAAAATGCATAAAAACAATCTGAGTACAATAAGTACAAAGTGAAATGTATAATCAGTAGTGGCTCTGCTCTGAACACACTGTCCACGTAATACCCTAACCCCACATGGAACAGTAGATCCTCATCTCACTCTTACAGCAGCTCATCAACTCAACACTGGTATTCAGCTAGAAAGAAGCTAACATCCTCATGTCAATCCATCTAAAGTAACGTTGGACCCACGGTGGATTTCAACAGCTCTCCAGTGTAATTGCTAGCTCTCACTCTTACACACTGTGCATGCGCAATCCCATAACCGCTTCACAACTTATTATGGATCTTTAAAGTGACAGTGTCATCTAGTGGATATAAATGAATACAGCTACGTGCTTTTACCACCTGGCTACATTCTCTTCTGCTACAAAGTCAACGTCCTTTGTGACTTAGCACAACTTCTCTTATAGCTTCTCTGAAGAATACAGTACCCAGACTGGTTTAAACCTAGGACAACACTTCAGGACTGAATGAAACTGAATTATTACAAGCTGATTTAGGAATGTTATATGGGTTAGTGTGTACCCCAGCGTTTGCTCTGGTACTTCTGCATGGAGCAGGAAAAGGCACTTCAATATCTGGTTCATTCACAGAATCATCTGCATGAACTGGCTCAGAATCATCTTGTTCCTCATTAATATCTTCATCTTCCTCTCTACCGGAAAAATAACTGTCACTATCAGCGTTACCCACAGGTTCTGTGTTTTCCTCTCTAGTTACCTTAGAATCTGAGACTTCCTCTAACACTACAAACTCAGGAGTAGAAGGCTCTGGCAAAGAATTAACAGGAGGGGCGATGGGGGTCACTGGCACACTGTTCTTCACTAGCCTAGGAGCAGGGACAGGATGGTCACTCACACATGGTCTTAGATTAACCCTATGAACCGTTTTTACAGGCCCAGCCTCTAAAGGCTCGACTGCATCTGTAGTACCCTGTACCTCGATCCCTCTGTACACAGTAGGACCCCAAGTATCCTGAATCTCGCTTCTACCCTTAGGTCTGTGGCGGAAGTAAACCAGCTGGCCTACTGACAGTACACTTTGTCTTTGTGAAGTTCAACTCTCTCTGCTGCTTTTTGTTCTGTGTACTCTCTTGCTCTTTCATATGCCTTGTTCAAACGCTCCTGGTGAACAACCAACCAGTCATGTTTCTTGTTGAGCACCTGCTCTTGACCTAACAAAGCATCAACATGAAGGTGTGGATGGACCCCGAATAGCAGGTAGTACGGCGAGTACCCAGTGGTGGAATGGGGCATCACATTGTAGACATACACCAACTAAGGTAATTGCTCAGGCCAACTGCACCTCTTTAATGGAGGTAGTGTGCGCAGGAGATAATGGAGCATTCTATTAAACCTCTCGCACTTAGCATTTCCCCCAGGGAGGGTCATGCAGGTTTTCTTGACTCAATAAAGCTTCCACAACTTGGCGATGACTTCACTCTCAAAATATCTCCCTCAGTCAGAGTGCAATCCCTTAGGTACCCCATACTTCATGAACCACTCCTTAAGAAGGACCTTAGCTGGAGTATCCACTTTCTGGTCACGAGTAGTGAACGCCTGAGTGAACTTAGTGAAAACATCCGTTACCACAAACACATTCTCACGACAATCAGACGCAGGTTCAAGGATGGTGAAATCCACTACAACAACTTCAAAGGGCCGTGAAAGTAGGGTTTGATTGGTATTGTATTTTGGGCTGTGGCATCTTTGTCAGAAAACATATCATTTTTTCACCCACTGCTCAACATCTTCACACAGCCCAACCCAGAAACATCTCTGTCTAAGTAGGTTCTGTGTGCATTCTATCCCCTGGTGTCCCATCCGATCATGTACACTTTCAAGTACTGCTTCTTTCAAGCAAGCTGGCAATGGGAGCTGGTGACATTCACCTACGTAGGTGTCCTCAATCATACGGTACAACAACCTCTTTTACTCAATGCCGCTGCTTCAGCATGGACATAACTGGCTTAGTTAATCCTGACCTCTCCTTGTGAGTAGGTTTTTTCTGTCTGTTCCAAAACTTCCAGAACTGTAGGGTCTATGTCCTGAAACTTGCATAACTCATCTTTAAAGTAACCTCCACGAAGTGCTGGTGTGTTACCCTGAGACTCACTACTATCAGTAGCCACCCTGGCTAGTGTGGTTCCAGAGCTGCCCCTTTTTGAATGACATTGCAAATTGCCACACAACCGTCATACTCGGCATCATCATTACCAAGCGCAGGCTCAGGCTCCCCTGCAAATAGCTGCCTAGAGCGTGCATCTGCAGCTGCATTGCAGCGTTCTGGGCGGTACCAATGTTAGCTAGCTAGATCTGCCTAACTTTAATTGTCCATAATCCAGTTATGGAATCTGCACAGTAGCTAGCTAGCTACCTATAGTGATGTCTGTATGAAGAACTTTTTTTTTTTGCTAGTTTGTAGTTAAAACGATTGTCATCATAGGTTGGAGGCTCTGAGAGTTGGCATAGATTAGACAAGTGAACACTTTAGGGGTTGTTAGCTAGCTACATACAAATAAAATATCACTGAACCAATCGGGTCTGCTGTCTATTTTTCAGGCTAGAGACCATATTGCAGAGCCTTCAGTGGGCAAGCGGTCATTTGATTGATGAAGAGATGGCCAGCAATCTAATACTGTTGTAGAGGAGTTCCTGCAAGAGGCAAAGGACATGCAACGGAAACCTTACCAAGATGGCAGGTTGTAACATTTGCATAATATTTTTGTACGGCATGTGTGGCAAAGACTGTATCATTTTACTTGTCCTGTGTCGTTCCTGATTAATGTATCTTTTTGGGTTATTTTTGTATTTAGTTTATTACAGCTCTTCAGGTCCTACTCACTGTTGTCAGACGCTCAGCTGGATGAGAGGATCAAAGAGCGGTTTGGGCAGAATGAAGATCTTGGTGCAGTGTCTGTGAGGGCATGCTTAAGAGGGTCAGACAGAGTCTGATCCGTGTCAACCCCCAGGGCGCTGCGAGGAGAGCCATGCAGCAGTGGCTACATCAGAGGCAGTACAGAGTTGCAGGCCCAGATTCTTTGTGGCACATCGAAGGGCAACCATAAACGAATCCGGTATGAGCATATGCTTAGGCCTCCGGAACACTACACGTTTATGCAATCTTAACATCGTTAAAAAAACGTATGATTTATCTGGTTCTATGGTCATGAAAGAATTGTGGCCCTATTCTTGGATATACAGTCCCTTCAGAAAATATTTACACCTCTTGACTTTTTCCACATTTTGTTTTGGTACAACCTGAATTTAAAATGGATTAAATTGAGACTTTGCCACTGGCCAACACACAATACCCCATAATGTCAAAGTGGAATTTTTTACCAATTAATTTAAAAATGAACAGCTGAAATGTCTTGAGTCAAAAAGTATTAAACCCTTTTGTTATGGCCAAAATATTAAGTTCAGGAGTACAATTTTGGAATGACTACCTCATCTCAAGGCACTGTAACTGTAATAATGTTATCGATAATAAAAACAGGATGGCGTCACTATAAGAGAAAAACACGTTTTTTGTAAAACAAATGTATCTTGATTTTTAGGTGGATGATTGTTATCCATGGTGCTGTGGATGGTTACAGCAGACTTGTTCTGTTTCTGAAGGCCTCTGACAACAACAGGAGTGCCACAGTCATGGAGTCATTCGAAGCAGCCATCACCAGCTATGGAGTACCATCCCGGGTGAGATGTGACCGGGTGGTGAAAACAACCGTATCTCTGCCTTCATGGAGCAGTTCAGGGGTGATGAGAGGAGCACTCACAACCAGAGGATAGAGCGGCTGTGGGGGGACGTCTGGCATGGAGTCCCCAACATTTACCATGACGTATTCACCTTCTTGGAGACGGAGCAGATCATCGACATCATCAATGAGGAGCACCTGTGGGCACTGCACTTTGTGTCAGTTGAACCACCATGGGCTGAGGACTGAACAATGTCAGTCAGCTCTGCAATTATTCATCTCAGGTTCCCCGGCAACGCAGAGGGCCAATCTAACAGCAGAAAGGGATTTGTTCGCCCCAGCTTCAAGCACCATCACCTCTCAAGCCACCACCTCAGCTCCTCCAACCACCACCACCACCAACTCAGCTCCTCCAACCAACACCACCTCACCTCCTCCAACCACCACCACCTCAGTTCCTCCAACCAACACCACTTCAGCTCCTCCAACCAACATCACATCACCTCAGCTCCTCCAACCACCACCACCTCAGCTCCTCCCACAACCACCACCTCAGCTCCTCTAAGCACCACCACCTCAGCTCCTCCAACCACCACCACCTCAGCTCCTCCAACCACCACCACCTCAGCTCCTCCAACCACCACCTCAGCTCCTCCAACCACCACCACCTCAGCTCTAACCAACTCCACCTCGGCTGTTCCAAACCAACATCAACACCACCTCAACCTCTCCAACACCACCACCTCAGCTTCTCCAACCACCACCACCTCAGCTCCTCCAACCACCACCACCTCAGCTCCAACCAACTCCACCTCAGCTTCTACAACCACCACCACCTCAACTTCTCCAACCACCACCACCTCAGCTTCTCCAACCACCACCACCTCAGCTTCTCCAACCACCACCACCTCAGCTTCTCCAACCAACACCACCTCATCTCCTCCAACCAACACCACCTCATCTCCTCCAACCACCACCACCTCAGCTCCTCCAACCACCACCACCTCAGCTCCTCCAACCACCACCACCTCAACTTCTCCAACCACCACCACCACCTCAGCTTCTACAACAAACACCACCTCAGCTCCTCCAACCACCACCACCTCAGCTCCTCTAACCACCACCATCTCAGCTCCTCTAACCAACACCACCTCAGCTCCTCCAACCAACACCACATCAGCTCCTCCAACCAACACCACATCAGCTCCTCCAACCAACACCACATCAGCTCCTCCAACCAACACCACCTCAGCTCCTCCAACCACTGCCGCCACAGCTCTTTATTGGTCGGAAGGGGTGATTGTGCCACAAATCCAGTTCACCATCAGCAACAATCAGATGGAACTGTTGCGGACAATAAATCCATTGGAAGGCCCCAGAGGTAGCCTGGTAGTTGACATTCTACAGAGGGTTATGGCAGTTATATCTTCAGCTCCACTCGTTCCTACTCAAGCCTGACTTACTACACCCCTGATACTCCCCTACTGGGATGAGAAATTGGTCGCTATATCTTCAGCGCCATTCGTTCCTTTGAATCAGTTCATTTTTTAAATACTATCTGAGATGTTAAGGACTCATATTTTTCGGTCCTTGAATCAGTTCACCAATAATGACTCTCAGTGACACACACACACACACACACACACACACACACACACACACACACACACACACACACACACACACACACACACACACACACACACACACACACACACACACGTGCACAAACACACACACAAGCACACGCACACACACACACACACACAATGGAGGTGACCCCTGGGGTCCAGCTAGCCCTGCCCTGGCTTGCTGCTGCCACCACAGCTATTATATTAATTCAGGAGCTGTAAGGCTGTGTGTGAAGAGGCTTGAACCCACCGTGCCACAGCCACCAAGGTCAGACACATTTAACTACCAGGCCTTTATAAAGGGAGTGTTTTCCTGCTGCCTGTATGTTTTCACATCGTCACCAGGGCTCAAAATAAATCAAAAATTGTTGGTAGCACTGGTGCTCAATAATTTCAAAAATTTAGGAGAACTGCATAACATTTAGGAGCACCACAAAATAAGATTTTTAAATTGATTGAGATACAGTCTTTATTGGCCTATATGAAATCTAGATGTGCCCTAGAAATTAATACGTAACCCTGCATAGACATTTGTTTACAGTTTCCACTTTGGCACTAATTTCAGAACCTTGATGTAATTTTTCAAAACTCTAGACACAAAACTCTAACACTTTTTCCAATTGCTTGGATACAATACACATTAAGCTAAGATCATTTGTTCATTAAAATAAAATCTTGAAAATAAAGAGAGCCGCACACTCTAGGAGCTCAGATGCAAAAATTTAATTACCAACGTTTCGACAGCCAAGCTGTCTTCATCAGGGTATAATCACAAACACTGCAGGATGACTCGTTTATATAGTGTCAAAAGACACAGGTGTCTGTAATCATGGCCAAGAGTGGCCTAATATCAATGGTTAATTATCAAATACTAAAATGACATACAAAGAACGGCATACAAACAACAAATGGATAGCATACGATCATAAATTAATTTTCGACTACACAAGCTTACAAAAAATTACAATGGCAAAGTCACAATAATCACAAGAAAGGCTTCAGATCAAAGTCTACGTTGAGACCGAAGGGAGCAAGGGTCTTTAAGTTAAAGATCATTAAACTAAAATCCCCTGTTCAAAATAACAACTTAACATCAAGGTATTACCATTTCAAAATGCAATTCACACATTACATCTGAGATGACTGTCTATTTGTTTCATTACAATGATCTAACTATCAATTGATACAACTGCTCAAAATGATAAGTAACTATTGCATTACTCTTAATGCATAGTTTTATGGAAACTGGCAAACAATATTCCATGTTTAAATCATGAAAGGTTCAGGATAACGAGATCCATTGACACCAATTATACCGTGGAACATGAACCAATAGGATGACATTATCATTCTTTATCAGACACTGTTTCTATGGTCCCATGTATCACTTTTCCAGACCATGTTTTCAGATTTGACATTACTGTACTCTCACCGACCACTCCATTAGGTACACCTATCTAGTACTGGGTAGGACCTCCTTTTGCCTCCACAACAGCCTGAATTATTCACGTTGTGTTGTACGTTAAGAGATGCCCTTCAGCACATCATTTGTGTCCTTTCTGTTAGCTTGAATGAGTTTGGACATTCTCCTCTGACCTCTCTCATTAACAAGGTGTTCTTGCCCTCAGATCTGCCACTCACTGAATGTGTTTTGTTTATCGCGCCATTCTCTGTAAACTCTAGAGACTGTAGTGCATAAAAATCCCAGGAGGGCAGCCGTTTCTGAAATGTTGAAATCACCACATGTGGCACCAACAATCATACCACGATCAAAGTTGCTTAGATTACGCATCTTGCCTGTTCTAACAATTAAAGTTCTCTACTCTATATACTCTATATATTAAGTTGCAGGCAGCCACATGATTTGCTGTTCGAAGGAGTAGGCTATTTGCGTTAACACGCAGGTGTACCTAATAAAGTGGCCGGTGGGTGTATGTATGTATGCAGGCCTTTGTAATCGCTTTTCCAACACTGCCAACTCGTTACTGATGATTGATTTCACATTGTGGTACGAGTATATAGTGAAATGAGGGGTATCTACCAACAACAACATAGCGATATCATGGAGCCGGCAGGTGATCCAGGTCACAATAGAGGTCAAGTAGTGGGAGGTGGAAGACGAAGAAGACGTGGTGGTCAAAGGAATGGCAGGGGACAAGCACCCCTTCTGAGAGGTGTGGGGGATCATGGTAGAGGACAAGGCCACGGACCAAGACAGCGGCAGCAACAGCAAAGAGTGTCCAATGAAATCCGAGCAATAGTTGTAGACCATGTCCTAAATCATGACAATGACTGAGGCAGCTCCAATGATTCAGCCAAACCTCAGAAGATCAACCGTGGCCTCAATCATCAGAACTTTCCACAATGAGAACAGGTAAGTCTTCAGCATGCACTAAACATTAGGCTACTCTCAATTGTCAAATGACTGCATGCCAATGTGTACCTCAGAGTAGGTGATGTGACTAAATGTGCTCTTACTGTAATTTTCCCTGCAGAATTGAGACTAGGATAGGCAGAGGCAAAATTCTGACTGACCAACAAGAGTGGGCTGCCGTCAATTTGGTTCGGGCCACAAATGATATTCGCCTTATAGAAATTTGGCAGCACATCTTGTACAATGACGACATGTTCAACAATGTGGAAGCCATACGTTTGCCAACTATTGCCTGCATGCTGAAAAGGCACCAGCTGTACCAGCTGTGCCTTTTGAAAGAAATGCAGTGAAGTACTGAGGACTGAGTATGTTCAGGTATGTTCAGTTTCAAGATGCCTGTTGTGAAATATTCCTTATTTTTAGAGGGTGAATGAACTGGATGCTGATGAAAACCCTCACAAATTCCTCTTTTTGGATGAGGCACGCTTCAACCTGGCCAAGACAATGAGGAGAGGTCAGAATTTCATTGGCTAGCTGGCAACCATCCAAGTACCTAGACAATGTGGCGCAAACATCACCATGTGTGCGGCAATATCGGAAGATGGTGTGGTGGGAGCTCTCCTTGTAACCTTCCTTGATTTAGCTAAATCAGGTCTGTAGAGCTGATGGCGTGACCTATGTCATTGTGTGGGATAATGTCAGGTTCCACCATGCCCAAATGGTGCAAGCATGGTTTCAGGCCCATACCACCCTGTACTTACTCCCATACTCTCCTTTCCTTAACCCAATTGAGGAATTTTTCTCCATATGGAGGTGGATGGTACATGATAGACACCCTCACGAACAAGCCACCCTTCTCCAGGCCATGGATGACGCATGCAATGACATCACAGCAGACAAGTGTCAGGTCTGGATTCGTCGTGCCCAGAGATTCTTACCAAGATGTTTGGTTCATGAAAACATCCATTGTGATGTGGATGAGAACCTGTGGCCAAATGCACAAGACAGGGTTGAGGGAAATATAGAAGTACAGTAATCAATCCTTTGTTTTGCTTTTTACAGTAAGCCAGGTGAGGAACACTGCAGTTGACATTTTACATTTTGCTGCTAATTATTTTTGCTTTGTTTCAAAGAAACAAATAAAATAATTACAATTTAGCATTAACACAGGAGTGATATATGTGTAGATGATGATGTACAAGTAGAGATAGAGCGAAAGAGCAAGAGGATAAGTAACAATATGGGGATGTGTTAGTTGGGTGTGCTATTTACAGATTGGCTGTGTAATGGTACAGTGATCAGTAAGCTGCTCTGACAGCTGATGCTTATAGTTAGAGAGGGAGATATAGACTCCAGCTTCAGTGATTTTTGCAATTCGTTCCAGTCATTGGCAGCAGAGAACTGGAAGGAAAGGCAGCCAAAGGAAGTGTTGGCTTTGGGGGTGACCAGTGAAATATACCTGCTGGAGCGTGTGCTACGAGTGGGTGTTGCTATGGTGACCAGTGAATTGAGATAAGGCAGGGCTTATCCTAGCATAGACGTATAGGTGACCTGGAGCCAGTGGGTTTGGCAACGAATATGTAGTGAGGGCCAATGAGAACATACAGGTTGCAGTGGTGGCTAGTATATGGGGCTTTGGTGACAAAACGGATGGCACTGTGATAGACTACATCCAGTTTGCTGAGTAGAGTGTTGGGGGCTATTTTGTAAATGACATCGCCGAAGTCAAGGATCGGTAGGATAGTCAGTTTTACGAGGGTATGTTTGGCAGCATGAGTGAAGGAGGCTTTGTTGCGAAATAGGAAGCCGAATCTAGATTTAATTTTGGATTTGAGATGCTTAATGTGAGTCTGGAAGGTGAGTTTACAGTCTAACCAGACACCTAGGGATTTGTAGTTGTCCACATATTCTAAGTCAGAACCGTCCAAAGTAGTGATGCTAGTCGGGCGGGAGGGTGCGGAAAGCATTCAGTTAAAGAGCATGAACTTAGTTTTACCTCGGAAGGAGTGTTGTATGGCATTGAAGCTCGTTTGTTAGCACAGTGTCCAAAGAAGGGCCAGATGTATACAGAATGGTGTAGTCTGCGTAGAGGTGGATCAGAGAATCACCAGCAGTAAGAGCGACATCATTGATATATACAGAGAAAAGAGCCGACCTGAGAATTGAACTCTGTGGCACCCCCATAGAGACTGCCAGAGGTCCGGAGAACAGGCCCTCCGATTTGACACGCTGAACTTATCTGAGAAGTAGTTGGTGAAGCAGGCGAGGCAGTCAATTTGAGAAGCCAAGGCTATTGAGTCTGCCGATAAGAATGAGGTGATTGACAAATTCGAAAGCCTTGGCCAGGTCGATAAAGATGGTTGCACAGTACAGTCTTGTATCGATGGTGGTTTTGATATCGTTTAGGACCTTGAGCGTGGCTGAGGTGCACCCATGACCAGCTCCGGAAACCAGATTGCATAGTGGAGAAGGTATGGCGGGATTCAAAATGGTTGGATATCTGTTTGTTAACTTGGCTTTCAAAGATTTTAGAAAGGCAGGGCAGGATGGATATACTGTAGGTCTATAACAGTTTGGGTCTAGAGTGTCTCCCCTTTGAAGAGGGGGATGACTGCGGCAGCTTTCCAATCTTTGGGAATTTCAGACGAAAGAGAGGTTGAACAGTCTAGTAATAGGGGTTGCAACAATTGGTGACAATGTTTCCTATCCTCAGTGCAGTGATGTGTTTACATGTAGTACCATAATGAAACATGTATCACATATTTTTTTAGCTAGCTAATGCGGTAACATGACTCACCAGTGTAGGGTCCTCAGAGGAGGAAGGGGAGGACCATCCTCCTCAATGAACTTCAGAAAAATAAATATACGTTAAAACGTTTATACTATACTAAATATATACACATGTTTTCCACCCAATCAAAGGGTCAGAGAATTAATCTAGTACTGAAAGCATAAGCTACAGCTAGCTAGCACTGTAGTGCATAAAATGTGGTGAGTATTTGACTCAAAGAGAGAGAAAGACAATAGAACAATTTTCAACAAATTAATTTCTTCAAAAATGAAGAGAGAGAGATTTTGTATTTTTTTACTTTCACTTATTTAGCTAGTGATTGCAGCTTGCTAGTTTAGCCTACTCAAATTCTGGCTCAAACAGAGAGGGATGCTATGTTCTCTAGATGGCTATGGCTATCCAACACTGGAACTCTTCCAAGTCAAGGTAAGCTTTTGGCTTTATTAATTTATTGCCACCGGGGGCCACCGGTGTAACAGCTAAACTGCTTGCTAACTGTACACTGTACTGCATGACTGTAGTAGGATTAATAATGCATTAGTTCTAGTAGCTATGTTGACTTGAAATTAGCTAATATGGTGGCAACGATGTACTGAAGACTGTGCGTAGCGGTTAGGGGTTATGATATGAAGGTTTGGTTTGGAATGTTTTTTTGGCCTGGTCACAGACAGCTGATGTGTTGTACACTGAAGTCTACAAGCAAAGGGAAAAGGTGAGAGGACAAAGCGCTTAGATGTGAGAAGGAATTATCCAACGATCAAAGGGATCATGCATCAGTGCGATCAAATCACATTTTATTAGTCACATGTGCCAAATACAACAGACGTAGACCTTACAGTGAAATGCTTACTTACAAGCGCCTAACCAACAATGCAGTTCAAAAAATATGAATAAGAATAAGAAATAAAAGTAACAAATTGAAATGTGTTTGCGCGTGATCAGGGGTGTCTTCATTCCACCGATTGTGTTGAAAAAAATCTTTAATGGAAGATAACGGAACGGAAAAGGGATAAATCAAATCAAATCAAAGTTTATTTGTCACATGCACCAAATACAACAGGTGTAGACCTTACAGTGAAATGCTTACTTACAGGCTCTAACCAATAGTGCAAAAAATGTATTCGGTGAACAATAGGTAGGTAAAGAAATAAAAACAACAGTAAAAAGACAGGCTATATTCAGTAGCGAGGCTATAAAAGTAGGGAGGCTAAAATACAGACACCGGTTAGTCAGGCTGATTTGAAGTAGTATGTGCATATAGATATGGTTAAAGTGACTATGCATATATGATGAACAGAGAGTAGCAGTAGCGTAAAAGAGGGGTTGGCGGGTGGTGGGACACAATGCAGATAGCCCGGTTAGCCAATGTGCGGGAGAACTGGTTGGTCAGCCCAATTGAGGTAGTATGTACATGAATGTATAGTTGTAGTGACGATGCATATATGATAAACAAAGAGTAGCAGCAGCATAAAAAGAGGGGTTGCGGGGGGGTCTTGTCATTTGATTACCTGTTCAGGGGTCTTATTGCTTGGGGGTAACAACTGTTGAGAAGCCTTTTTGTCCTAGACTTGGCACTCCGGTACCGCGTGCTGTGCAGTAGTAGAGTGAACAGTCTATGACTGGGGTTGCTGGGGTATTTTACCATTTTTAGGGCTTTCCTCTGACACCGCCAGGTGTAGAGGTCCTGGATGGCAGGCAGCTTAGCCCCAGAGATGTACTTTTGAGGATCTCAGGACCTATGCCAAATCTTTTTAGTTTCATGGGGGGGAATAGGCTTTGTCGTGCCCTCTTCACGACTGTTGTTTGTTGTTGATGTGGACACCAAGGACCTTGAAGCTCTCAACCTGCTCCACTACAGCCCCGTCGATGAGAATGGGGGCGTGCTCGGTCCTCCTTTTCCTGTAGTCCACAATCATCTCCTTGGTCTTGGTTACGTTGAGGGATAGGTTGTTATTCTGGCACCACCCGGCCAGGTCTCTGACCTCCTCCCTATAAGCTGTCTCGTCGTTGTCGGTGATCAAGCCTACCACTGTTGTGTCGTCTGCAAACTTAATGATGGTGTTGGAGTCATGCCTGGCCATGCAGTCATGGGTTAACAGGGAGTACAAGAGGGGACTGAGCACGCACCCCTGGGGAGCTCCAGTGTTGAGGGTCAGTGTGGCAGATGTGTTACTACCTACCCTCACCACCTGGGGGCGGCTCGTCAGGATGTCCAGGATCCAGTTGCAGAGGGAGGTGTTTAGTCCCAGGATCCTTAGCTTAGTGATGAGCTTTGAGGGTACTATGGTGTTGAATGCTGAAGCATGTTGAAGCTGTAGTCAATGAATAGCATTCTCACATAATTGTTCCTTTTGTCCAGGTGGGAAAGGGCATCATCTGTGGATCTGTTTGGGCGGTATGCAAATTAGAGTGGGTCTAGGGTTTCTGGGATAATGGTGTTGATGTGAGCCATTAACAACCTTTCAAAGCACTTCATGGCTATGGATATGAATGCTGTAGTCATTTAGGCAGGTTGCCTTTCTGTTCTTGGGCACAGGGACTATGGTGGTCTGCATGAAACATGTTGGTATTACAGACTCAATCAGGGACATGTTGAAAATGTCAGTGAAGACACCTGCCAGTTGGTCAGCACATGCCCGAAGCACACATCCTGGTAATCCGTCAGCCCCCCAGCCTTGTGTATGTTGACCTGTTTAAAGGTCTTACTCACGTCAGCTATGGAGATCGTGATCACACAGTCGTCCGGAACAGCTGATGCTCTCATGCATGCCTCAGTGTTGCTTGCCTTGAAACGAGCATAGAAGTGATTTAGCTCATCTGGTAGGCTCGTGTCACTGGGCAGCTCACGGCTGTGCTTCCCTTTGTAGTCTGTAATAGTTTGCAAGTCCTGCCACATAAGACGAGCATCAGAGCCGGTTAAGTATTATTCAATCTTAGCCCTGTATTGACGCTTTGTCTGTTTGGTGGTTCGTCGCAGGGCATAGCAGGATTTCTTGTAAGCTTCCGGGTTAGAGTCTCGCACCTTGAAAGCAGCAGCTCTACCCTTTAGATCAGTGTGAATGTTGCCTGTAATCCATGACTTCTGGTTGGGGTATGTACGTACAGTCACTGTGGGGACGACGCCCTCGATGCACTTATTGATAAAGCCAGTGGCTGATGTGGTGTACTCCTCAATGCCATCGGAAGAATCCCGGAACATGTTCCAGTCTGTGATAGCAAAACAGTCCTGTAGTTTAGCATCTGCTTAATCTGACCACTTTTTTATAGCCCGAGTCACTGGTACTTCCTGCTTTAATCTTTGGTTGTACGCAGGAATCAGGAGGATAGAGTTGTGGACAGATTTACCAACTGCAGGGTGAGGGAGAGCTTTGTATGCGTCTCTGTGTGTGGAGTACAGGTGATCTAGAATTTTTTTCCCTCTGGTTGCACATTTAACATGTTGATGGAAATTTAGTAGAACTGATTTAAGTTTCCCTGCATTAAAGTCTCCAGCCACTAGGAGTGCCGCCTCTGGGTGAGTGGATTCCTGTTTGCTTATTTCCTTATACAGTTGTCTGAGTGCGGTCTTACTGCCAGCATCTGTCTCTGGTGGTAAATAAACAGCCAGGAAAAGTAGAGCTGAAAACTCTCTAGGTAAGTAGTGTGGCCTGTAATTTATCACAATATACTCTCCTTCAGGCTAGCTGAATATCCATGTCGTCATTCAGCCACGATTCCGTGAAATGTCCCGTTGGTAGGATATTCGTGATCGTACCTCTTCTAGTTTATTGTCCAATGATTGCATGTTGGCGAGTAGTATTGACAGTAACGGAAGCTTTCACACTCGCTTTTTCCGGGTCCTGATCAGGCATCCGGCTCTTTGTCCTCTTTGTCCTCTGTACCTGCACTCGTAGAATTGCTGCCATTTCTTGCGTACAGGTCGCAGTGGTGGGTGGTATATGGGGCTTTGGTGACAAAACGGATGGCACTGTGATAGACCACATCCAGTTTGCTGAGTAGAGTGTTGGAGGCTATTTTGTAGACGACATCGCCGAAGTCATAGATCGGTAGGATAGTCAGTTTTACGAGGGTAAGTTTTGTCGAGTGAGTGAAGGAAGCTTTGTTGCGAAATAGAAAGCTGACTCTAGATTTGATTTTGGATTGGAGATGTTTGATATGAGTCTGGAAGGAGAGTTTATAGTCTAGCCAGACACCTAGGTAGTTATAGATGTCCACATATTCTAGGCCGGAACCATCCAGGGTGGTGACGCTAGTCAGGCGTGCGGGTGCAGGCAGCGAACGGTTGAAAAGCATGCATTTGGTTTTACTAGCGTTTAAGAGCAGTTGGAGGCCACGGAAGGAGTGTTGTATGGCATTGAAGCTCGTTTGGAGGTTAGATAGCACAGTGTCCAAGGAAGGGCCAGAAGTATACAGAATGGTGTCGTCTGCGTAGAGGTAGATCAGGGAATCGCCCGCAGCAAGAGCAACATCATTGATATATACAGAGAAAAGAGTCGGCCTGAGAATTGAACCCTGTGGTACCCCCATAGAGACTGCCAGAGGACCGGACAACATGCCCTCCGATTTGACACACTGAACTCTGCCTGCAAAGTAGTTGGTGAACCAGGCAAGGCAGTCATTAGAAAAACCGAGGCTACTGACTCTGCCGATAAGAATATGGTGATTGACAGAGTCCAAAGCCTTGGCCAGGTCGATGAAGATGGCTGCACAGTACTGTCTTTTATCAATGGCGGTTATGATATCGTTTAGTACCTTGAGCGTGGCTGAGGTGCACCTGTGACTGGCTCGGAAACCGGATTGCACAGCGGAGAAGGTACGGTGGGATTCGAGATGATCAGTGACCTGTTTGTTGACTTGGCTTTCGAAGACCTTAGATAGGCAGGGCATGATGGATATAGGTCTGTAACAGTTTGGGTCCAGGGTGTCTCCCCCTTTGAAAAGGGGGATGACCGCGGCAGCTTTCCAATCCTTGGGGATCTCAGATGAGACGAAGGAGAGGTTGAACAGGCTGGTAATAAGGGTTGCGACAATGGCGGCGGACAGTTTCAGAAACAGAGGGTCCAGATTGTCAAGCCCGGTGATTGACAGAGTTGAAAGACTTGATCAGGTCTAATACAGCTGAACAGTAATGTCTCTTATCGATGGCGGTTATGATATCGTTAAGGACCGGATGCAAATTTCTGTTTAAAAAAGCTAGCCTTAGCTTTCCGAACTGCCTGTGTATATTGGTTCCTAACTTCCCTGAAAAGTTGCATATCACGGGGGCTATTCGATGCTAATGCAGAAGGCCACAGGGTGTTTTTGTGCTGGTCAAGGGCAGACAGGTCTGGAGTGAACCAAGGGCTATATCTATTCCTGGTTCTACATTTTTTGAATGGGGCATGCCTATTTAAGATGGTGAGGAAGGCACTTTTAAAGAATAACCAGGCATCCTCTACTGTCAAGTTGAGGTCAATGTCATTCCACGATACCCCGGCCAGGTCGATTAGAAAGGCCTGCTTGCAGAAGTGTTTTGGGGAGCATTTGACAGTGATGAGGGGTGGTCGTTTGCTCGCAGTCCCATTACGGATGCAGGCAATGAGGCAGTGACCACTGAGATCTTGGTTAAAAACAGCAGAGGTGTATTTGGAGGGTGAGTTAGTTAGGATGATATCTATGAGGGTGCCCGTGTTTCCGGATTTGGGGTTATATCTGGTAGGTTCATTGATAAATTGTGTGAGATTGAGGGCATCAAGATTAGATTGTAGACTGGCCGGGGTGTTAAGCATGCCCCAGTTTAGGTCACCTAGCAGCACAAGCTCAGAAGATAGATGGGGGGCAATCAAATCACATATGGTGACGAGGCCACAGCTGGGGGCAGAGGGTAGTCTATAGCAAGTGGCAACGGTAAGAGACTTGTTTCTGGAAAGGTACAGTTTTAGAAGTAGAAGCTCAAATTGTTTGGGTACAGACCTGGATAGTAAGACAGAACTCTACAGGTTATTTTTGCAGTAAATTGCAACACTGCCCCCTTTGGCAGTTCTATCTTGTCGGAAAATGTTATAGTTAGAAGTGGAAATTTCAAGGTTTTTGGTGGTCTTCTTAAGCCAGGATTCAGAAACGTCTAGGACATCCGGATTGGTGGAGTGTGCTAGGGCAGTGAATAAAACAAACTTAGAGAGGAGGCTTCTAATGTTAAAATGCATGAAACCAAGGCTTTTATGGTTGCAGAAGTCAACAAATGAGAGAGCCTGGGGGATGGGAGCAGAGGTAGACACTGCAGGACCTGGATTAACCTCTACATCACCGGAGGAACAGAGGAGGAGTAGAATAAAGGTACGGCTAAAAGCTAACAGAACTGGACACCTAGTACATTCAGAACAGAGAGTAAAAGGAGCAGATTTCTGGGCACGGTAGAATATATTCAAGGCATAATGTACAGACAAAGGTATAGTAGGATGTGAATACAGTGGGGGTAAACCTGTGCATATAGTGATAATAAAAGCGATATTGTCTCTAGAAATAGCATTTAAACCAGGTGATGTCACTGCGTGTGTGGGGGGTGGAACTAAATTGTTAGCCGAGGCGTGTTGAGCAGTGCTAGAGGCTCTACAGTGAAATAAAACAATAGTTACAAACCAGAACAGCAATCGACACGGCCTGGTGACGTTAGGGAAAGGCATGCGTAGCCGGGTGATCATACAAGTCCAGTGCGTGGCTTCAAGCAGCTGGCAGCACGGGGCTAGCAGGCTAACAGAACGACCTTAGAGGGATGACGCGACGGAGGGAAGTCTGTTGTGCCCCCCTCGTGCAGTTACATCAGCGGACGGATTAGCTGGGCTCCGTGTGGTAAACCAGGACAATTGGCAAAATGTGTATAGTGGCCGAAGAAATATGTCCGAAGGGCCTCTTAAGTCAGCAGTCCAATGTACTTAAGATAGCTTGCAGGCCGCAGATTAGCGGCTGTGCATTCAGGGGTCGTTAGCTGCTATAATTCTAGGTGGAAAAAATATATCAAAAAATATCATAATAAAAAAAAATGTAAATAAAAATGAAAAAAAGGTTCAGAACTTGCGGTAGGAATCCGGAGATATCGAGAAGAATAAGTCCGACTAGCTCTGGTTTGAGTCACGCTGTACAGACTGGCGAGAGTTGTCCGGGATAAAGGTAGCTGATGACCGCTAGCGAAGGATAGCTGACTGCTAGCTAGTGGCTTCGGAATGTATTCGATAGGCCTCGTAAGCCAACAGTCCGTTGTGCTCTAGACAGCTAGCATTCATGGGACGTTAGCTGCGAAGGTTGGAAGGTGAGAGGGTTCAGAGCTTGCGATAGGAATCCTGGGATATGGAGATAAAAAAATAGGTCCGGTATGCTCTGGTTGAATCGCGTTGTACAAACTGGCGAGAGCTTTCCGAGCTAAGGTTAACTGATGACCGTTAGCTGGCTAGTTTATGTTGGAGAGATTCCAGTAAGAGGCAAAGAAAAATACATTAGAGGAGAAGCAGGTCCACAACACATTGGGTGAGGCGAGTTGCAGGAGAATATTTTGAAATGAGGGTTTAGAAAAATATAAATAGATATGCGAAAATATATATATAAAAATACATATACATGGGACACGACAAGACGAAGGACAAATATGTCTGACTGCTACATCATCTTGGATGGCGATATACAAGAGTTTATCAACACAGACGAGAGAATAGACATGTGTGTCTGACGTGCTAGTCTTGTTCAATGCAGATCATTTGCCACCAGTCAAGGAATTTGGAGAGTGTAGTGGGGTAATATTTGATATATATGCATATTATGTACACCTCACATGCGACCCATAATAAGACTAGCTATGCAATTAGTCTATTGAAATGTTGGATTCACATAGAAGGCATAAAGCTTAAGTTTACAAAGCATTAACACGCGGAGAGGGAGAGGGGGAGGTGGAAGGGGAGATAGGGTGAGAGGGAGAGCGAATCTCACCAGTGCAGGTTAGGAACAAAGAAGAGAAAGGGGACAATGAACTTAAAATCCTTTTATAAGCATCTGACTTGTTTGGATAAACACATTTAGTTGTTGGCATTACCGTTGAATTAACTTCATCAGACCTACAGGATGTAAATACACAAGTGGAGAGATGACACAGAGAAGGCTTTTGTCTTCCTGAAAAGACAATAAACCCTCTTGCATAGAGTGTTGATAAGAGTCACTTTGGGGGCTGGGCGGCCCTGCATTCTGTTCAGTATTTTAAGTGTTTGAGTGCTCATATAGGCCTGTGTTGATCCGCATTCAGTATTACAGTATTTGGAGTGCTAAGATACGTAGCTCTGCATTCAGTATTACAGTATTTGGAGTGCTAAGATATATAGCTCTGCATTCGATGTTTGAGCATTTGAGTGCTCAGATAGACCTAAAGTATGTGAGACTGCATTGAGTATATGGAGTATTTGAGTGCTGAGATGTGTGGTTGGTTCTTCCAGATCTAGTATTATTCCGCTGTGTGAGTGTTGTTTCCTTGGACTTGGCTTTGGTTCTGTTCTGTCTCTGAGGTCATTACAGCAGAACCTGCTGGTTGAACTACAGTCAGAGCTGCCTCTGAATTAATTACCAACTGATCCCTCTCTTTCTCAATCTCACACTGTCTCTTGCTCTCTCTCTCTCACACACTTTCTCTCTCTCTCTCTCTCTCTCTCTCTACCTACTTATTTTTCTCTCTTCCTCTTCTAACCCCCTCCCTTTGTATCTGTGTCATATGTGGAGATTTCTTTATAGCCTTGTATTCATTATAACTCTCATGGAATCTAAGTCATGATACCCAACTTTGAATAAATATCAATAATTAAACTGTGGTGGAAATAAATGGGTTACAAATCACACAAACATTTAAAGATTATTGGATGACATCAGGGCTTATATTAAACTTTCATCTGTAATTGGAGGAAGTATCTCAGAGTGCCGTGGCATTATGCTTTTAATATTTCATCCTGTTAATATTTCATGTGTTTTCTGTATTCATGAGGCTGAGTATAACTCACTGAATTGTCAAAATATTGAAATGATGTTGCAATAAAGACCAAAATAAAGAGACGTTGCAGTTTGTCGTAATGTATGATGCACTCCGTGACACCAACACTGTGTTTACAGTCTGCACGTTCATTAATCCATATGGTTTCTCATTATACTGTGGACATTGGATGTATACTGAATGTCAACGGTTGTTTCGCATGACTCTCCACTATAAAGAAGAATGAATTATGTCCTAGCTGCACTCCATCATAGTAACGAAGCAGCCGTCAAGCATATATATATATATATATGAGAGAGAGAGAGAGAGCACGAGAAGGAGAGAGGGAGCACGAGAAGGAGAGAGAGAGCGAGAGAGAGCGTGAGAAGGAGAGAGAGAGAGCGAGAAGGAGAGAGAGAGAGCGTGAGAAGGAGAGAGAGAGTGGGCGAGAAGAAGAGAGTGAGAGAGCGCGTGAGAAGGAGAGAAAAATAGAGGGACAATATGTCACCTCATTGCATCACGTTGTTCTGAATTACACAATCCAGATCTCAGTGTCCAAACTCTTCTCTCCCCTCCCCTATTCTCTCCCCTCCCCTCTGTCTCTCCTCTCCACCCTAGGAACACCCTAGGAACAAGTATCTTCCTCAACGAGGACTATCCTGAAGGTGTGCGCCAGAAGAGGAAAAAGCTTATCCCAGTCATGAAAGCTACCAGAGTGCGTTGGGACTTTGCTTACATCTGCTATGACGGGCCACCAGCTGGGGGCCAACTGTGGGGTAAATTCGGGACTGCCCAGTGGGAGGATCCGAACTTGAAAGCAGCCGCAGCCCAAGTGATAGCGGTGGATGGACAGCTACTTCCGGGGGTGAGTGACTGGCGATACCCCCATTTCCAAATCAAGAATAACCTTTTTGTATCAGGTGTTGGGGGGCGCACCTGGGAATGGAGAAGACCCGGGAACGGATCGCCGCCCGGTTCCACTGGCCCGGGATGAGGAGGGCCGTGGAAGACTATTGTCGCAGCTGCCCGGAGTGTCAAATCACTGCCCCAAAAGCACACTTCCGAAACCCAGCTTCTACCCCCAAGCCATACGACTGCTGAACAATTAATCAAATGGCCACCGGACATTTACATTGACCCCCCCCCCTCTTTTCTTACAGTGCTGCTACTCGCTGTTTATTATCTATGCATGTACCCCTACCTACATACATGTACAATTTACCTCAACCTGTAACCCCACACACTAACTGTCATGGGTGACAGACCACTGAGCCAATCACAGTGCAACGCTCCATATTTTCTGCTGGCTTGCGCTACCACTAAAGTAGCACTGAGCTAGGCTGAAACACCTGTATTTTGGAGCTGCCTTACTCAAGGAAACAAATAAGAGACAGTGTTTGTATGTGGCTTTATTATCTCAATGATATATATATATTTTTTACATGGTTTGCAAACTGATATGTGACACGTATTAATGCCAAAATAACATGCAAAACAGGAAAGCCCCATTTTTTGCAAAAAATGTGAGGTTCAAAACAGGGCCCACCTGACCTGAGTGACAGGCCGCCACTGAGTGATTGGTTAAACTCTCGTGGCGCGAAAATTCTAAAATACAGCTATGGTGCATCATTATGTCTGAAGCACCTCTCATCACTCATAATTATGTAGGAAGACTGGAAAACATCCCAAATAGTGTCTAACGGGAAGTTTCCCTTTAATGCAAGCAGGCCGGAGCGTAGCCAAGTGGCGGAACAGAGCCTACTGGAAGCCCATTAATCAGTGCCTGCCTGACTGCTGCTGCTACAGTACTACTGAGGAGAGGGGGGAGGGAAAGGGAGTGGAGAGGGTAGGCAAGGGGAGGAGAGGGAGAGGGTATTTTGGTATTTGGTATTTTATTAGTATCCCCATTAGCTGTTGCAAAGGCGGCAGCTACTCTTTCTAGGGTCCACAAAAAACATGAAACAGAACATTAATAGAAATGAACAGCTCAAGGACAGAACTACATCAATAATATGTATATTTTTAAAGGCACACGTAGCCTACATATCAATACCAATAAATACACAAACTATCTAGGTCAAATAGGGGAGAGGCGTTGTGCAGTGAGGTGTTGCTTTATCTGTTTTTTTTAAACCAGGTTGGCTGTTCATTTGAGCGATATGAGATGGAAGTTCCATGCAATAATGGCTTTATGTAATACTGTACACTTTCTTGAATCTCTTCTGGATTTGGAGACTGTGAAAAGACCCCTGGTGGCATGTCTGGTGGGATAAGTGTGTGTGTCCGAGTGGTGTGTAAGTTGACTATGCAAACCATTTGGGATTTTCAACACATTCATGTTTCTTTTAAAAATAACAAGTGATGCAGTCAGTCTCTTCTCAACTCTTAGCCAAGAGAGACTGGCATGGCATTTATATCAGCCCTCTGATTACAATGAAGAGCAAGACCTGCCGCTCTGTTCGTGGTCAACTAGGTCTTTCCTTGAAGCACTCGACCACACAACTGAACAATAATCAAGATAAGACAAAACTAGAGCCTGCAGGACTTGCTTTTTGAAATGTGGTGTCAAAAAAGCAGAGCATCTCTTTATTACAGACAGACCTCTCCCCCTCTTTACAACCATTGGATCTATGTTTTGACCATGTTTACAATCTAAGGCAAGTAATTTAGTCTCCTCAACTTGTTCAACAGCCACACCATTCTTTGCCAGATTCAGCTGAGGTCTAGAACTTACGAAATGATTTGTACCAAATACAATGCTCTTAGTTTTAGAGATTTTCAGGACCCGTTAATTACTGGATACCCATTCCAAAACAGACTGCAACTCTTTGTTAAGGGTTTCAGTGACTTCATTAGCTGAATTTTAAATATATTTTCCCGCTTCCAGCCCCAGGTTGAGATTTGGAGGGCTGGTCTTTATGTTAGATCTTTTATCCAATCATATTCAGCCATCATGTGTTGCCAGGGGTCTAAATATCTGCCCTCAGGCCTTCAGAATCAATTTGATAAACAAACTAATTTGCGTACTACTAAGCTGTTTTTTCAACCCACAATGGCGGAAGGAGGAGAAGATATCGATTTGGTCGAGGATATAATTATAACGCCATTCTCAAGACTTTTCAAGAAAAGTTTGACATTGTAAGGAGAGGTCGCCCGACGCCGACGCTACAAAGCCTGTCACAGGCGGGAAAGGGGTTTGTTCGCCACTTTCAAAGTTCCAGCTACGAGCGCTATCAATGGCACACAGGCTCCGAGAAGCACTGCAAACTGTACTGCTGGGAATGCCTATTATTACAATTGAGCGAGAGAGACACAGATTCACGCATCTCAAGTTCACCCAGCGCACGCAGAGGCCCAGCACAAGGAGACCCTCGCACATACTAGCAACAACTCCACAGCAATATTCTGGACAATATTCTTTGCCAGATACAAAACAGGTTTCAAGACCACGAAAAAGTAATGTTTCTCTCCCTCCTGGACCCCCAGCACTTTTAGACCTACCGGAAAAAAATCCCGCAAACAGCCTTCTCCAGCTTAACAGAGAGTCATGGAACATTGTTCGACCTATCCAAGCTAAAAACAGAACTGACTGTAATGTATGCTATGACTGATTTTGAAGGGAAAAGTCCCTCTGATCTCCTTGATTTCCTTAAGCAGAAAAATCTGAATGAGGACATGGGGCAACTTTACACATTGTCATGTGTGACAATGACTATCCCTGTGTCCACGGCTTCTGTCGAGCGGTCATTCTCGGCCTTAAAGCGAATCAAAACGTATTCCAGAAATGCTACTGGACAGACTCGGCTTTCAGCATTAGCCTCCATGACGATAGAAAAGGACTTATTGGTGGAACTAAAACGCACAGATAGACTGTACAACAGAGTCATTGAAGTCTTCTTGAGGAAAGAAAGGAGGATGGATTTTGTGTTCAAATAATCAGTCTTTGGTGAGTAGGCATACAATGCATTTGATTTTTTATAAAATGTGCATGTATGTTTCGCATTTTATTTTGTTAATATTAAATAGCCTATATATTAACATAATAAAATGGCAAATAGCCTATGTTGCAAATTATTTGTTTTCCTTTTATTTTCAGTGACTAGTTATGTGTCTTTATCATCACGGTGAAACTGCTTTGGGTGCGACGCAAAGCCTGGTTATACTGCATTTCTGTCTAAATGTATAGTGTCCAGAGCCATGGCATCATAATGATGGTAATAAGAGGTGGATTAATTCGGGTGGGACTGTGTAGGACCTCACTGAAGGCCCAGGGCCCAGGCCCCAGTCCCACGGCACGCCACTGCATATTCATCACAAAACCATTTGATTTTTCCAATTAGTTGAATGATTACTTAATTGGCGAAATGGGCAAACTTAGACAGGAAATGCTAACAATGAACAGTGAGCCATCGTATTCATGCATAAAAAAATATATATACCTATAAGCTTGCTGCCAGCCGTTAGTAAACTGTTGGAAAGAAATGTGTTGACCAAATACAATGCTATGTCTCTGTAAACAAATTAACAACAGACTTTCAGCATGCTTATAGAGAAGGGCACTCTACATATATTGCACTGACACAAATGCGTCTGGCTGGAATAATATGGCCTTTCTGTTGCCTTTCAAAGATGATGAATAAAGTGTTTTTCTTTATATTATCTTTTACCAGATCTAATATGTTATATTCTCCTACATTCATTTCACATTTCCACAAATGTCAAAGTGTTTCCCTTCAAATGGTATCAAGAATATGCATATCCTTGCTTCAGGTCCTGAGCCATAGGCAGTTAGATTTGGGTATGTCATTTTAGGAGAAAATTGAAAAAAAGGGTCTGATCCTTAACTTCTCATTAAATGGCTGAGATCCCGCTAACGGGATCGATATGACAATAGCCAGTGAAAGTGCAGGGCACCAAATTCAAAACAACAGAAATCCCATAATTAAAATTCCTCAAACATACAAGTGTTTCACACCATTTTAAAGATACACTTCTTGTTAATCCCACCACAGTGTCCGATTTCAAATAGGCTTTACGGCGAAAGCACCCCAAACGATTATGTTAGGTCAGAGCCAAGTCACAGAAAAACACAGCCATTTTTCCAGCCAAAGAGAGGAGTCACAAAAATCAGAAATAGAGATAGAATGAATCACTAACCTTTGATGATCTTCATCAGATGACACTCATAGGACTTCATGTTACACAATACGTGTATGTTTTGTTCGATAAAGTTAATATTTATATAAAAAAAATCTCAGTATACATTGGCACGTTATGTTCAGCAGTTCCAAAAACATCCGGTGATTTTGCAGAGAGTCACATCAATTTACAGAAATACTCTTTATAAATGTTGATGAAAATACAATTGTTACACATGGAACTTTAGATACACTTCTCCTTAATGCAACCGCTGTGTCAGATTTCAAAAAAACTTCACGCAAAAAGCAAACCATGCAATAATCTGAGTACGGCGCTCAGAGACCAAAACAGCCAAACAGATATCCGCCATATTGTGAAGTCAACAGAAGTCAGAAATAACATTATTCATATTCACTTACTTTTGACGATCTTCATCAGAATGCACTCCCAGGAATCCCAATTCCACAATAAATGTTTGATTTGTTCCATAAAGTCCATAATTTATGTCCAAATAACTCCTTTTGGTTCGCGCGTTCAGTACACAATCTAAACTCATGACGCGCGGGCAGTACAGGCAAAAGTTCAGACGAAAAGTCATATTACAGTTCGTAGAAACATGTCAAACGAAGTATAGATTCAATCTTTAGGATGTTTTTAACATAAATCATCAATAATGTTCCAACCGGAGAATTCCTTTGTCTGTAGAAATGCAATGGAACAGAGCTCGCTCTCACGTGAACGAGCTTCACGAGCTCATGGCATTCTGGCAGACCTCTGACTCATTCCCCACTCATTCGGCCCCCCTTCACAGTAGAAGCATCAAACAAAGTTCTAAAGACTGTTAACATCTAGTGGAAGACTTAGGAAGTGTTTTCTATCCAAATCTACTAATAATATGCATGTATTAGCAACTGGGACTGAGTATCAGGCAGTTTACTCTGGGCACCTCTGGGCACCTTATTCATCCAAGCTACTCAATACTGCCCCCAGCCTTAAGAGGTTCCATTGAGCATTAACAGTTATATCAGTCAGTTACTTAACAGGTGCATGTTTATCAATATTTGGAAGAAGCAATTTCATAAATTAATAAAATGCAGCATCTGGATGCTCCTTATTAATCACATCAGACCAACAGATCTTTTTTTTACATTATCCACATAAGAGTCACATCAAAATCTTTTGTATGATCTCTTATACACTATTTTAGGCCCAGCTTTTGGAACTTTGGCATTCCTGGATATAGCCACAATATTGTGATCTCTGCATCCAATGGGCACGGATACAGCTTTAGAACAAAGTTCTACAGTATTAGTCAAAATGTGACCGATACATATGGACAATCTTGTCCCTGTAGTGTTTGTAATCACCCTGGTCTTGAGCGGACAGCTTGATAAAAACCTGTCAATATTCAGGTCCCCAAGAAAGTAGACCTCTGTGTTTACATCACATACACTTGCAAACATTTCACACATATTATTTGCACACTGACTGTTAGCATTTGGAGGCCTATAGCAACACCCCAAAAGAAAAGGCTTTAGATGTGCCAAGTGAACCTGCAACCACAACACATCAATAACACTTGACAGAGGACTAAGCATTTCAGGTATATGGCTCTGAATATATATAGCAAAACCTCCCCCATAAGCGTTTGTCTCTTCTATAGATGTTATATCCTTGTATTGCTACTGCTGTATCATCAAATGAATTATCTAAGTGAGTCTCAGAAATGGGTAATATATATTAAAATGGACTATTTCCATCCCTTTCCTGGGTAGCTTATTAGAGATAAACATAACATGGAAATGAGCAAACAAAGCAAGAGAATAATATATACATTCAGTATTCCATTAATCGATGTGTGTGTGTGTGTGTGTGTGTGTGTGTGTGTGTGTGTGTGTGTGTGTGTGTGTGTGTGTGTGTGTGTGTGTGTGTGTGTGTGCGGGTTTGACGCTATGAACCCATAGGCATGGCTCTCTCATCCCTTCCAGGCTTCCCCATGATGAACAAACTCCAAAAATAATCTGTAGGCCACCAAGTGGTATTGTCTGTAAAACCACTATTAGACTTTGATGAGCAATCGTTGTGTGCGGTCTGTATTCCTATTGTAGCAGCACGCTGCAGAATATGGCACATCTTAGACACACATTAGCTAGCTAGCTAGCTACAACACACAGCTATAGTTAATCAAAGACTAATATGAGTTATAAAGCCAAATGAATTCCTTTCCTCTTTGTCATCATCATCAATGTTAGCTAGGGAGCTAGATAGCTATAACTTTAGGCTACAGTACATTTT
Source organism: Oncorhynchus tshawytscha (assembly GCF_018296145.1). NCBI lineage: Eukaryota > Metazoa > Chordata > Actinopteri > Salmoniformes > Salmonidae > Oncorhynchus > Oncorhynchus tshawytscha. The sequence continues at coordinate 20,028,824 of NC_056436.1, read as the reverse complement.
GGGTATAGTAAACAAAGCTAACGTAAACTCAACCCATTCGGTACAAATGTGCGTAACCGTGACATTCAAACGAGGCTACAAAGAAAACTAATGGGACTGTAGCGACTGTGTTGACTTCAAAATCGGGGGTGTGAACTAGGTTTCTATTCAAGCGTTGATCGACATGGTAATGGCTCTATAGTATTGGAGAAACTGACCCTACGTTACATCTTGACGTGTCATGTCGTAATGTACAGCAATGTACAGCACGCATAAAGCTACTATTTATGTCTTACAATCTCTCTCCACCAGGTGTAGCCACTTTTCTCATTGTTTAAAAACAAGAAATGGACAGTGACGAGGGTAAGGGGGTATACCTAGTCATTTTTTGTCATCATTGCATGCGATCATCATTCTCAAAGCCGCTGTTTACTTCTAAGATCACTTTAGCACCGCCCTAAAAACCTGATTCAAATTTGACACAAACCTTCAAATAGGTATGTAATGACACATTATATAAACTCTTTATAGTGTTTTATTTACATTTTAGAGGCGATAAGGTGATAAGTTGGATAGATTGAGTGAAAAAAGCCATTTTCCCACGCGACATCTGTCCTTCTCACTACCACGCATTAGTTTTGCTTTCCCACCCGCCATTTTTAAAAAGACCCCACGGGGCTCATTGCCTGCTTGAATTATGCAGAAACGGGCAGTGTTTAGGTCATGTAATTGATTTTGTTGGAAAGGGGAGAAATTGTGCTTTACAATGGTATTGACATTGCAGTTGATCTGGAAGTATTACGTTTTTGGGGCGCTAAAATAACGGCAATTGTACGGACCAAGGCGATGTACGAGTTTACGTGAGTTTACTTTAGCTAGCTCAACTTGGCTAGCTTGGCTTGTAGTGGTACTAGCAAGCCCCAGTTACAGCCAAATCAATCACAAAATTCTACTGTACTGAACAACACTGGCTTATGTAAAAAGAGAGATTATATTGCTAACGAGCTAACGAAAGCACAACAACTCAGTAAAACAACTTATGCCGGGCGTACACTAAACAACTTTAAAAATCCTAACATCGCTGAGCCTCTCACATTAAACGACCGTCTTTCCTGTAGTTTTTTGTCCTTCTGTAATGTGGTAATATTTATCATGTAGCCTAAGCGTATATTATATATGCCTCACATGTGACCCATGATGAGACTATGCAATTAATATGTTCAAAGTCTATTAAATGAATTATCTAACTCCATTTAACATTATTGTAAAACCATGTGCAATCAAGTATTATGCGTTTAGCTGACTAAGATCAAGAACTGGTTATGAGAAGCGAATGAAAATGCAAGTATTATTTAATAATGTTGTCAAATTAATGGATTCACATATAAAACGGATATTAATAAAGCATAATTCTAGGCAGAAAGGTCCTAGGTTTATTTAAAAGACAAAGCATGAACAAAGAGATGCTTAGGAAATGAGAAAATATCATACAACCGTTCTCCAATGAACAGGATACAGGATAAGAGACAGAACAAAGGGATTTCATTTGATTTATAACTTCTGTAGGTGTAACCCTTTCAAACCAAAACCAACCACCATTGACCAATCAAACAATACCAAGTTCACAGTAACCTTATCAACCAGGCACAATCTCCACAGGGTGTCACAGCATCTAAAGGCTTGTGTGGGGGATAAGACCAATGAGAGTCATTTAGCGTTCACCCTGTACAAATACAAGTAACCACAGAGGTCATATCCATATAGATGGCATCAGAGTCCTCTTCAGGGAAGAATCATCTGATAGATTTCAGACATGGATGCTGTAAGATTTTTCTATCAAACGTTTCAGTAATCAGTCCTCTAGATACTGTAGAGAGAGATACATTTTGGCCCCTCAGAGGGGGCAAGGACTGACTAGTCCTTGGGCATTGTTTTTTGTGTTTTGTTTAGCCGTTTGCCATGTGGCTGGAGTTGACAGAGACCACATAAATTGGGGCTGAGCCAATGTAGTGGTGCGCACATTAAATAATGTGGCATGGACGAGGGTTCAAACTATGCAAGATTCTTCACTTGTTTGAGGATACCACGCTGTCTCACAAAAACAATGATGTAATGATGTGATTAGATTGTTAACCTAGCTAGAATGAGCTGTGACTCAAAGCAGCCTCAAACGTTGTCAGTCAGACATTCACGCCATTCGGAGTTGAAATATCTAGCCAATGCACTTTCAATTGAATAACATTGCACTTTCAATTGAATAACATTGCTTGCAATCTTCAGAGCTGTAACGATTTGACTTTGGTTAAAGGCAAGTAGAAACGCATACTAGTAGTTGTCATCGCTCCTCCACAAGAGTCAACACATTCTGGGGGATGCTAAACAATGTCATCCTCTCACATCTCTGTTGAGCTCTCATTTGCCATTGCTGATCACCGTTCTCAAAACTTGGAGTTGCACATCTTACAGTACAAGACCATTACATTATTTTGTGCCAATAAAATCAAATAGTTGGAAAATATCGTGATGGCTCAAAGACGGGATCCGTAGCCCTCATATTGCATTTCTGACCAGCTCACATTAAACGAGCGCCGGTGATGTGTAGGCAACAACATGGGGATTTTGTCTCCGATCTCAATAGGTTCAGGGCCAAAACTGGGTAGCGTAAAACACGACTTTATCAATTTATCATTTGCCCTTTAGTTTAGGCAGAGGACACCAAATCCCCTTGCCTGCGTGTGTTGTTGGGGCCATTTGAGCCCCCCCCCCCAACATTGCGCTGAAAAGGCAGAGTGGTAAATTCAAATATATATATTTTTTAATATTTAACTTTCACACATTAACAAGTTCAATAGAGCAGATGAAAGATAAACATCTTGTTAATCTACCCATCGTGTCTGATTTTTAAAATGTTTTACAGCGAAAACACAACATATATTTATGTTAGATCACCACCAAATCCGAAAAAACACACAGACATTTTTCCCAGCCAAAGACCATGCGATTAAGAGCCCCGCATACAAACACATGAAAATCATTTTTCAACCAGCCAGGTGCAACACAAAAGCAGAAATAGAGATACAATTAATCACTAACCTTTGATTAATCTTCATCAGATGACACTCATAGGACATCATGTTACACAATACATTTATGTTTTGTTCGATAATATGCATATTTATATCCACAAATCTCAGATTACATTGGCACCATGTTCAGAAATGCCTCCAAAATATCCGGAGTAATTACAGAGAGCCACGTCATATAACAGAAATACTCATCATACACTTTGATGAAAGATACATGTTTTACATATAATTAAAGATACACTTGTTCTTAATGCAACTGCTGTGTTAGATTTTTTTAAAGCTTTACGAAAAAAGCATACCATGCAATAATCTGAGACGCACTCAGAAATACACAACATTTCTCCGCCATGTTGGAGTCAACAGAAATACGAAATTACATCATAAATATTTCATTACCTTTGATGATCTTTCATCAGAATGCAGTGCCAGGAATCCTAGTTCCACAATAAATAATTGTTTTGTTCGATAATGTCCATTACTAGTGTCCAATTAGCTATTTTGCCAGCACGTTTAGTTCACATGTCCAAAAGCTGGCATGGGTCCAGGCGAACTCGGACGAAAACTTCAAAAAGTTATATTCCAGGTCGAATAAACTGGTCAAACTAAGTAGAGAATCGATCTTCAGGATGTTATTATCATATATATCCAATAACGTTCCAACCGGAGCATTAGTTTTTGTCTACAGAGTAATAGAACGCAAGGTGATATCATGAGAAATGCACCTGACCAGAAACTGGCATTCTGCCAGACTACTGACTCAAATAGCTGCCATCCGGTCCCACATCACTTTAGAGGCTTCATTCCACGTTCTACTGACTGTTGACATCTAGTGGAAGGCGTAGGAAGTGCAAAACAGATCCATATCTTACTGGGATGTGAATAGGCAATGAGTTGAAAATCAACCAGCCCCAGAATTTCCACTTCCTGTTTGGAAGTTTGCCTGCCATATGAGTTCTGTTATACTCACAGACATAATTCAAACAGTTTTAGAAACTTCAGAGTGTTTGCTATCCAATAGTAATAATAATATGCATGTATTAGCATCTGGGACATAGTAGGAGGCAGTTCACTATGGGCACACAATTCATCCAAAGTGAAAATGCTGCCTATCCCTAAAAAGTTAAACCAATTCACTGCATGGAACAACAGATAATCCCCCCCAAAATCTAAAGGAAGTTTGTTCTGAAGTGTCTGTCCTATATCTGACAAAGATAAGAAAGATCAGGAAACATTTGTTTTCAAAAAAATGTTTTACTTGCATTTAATTTGTGCTTGTGTGCCTGGCTTAATAGAGCAATTGAATACTATCAAAATTGCACACATCACCCATCTGGCAGTCCAGTAGACTAGAGAAAATGCTCGAAGCATTTTAAATGTGTGTGCGTGTGTGTGTGTGTGTGTGTGTGTGTGTGTGTGTGTGTGTGTGTGTGTGTGTGTGTGTGTGTGTGTGTGTGTGTTTGTGTGCGTGCGTGTGTAGATGTGCCTACAGTAGCATCACTAAGGGGTAAACTAGCCTGCACAGTTGGCTAGGGACTCTCCTCTATCTAACCTGTCCCCATCGCTCTCATCCAGATGTGTCTGTCCATCTGTTGCCTCTGACGGATTCTCCATCCCTTACTAGTCTGATTGGGAACATGCGGAACACAGTCACGTTAACTAAGTATCACTTTGGAGAAGGAAATCCGATTACATAACTACACCACTGACATTGGAAGTGATACAAACAGGTTTACAGCAACAAAATGTATAAACTCATTTGAAGTTGCTCAGATGGATGATCAAGATAGAAACAACATTAATTACTTCAAAAGGGGAAACAATGATTTTGTGCAAACGGCTTCTGATACAGATTTTAATGTGATTATAGTTCAGCGAAAGAAAGGCCAGAATAAATGCATTATAATTATAGATTTTATTGTTATTTTAAGAAAGCAGCATGCAAGAACCCCCTCCCCCCTCACTGCTTTGAAAACGAGAGAGCCGGAGCAATAAACGGCCATTAATAACTTGGCAATGATTGCTCTCCACAATTGCCTATAACATTTTTTTTATTTTTCAGCTCAGCACTTGGCAACTTTTTTGTGTTTTATACAAGTCAAATCTTAAATTCTGGCAGATCATGCTCGGGCTATTAGCAGTGGAAAATATAATGTTCCTACTGATTTCTGCTATTGACAAGCCTTCAGCCGAACGTTGTATAAGCTAGGGCAGCAATCAGCACCTAATTAAATTAAGAATTGAGTATATGAGGTAATTATTATTCCCGCATTGATGTTCTTTCTCTTTGTGATGCTGAATAAAATTAAAGACTTTCTTTTGTCAGACTTTGTGTAGAGATGCCAGTGCGTCTCAGCTCTTAGACACAGAATCCACAGTGACAGTTGGCCTTTTAACTCGGCTCTGTCCTGTATTTTTTAGATCACCCAGCCGGAAAAATGTCCAGGGTCCTACTGGGCCCATTATGAAAGGGGCTTTGAAGGCCGTTCTGTCAGAGCGTAGGAAGACTCAGTGTGTGTGTACGCGCGTGTGAGTGAAGGAAGGATCAGAGTCAGGCACAGCTAAACCCTGAGATCAAAGAGTACTCGCCCCACACACAAATGTACACATTCAGACCCCCTCACCCCCCTTCAACACAAACACACAAGTGCTGCAAAGAAAGACTTAGAAAAGCTGCAGCTGGCTCAGAACAGAGCGGCACGTCTTGCCCTTCAATGCACACAGAGGGCTAATGTCAACAGTATGCATGTCAGTCTCTCAAGGCTCAAAGTAGAAGTGATACTGACTGCATCAATCATTTTTTTGTGAGAAATATTATTGTGTTGGAATTTCAAGATTGCCTGTACAATCAACTTACATACAGTATAGCTCTGACAGAAATGCCACCAGGGGTCTCTTCACAGTCCCCAAATCCAGAACAAATTCCATTGCAACATACAATATTATATAGAGCCATGATTGCATGGAACTCTCATCTTAAATTACTCAAGCAAACAGCAAAATTTGCTTTAAAAACTCCCAAATAAAACAACCTCACAGCAGAACGCGTCTCCCCTATCTGACTCTTAGGTACATGTACTGATGTGAGGGTAACATGCTATGTCTCTCTCGTTCTTCCCCACTTCTTTTGTGGAAGGTGAGAATGAGGTGAGAATAACAATAATTAGTAATGGAACTGAAATACAGACAGTGAATTTATTTTATTCTCAGTTCTCACCTTATTTGTTACATTCCCACCTCACATATTCAGCATGTGTATTATTAATGAATGATTAGCTGTAAGATGTTCTTACCTGCACATTTTCTGTGTTTTCTCTAAGCTCTGTGTGCAAATATTCATGTTAATCTGTAGTGAAATGAATATCAACACTGAACACAAATGTGAAAAGGGGACACAGGAATTAATTGATTTTTCACGTGTTTGAAAGTCCTGCCATTTCATTTAACACAGGTCACCTCTTGGTCAAATACCTCATAGACTCTAGAAAAAATATGATTCCATAAAGCAGACAGTGGATAGTGACAGAGATGGATGCAGGCAGCCAGTATATAGCCTTAGAACATCAAGCGTAGTGGTAAATCAATGTGGATTATCTTCAGTCATGAGGACATGGACCAGCAAGAGAATAAGACAAGGTGACTGGAGGTGCAGTGATGTGAACTTGATAAGCGTACAGATTATTCCTCCTCAGTATAACTGCTCGTTGAAGCAAAAACTTGAAAAGTGTCAAAGTTATCTATAGATTTCAGAGAGTGCAGATGTTATCAGTCTACCATAGAAATTAGCTGTTATTTCTCTGCAGCAGCAAACCTTATTCTACGAGGAATGGTGGAAAACTCTCTCTGTAACGTCTTAACTTGATATGTGTTCCGGATTTAATTTGCAGAGAAAAACCCTCTGAGGTTTGAATTGATCTCCATCACTGTGATTCTATGGCACTTGTATTAGATTCTTTCTGTTTTATGGGGCGATAGGCTCCTCACTCCAACTGTTTGTGTGTTTATGTGTGTGGGTGTATGCAAGAGAAAGAAGAGAGAGAATAAAGAGAGAGAGAGTGAAAATAAGGAAATAAAGAGTGTAAAAGAGAAAGAAGAAAAAAGACACAGAAAGGAAGGAGATAAGGACAGAAGGAGAGGAATAGAGAGAGAGACTGACCTCTTGAGTGTTGTGGGGATGCTGGACTGCTACACACCACTAGTGTATGATAAGCCTTTCCAATGCAGGTGCTGTCAGGGTCTGCTGGATGTGTCAACAAGATAACACAGTTGCAGAAGGTAGTTCAGGAAAGAGACCCAGAGGGAGACCAGAGGGAAGACCAGGAGAGAGACCAGAGAATAGACCAGGGGTGAGACCCAGAGGGAGACCAGGAAATAAAACAGAGAATAGACCAGGAGAGAGACCCGTAAAGAGACTGGGAGGGAGACCAGAGGAGAGACCAGGAGAGAGACCAGTAAAGAGATGCAGAGAGACCAGGAGAGAGACCAATAAAGAGACCTGGAGTGAGACCAGAGGAAAGACCATTAGAGAGACCAGTAAAGAGACTCAGAGGGAGACCAGAGGAGAGATCGGGAGAGATACCAGTAAAGAGACCCAGAGGGAGACCAGAGGAGAGACCTAGAGTGAGACCAGTAAAGAGACCTAAAGGTAGACCAGAGGAGAGACCAGAGTAGAGACCAATAAAAAGACCTGGTGGGAGACCAGAGGAGAGACCAGGAGAGAGACCAGTAAAATGACCCAGAGGGAGACCAGAGGAGAGACCAGGAGAGAGACCAGGAGGGAGACCAGGAGACCACACTGCATAGCTACCTCCAAAACAAGGTTCATGGTGGAAAAACACTAACCTGCGCCTCGCAAGGGGAAAGTAATCAGATTACATTACTGAGTTTGGGTAATCCAAAAGTTACATTACTGATTTCAATTCTGGACAGGTTACTAGAAACTGTAACAGATTATATTTAGAAAGTAACCTACCCAACGTTACTTATACTGCAGGTCTCCCAGACCATAGGGGACAGTTTCTCCTAGTACACACACTACTTCAGTCCCCTCGTCAAAACTCAGCAGAAAACAATACATCCCTCTTCTTCTTTCTTCTTCTAAAGGCTGGGAGATAGCAGGGGGTTGAGCAGCTCTCCGCACACCAGCGTACATTCAAGGGGATGTCACTCAGACTCACATCAAAGACAAGCAGGGGATCAAGAGCTTCACATCACATAGTACAGTAGCATTATGCAACTATTTTAAATATGTGCAACAAGTTTGGAAATGTATTGGGGATCAAAGACCTTTCAATTTAAAGTTGGTCATCTTTTCAGCTACATTACACATGCATTACATGTTCAGTACACATGGAGACAGGTTGACAGCAGCTGTTCCTATTGAGTAAATATATTATTGTGTTAATGGTTTGGGCATCCCTTTTGGCCATCCCTTCCATAAACCGTATGGAAATATACTGTATGTTTTGTATTCCTATTGTGAACACAGAGACAGAGGATTCTCGGAGCTTGTCAAGCATATAGTGCATAAGAACGTGTGTTTATAGTGAGCTACACAGCAGCAGAGGAGAGTGTTCCGCAGGGGGTATTTAGAACAATGAGCTCATTTATAATGAAGTCTCTGTTTTTCCTCCTGGGCTGTTCATAAAGACTTATAATCTCAGCACTATCCCCTTTAGTTTACCCACTGCTACAGCCATGACAGCACAGTCCCCCGCCAGGGACAGGTGGGGAATTCACTGAGGTGTGATAACGTGTGTGTGTGTGAATATTTTAAACATGTGTAGGTTCATGTGTGTGTGTATGAGTGTGTACGCATGTGTACTGTGTATTTCTGTGTGTATGTACGTGTGCACCTATACTGCATGTGTGTGTGTTCCTACATAGTGAAAAAATGCTATGCTATGGATCGTAGTCCTGTAGTAGCCATGAATATTTGATATGTGTATATATAGTATATTATATATACATCACATGCGACTCATAAAAAAGACTATGCAATTAGCCTATTAAAATGTTTATCTGACTCCATAAGATAAATAGCAATATGCAAGAACACTATGGTTGAGTTACAGTAATAGAACACAATAGTTACAGTAATAAAACACGATAGTTGAGTTACAGTAATAGAACACTATAGTTGAGTTACAGTAATAGAACACAATAGTTACAGTAATAAAACACGATAGTTGAGTTACAGTAATAGAACACTATAATTACAGTAATAGAACACTATGGTTGAGTTACAGTAATAGAACACTATAGTTGAGTTACTGTAGTAGAACCCTATAGTTACAGTAGTAGAACACTATAGTTGAGTTACTGTAGTAGAACCCTATAGTTACAGTAGTAGAACACTATAGTTAAGTTACAGTAGTATAACACTATAGTTGAGTTACAGTAATAAAACACTATAGTTACAGTAGTAGAACACTATAGATGAGTTACAGTAATAGAACACTATAGTTGAGTTACAGTAATAGAACACTATAGTTGAGTTAAAGTAATAGAACACTATAATTACAGTAATAAAACACTATGGTTGAGTTACAGTAATAGAACACTATAGTTGAGTTAAAGTAATAGAACACTATAATTACAGTAATAGAACACTATAGTTGAGTTACAGTAATAGAACACTATAGTTGAGTTACAGTAATAGAACACTATAGTTACAGTAATAGAACACATTGGTTGAATTACAGTAATAGAACACTATAGTTGAGTTACAGTAATAGAACACTATAGTTACAGTAATAACACATTATGGTTGAGTTACATTAATAGAACACTTGAGTTTTAGTAATAGAACACTATAGTTGAGTTACAGTAATAGAACTATAGTTACAGTAATAGAACACTATAGTTGAGTTACAGTAATAGAACACTATAGTTGAGTTACAGTAATAGAACACTATAGTTGAGTTACAGTAATAGAACACTATAGTTGAGTTACAGTAATAGCACACTATAGTTACAGTAATAGAACACTATAGTTGAGTTACAGTAATAGAACACTATAGTTGAGTTAAAGTAATAGGCAATCAAGAAATGTCTGAGAGATTGAATTCTAAATACAAACATAATGAATTTCTTTGTGAAATGAATGGATTCACATACAAGGCATAAAGCTACATAAAGCTAAGTTTACAAAACATTACCAATTATTAGAAGGCATTATAATATGTATGATCAGAGAGAGACAAAGAAACCATGGTTTGTTCAGGAACAGATAAGAGAAAGAACAATGAATCTAAGAACTTTTATCTGAGTTGTTTGGGTTCAAAAACAGAGTTATTGACCAATATTATTAATGTAAAGTTAACCTCCAATCAGATATCAGACCTACAGGATGTAACCATAACAGAACCTCTGCTTCTCAGAGGTGTGACAATGGGGGCTGGCAAGATCAACACAGAGAATGCTGAATTCCCAAGACAACATAGAGGATCTTCTTGCATATATTTGATAAGAAGATTCACTTTGGGGGCTGGGCAGCCCTACAGTCCCATTGACAGTCTCCTCTAGCACCAATGGGTCTGTTGTGACATCTTCATAATGTGGTTATTAATGGTGAGAAGAAGGAAGCGCTATTGTACCTAGCCAAGAGCCCTTACACAGACTACAGCTTCCTGCCTGGTCCTATTTTTAGCTGTGCTGATAAAAAAACACTCTGGGAATACAGACATGGCAGGATGTTATTATTTTAAATGAAATTATGTGCTGCAGATAGTGGGATGCCCACAGTTCGTCAACTTGTCATCACGGAGAAAGCAAATAGATACCATGGCTTAACATGTCTGACAGAAACTATTCACAATAATTTGGGTTTTAATGCGAAAGGAAGCCAGTCACAATTCTTATTGCTGTGTTGCATGGCAGTATTAACAGTGTGTGTATCTCTGTACTGTCGATCACACAGCATCCTCAGTCCTCACTGAGATAGAGAAGGAGAAGGAGAGGAAGAGACAGAGACAGAGACGGAGAGAGGGGGAGAGAGACAAAGAAAGGGAAGGGATGTGACAAAGGGTGAGAAAGGGAGAAGGAGAAAGAGAGAAAGAAAAATAAAGAACATTTGCTTGACTAGGTGAGATAATTAAAGGGAAATTTCACTGCTGCTATTTCACTGTATATCTCCATTAATATGTTATTAACATGTAATATGTGTCATAAAAATTGAGAATTTACTCTATGCGCAAATGAGTTCTTCTGCATCTCACCAGTAGAAACGGGCCATCTACATTTCCTAGTTGTAAGCCAACCACAATATCCAGAATTCATAGTGATATCAGGACGTAGTACCGCCCCTGTCGAGGTGGATCCAGTTGAGAATGGTCGTCAACAAATAGCTAACGTTACTCACTTGACCACTCGTTCACTCGTTTTTGTTGACAACTGTAAAGTTTAGTCATGTGTGATGCTCAATACCTGGATGTGCAAACTACAAACAAAAATGAAGGCATCTGAACAGCCAACATCAGCACAGCAGAAAAGAAGTTGAGCAGAGTTAACGTGGCTAACTTAGCTAATACCCACAGACATCATTCAAACAGCTTTAGAAACTTCAGAGTGTTTTCTATCCAAATATACTAATAATATGCATATATTAGCAACTGGGACTGAGTAGCAGGAAGTTTACTCTGGGCACCTCTGGGCACCTTATTCAGCCAAGCTTCTCAATACTGCCCCCAGCCATAAGAAGTTAAATAGCACCCGCAAAACACCAGTCTCAATGTAAACAGTGAAGAGGCGACTCCGGGATGCTGGCCTTCGAGGCAGAGTTCCTCTGTCCAGGGTCTGTGTTCTTTTGCCCATCTTTATCTTTTATTTTTATTGGCCAGTCTGAGATATGGCTTTTCTTTGTAACTCTGCCTAGAAGGCCAGCATCCCGGAGTCACCTTTTCACTGTTGACGTTGAGACTGGTGTTTTACAGGTTTAATAAGCTGCCAATTGTGAGGACTTGTGAGGCGTCTGTTTCTCAAACTAGACACTCTAATGTACCTGTCCTCTTGCTCAGTGGTGCACCGGGGCCTCTCACTCCTCTTTCAATTCTGGTTAGAGACAGTTTGTGTTGTTCTGTGAAGGGAGTAGTACACAGCGCTGTATGAGACCTTCAGTTTCATGGCAATTTCTCACATGGAATAGCCTTCATTTCTCAGAACAAGAATAGACTTACGATATTCAGAAGAAAGTGCTTTGTTTCTGGCCATTTTGAGCCTGTAATCAAACCCACAAATGCTCATGCTCCAGATACTCAACTAGTCTAAAGAAGGCCAGTTTTATTGCTTCTTTAATCAGACAACAGTTTTCAGCTGTGCTAACATAATTGCGAAAGGGTTTTCTAATGATAAATTAGCCTTTTAAAATTATAAACTTGGATTAGATAACACAACGTGCCATTGGAACACAGGAGTGATGGTTGCTGATAATGGGCCTCTGTACGCCTATATAGATATTCCATAATAAATCTGATGTTTCTAGCTACAATAGTCATTTACAACATTAACAATGTCTACACTGTATTTCTGATCAATTTGATGTTATTTTAATCGCCCAAAGATTTGCTTTTCTTTCAAAAACAAGGACATTTCTATGTGACCCCAAACTTTTGAACGGTAGTGAATACTGTACACACACACACACACACAACACTACAGTAGCACAGCCTGGGAAAATACATTACTGTCCACTCTGTGATTATGACTCCATCCATCCCTCTATTCCTCTCTTCCTGCTGCAGAGGGTTTCATGTAGCTCAAGGTGCTGATGGGACTGGCGCCCTTTGAAAGCAGCTCCCGGTTCCTCAGTCCAGCTGGAGCCTCTGGCATGCAAAGGCCCAGGGAAGGGGGCAGCCAGGGCCTGAGGAGGGGAGGGGGTAGAGGGACCAGGGGGGCCCTGACACAAGTAGGTCCTGATGCCCGTGGCTCCTGAGTCCCTTTGAAACAATTGGCAGCCCCCTTGGCTCCACCGAGTGCCGGTGGCAGGCAACGTTAAGTGTTAACCCATCTATGTTTACCTGTTTCCATCCACCTGCATGTTTTCTCCACCAACCCCATTCCCTGTTGAGCCTCAACTCATCTCAGCATCAGAGATCCATCATAGCGATTGGCGGGATGGCATATATGGTGCCTCCTGTCTATTCTGTTAACACCTCATCCACAGTCTCTGTGAACCTGAGCCATGATGACGCAGTGTATAGTGATTACAATGCCATGTACACGTGCACATGTCACACCCTGGCCGAGAGAGGCTGTGACTAAAATGGCTGGAATACCAGACTACGGCTGTTTCTCTTAAATGAGGGGAACACCTCAACCAGTACATTAGAAACACTGGTTAGTGACAGACCGCCTATTAAGCTGGGTCATGAGCAACACAATGGACCAGACAAGGCTTTGTCAAAAATATAAATGTTTATTGCAAAGATATTTTAAGTTACAAGATTAAACCAACTGTAAATTTCTGTTTAGCTTTACCAGCAACAATCATTGCATACCCAGATGGTGACTTGCACGCTACTCAAGACAATTATAACACCTAGGACTACAATCGTGTTACTGTCACTTTAATAACAATACATCCTTTCATACATCATTTCATCATCATAACAATCTACCTGGTGAAGCCACCATTACTGAGAGCATGGGGGAGCACAGGGTGTACAAAAAAATAAACGAGAGCCGACAACCCTGAACGCAGGGCGAACCATGTTAAGAACTCACAGCACTATGAGCTAGCTCCAACCAGAGCTCCGCACCTCAGACCTTTGACCTTTGCAGTTGGACCGACAACTTGCATCCTGTACACCAACGCAACGGACACGCTCTTGCTATCGGTGCTCGACCCCAAACACGGTTATAAAGGGGGCACAGGGCGTAAACTGCAATGAAAGAGAGAGCGTAGTTAGGGGATGCTCCAATCACAGGATGGGTGGTTAAAAAGTTAATACAATTAAGCACAGCAAATCTCCAAGTCACAGGCAATCAATTAAGGGCAATCATTTGTGAGAACATGCAAAGAACAGTGAGAATGAAATTCATAGAAGAGCAGAAGTCCACCCTATGACACACACCCCCACCCACATCACAAACAGAACTGTGCATACACCCCAACCACACCACAAACAGAACTGTGCATACACCCCACCCACATCACAAACAGAACTGTACATACACCACCACACACACCACAAACAGAACTGTGCATACACCACCACCCACACCACAAACAGAACTGTACATACACCACCACACACACCACAAACAGAACTGTGCATACACCACCACGCACACCACAAACAGAACTGTGCATACACCCCACCCACATCACAAACAGAACTGTGCATACACCACCACACACACCACAAACAGAACTGTGCATATACCACCACCCACACCACAAACAGAACTGTGCATACACCCACACCCACACCACAAGCATAACTGTGCATACACCCCCACCCACATCACAAACAGAACTGTGCATACATACGCACCTACACCACAAACAGAACTGTGCATACATACGCACCCACACCACAAACAGAACTGTCACACATACGCACCCACAGCACAAACAGAACTGTGCATACAAATGCACCCACACCACAAACAGAACTATTCATACATACGCACCCACACCACAAACAGAACTGTGCAGACGTACGCACCCACACCACAAACAGAACTGTGCATTCGTACGCACCCACACCACAAACAGAACTGTGCATACGCACCCACACCACAAACAGAATTGTGCATTCATAAGCACCCACACCACAAACAGAACTGTGCATTCATACGCACCCACACCCCAAACAGAACTGTGCATTCACCCCCACACACACCACAAACAGAACTGTGCATACATACGCACCCACACCCCAAACAGAACTGTGCATTCACCCCCACACACACCACAAACAGAACTGTGCATACATACGCACCCACACCACAAACAGAACTGTGCATTCATACGCACCCACACCACAAACAGAACTGTGCATTCATACGCACCCACACCACAAACAGAACTGTGCATTCATACGCACCCACACCAAAAACAGAATTGTGCATACATACGCACCCACACAAAAGCATGCATGCACATACACACACACAAAGACGTGTGCATACACACTGCACATAAACACATTCACATTCACCACTCACACTCCTTCTTTATCGTGACAAGGTCATGACTTACACCCGCATGACTTCTTACACAACCAGCTCACACAATGATATCCATTCAGCTACTTGTTCATGGCAACATGTGTATGAGTACCATACTGTAAACCCATTTCCTTGTGTTCATTGTTTGTTGCTTACAAAGTTGTGTTGAGGATACAGAACACAAAGTGGGCAATATGGACAAGAAGTCAACATCCGGGAGAGCGTCTTAGCAATGTTGTGTAACTGAAGCCTTCCATCTGTCCGTCTGTCATGTGGCTGCTGTCTGTCTGTACTGTATCCAGGAAGAGGAGTCTCAGTCTGAGTTTGGCACGTCTGACTCTTCACCTTCTCAGGGGCAATCAGACAGGTAGGAGAGAGTGATGTTGCCAGAAAGCGATTAACCTCCAAAGTCTGGACAAATTGAAGCTCTGAGGTCTCCTCATTCCACAATCCAGCTGAAACTTCTTCTGATTGCACTCTCTCTCCTTCTCCTTCTCTCTCTCTCCTTCTCCTTCTCCCTGTCTCTCTCTCTCTCTCTCTCTCTCTCTCTCTCTCTCTCTCTCTGCCCTCTCTCTCTCTCTCTCTCTCTCTCTCTCCTCCCTCTCTCCCTCTCTCGCCCTCGCTCTCTCCTGTCCTCTCTCTCCCTCTCTCTTTCCCATCCCCATCTCTGCCTATGTGACACTGAGGGTCTGATGACCACAGGATTGATATCCACACACACAGAGAGACTGAGACAGTGTCTCCTATTTCGGTTGTCAGTGGCATTGGGCTGCATCAGGGAGTTTGACTGGCTCAGCTATGATATTACAGTAAATTGTCGGGGTCTTGGCCCTGGAGCGATGGCTCTGCCACAGGCTGATATTACAGTAAACACTGCTGGCTGCCCTTGTGACCACAGAAACTGGAGCAGACTCATTGATTCCCACACAGCACAGCATAGCCATTCCTCAGACATCAGACAAGTAATTTGTTTCAACTCACTGCTGAAATCCAAAGGTTAGATATACTGTATGTGGTATGATTAATAGTTTAAATATTAAAGCACACTATTGACTTAATCCTTAAAAAAAAAAAACATAGCTTGAAGTTCTGCATAAATCATGAATTAAGGTTTGCAAAAAAGTTAGAATGCACTGCAAAGTGTATACTGGTGAAAAATCATTGTACTTATGTGACTCCACCTGGATTTGGTCTTATGTAGCAAAATTTCAAATTGTGTTTTTTACATTGTCTGAAAGTGGAGACTGAGAACTACCAAATGGTATATCATACACTGCATTTTTGAGGACAATGGGAAAGCAATTCTGCTATGAAAGTTGATAAAGTTGTAAAAACACTTTGAGAAAAAGGCCTTTGAATGTTTTGGTATCTAGTGAAATGCTCTTCTTTGTCTACACCCATTCAGCATCATTCACACCCTCTTAAGCTTTAGCCCCTGTCACGCCCTGATCTGTTTCACCTGTCCTTGTGCTTGTCTCCACCCCCCTCCAGGTGTCACTTCCCCATTATCCCCTGGGTACTTATACCTGTGTTTTCTGTCTGTCTGTTGCCAGTTTGTGTTGTTTGTCAAGTCAACCAGCGTTTTTGTATCAGCTCCTGCTTTTCCCCAGTCTCTCTTTTCTCGTCCTCCTGGTTTTGACCCTTGCCTGTCCTGACCCTGAGCCCGACCGCCTGATCACTCTGCCTGCCCCTGACCCTGCCTGCCATCCTGTACCTTTGACCCATCTCTGGATAACCGACCTCTGCCTGACCTGACCCTGAGCCCGCCTGCCATCCTGTACCTTTGCCCCTGTTGCTGTAATTAACATTGTTACTTCAACACGGTCTGCATCTGGGTCTTACCTTATCCTGATAGCCCCACCCATCTCATTTCACTCTCGGAGCATTCGGAGCGCACACTTGACACTCTGGCTGATGATTTGTTTACCTCTGGATAACACGAAAACAGTCTAACCAGCTCTGCTGGCAACAATTACGCATTTTGCCGACGTTTACTGACACGGCCATATTCAACAGGTGCTGTACACTTTAGCTTAAGACATGTAGCTAGCTAGCTAGGTAAACAATGAACCTAGCTAGGTAAACAGTGTGTAAGATCACACATGTCACTTAACACTAGCTAATGAGCCAGCCAGCCAACGTTAGCTAATTAAACAACAATGAACATAGTGCCAAATCATGTCATTACTACTCTGCATGAATCTGCAGAATCTGCAGTTAGCTAGCTAACATTAGGCTCTAACTAGCAAAGCAAACGGTTACGGGATACGAATAATAACATCATACACGTAACATTAGATATGGAGCCAGCCAGCTAACGTTAGCTAGCTAGCTAGCAGTACACATTAGCTTGAAATGAAACCACTTTCTGTTCAAATTTGAAATGTGTAATATCTAAAAAATGTAGCTAGCTAGGCTTTCTTACCTGTATACATCATCATGCATGATGGACGCGTCATGGATGCCATTCCACGGTTGCCCTTAGTTTGAACATGTAATCCGGTGTTTTCTCCATTTCTTTAGCTATCATACTCTAATTCCACTGATTTCAAAACTTGATCCTCCAGAAAGTGTAGAACAACACTTATGCAGCTCCACTACACGATACGATACATTTAAAAAAGCCACGTTCGACAAGATTACCAACACAGACTGACCAGCTCAAATAGACAGAACCCTGCTATATGGCAGACCAATCCTTTCTCCTCTCTCAGCATGTCCAGCCCACTCATTATCTCAGCCAATCATGGCTAGTGGGACGGTTGCTGGCTTTTACTGTGGCTTAACCAACAAGGCTCGTAATTTAACAATTGTATTCGTATTTACATATGGCATACAAGTTTGTTATTAAGGCACGTGAAAGTTCACATGTTCCAGAAGGCATTTCTGCCAAAAACGCATATAACGTCAAATGGCTCTCCTGTGAAGTTATGATTTGCGACATACGCCTAGTTTCCTGAAACGGGTCACATATTTCATTGTAACACAATGTACTGGGTATGAATTAATGCATTTCTTAACTACATGACTGCAACAGATTTTTTTGTGAACATTACGTTATTTGTTCACCAGGTTTGCATCACACAAAAAGCAGCATTTTCAACTAATTAAATTAAATGTAACCAAATTCATTCATTCCAAGAAAAATACACATTGAACCTTGCATTTTGGCCATGTTCCCTGAGCCTTACGGTGTTACAGTTTTACATGTCATGATATTATTTCCTGCTCTAATGTATCAACATCTTATTCACCGAAGCTCCAGATTAAAGTCAACTGTGATCAGATCCAAGTCGCTAGCTGCCTCGCTTGCTGAGGAGGAGGAAATCCAATCTGGCCACAAATCTTGGTGTCTGTTAATGTGACTGCACTGCTAAGGATGATGGGAAACGTGGTCCACGAAATGGGAATCCGGTCTCTGCCTTCTGCTTTCTGCAGGTGCTCAGTCTGTGGTGGCGAGTTACAGCAATGATCTCTGGCCTGGAAATTGACATTTTAATTCCATTAAAGCCAAACTGTCCTGCAGGGTGCATCTGCTGCTCTTACTGATTGTTATTGGCCTTTAAATGATGTGTCAGACCAGCCTGGGATAACGGTCGCTAGGTCGCAGCCAAAGGCATCAAATCTGATTACAATAAAGGGGACAAGACAACTTCCCTGTATACCTCTTGCCCTTGCTCTTTCTTCGCTTTCCCCTTTTTTTATATACTTTTATCTTCCCTTGTTTGTTTGTTTGCTGGGTGCTACCGGAAAACACTTGAACTTCAATAAGCTATTTCAATAACCAACCATAAGATATCAAGGTCTTAATTTGCTCTCATTAAACTCTCTGACCCCTTCCAGAGCACCTTGTCTGTGTGTGTGTGTGTGTGTGTGTGTGTGTGTGTGTGTGTGTGTGTGTGTGTGTGTGTGTGTGTGTGTGTGTGTGTGTGTGTCTGTGACATGTTTATAAAACAATAATAAACACCAAAGGAAAGAGACAAGCAAATACGAATAAGAAGGTCAAAAGGCTAATGCAACATGCTATGTCTGACATTTTAACTACATAGAAAACAACCCAATGTGATCCTACACACTACGCCGTGTCACCTCCTAAACCAATAGAGTGGCATAGAGCACTGTAGGGGGCTGTAGAGGGTTGCATTAACTACGTCAGTTGGTCAACAACCACTAATGCTTCAGGGCAAGAAGCATTTATTTTTTCCCGGGTTGTTGATTTGACCAAAACACTTCTGCCCTTTCTCCTCATATTAAAAACATAAACCTGTGTGACAGACTGTGAGACAAACAATAAACAGCTTGGCTTGGAAATAGTCTGTCCAGAAATGTTTTATATTATGTGGATATTTCAAGCTACATAGAAACACCACTTGACAACTAGCTCTGTCTAACAATGTAATACTATATATTTAACATCCTAGGCCAAATACAGCACATAGGCCAACAAGCCATGATGGATAAACATGAACTGTATGTGTCAGCTGGTTTCTAAGATGTGTCTCATTGGCTGTCAAAGGGATTGAACAGTATGTGACATTATGACATGCATACATACTGCATGGCCTACTGAGACTGCAGGGATGAGATCACACGAATGAGAAACAATAACCTCTAACTCTCTCTCTGTCTCTCTCTGTCTCTCTCTCTCTCTCTCCCACACCACCCCCTCTCCATACCTCTCTATCCCCCTCCTCTTCCTTCCTCCCACACTTTCTCTCTCTCTCTCTGTCTCTCTCTCTCTCTCTCCCACCCCACCCCCTCTCCATACCTCTCTCTCCCCCTCCTCTTCCTTCCTCCCACCCTCTCTCTCTTTTTCCAATCCTCTTATATCTTTCGCTCCTCCCCCCACCCCACCCCTCTCTTTCCCAATGTTTTATCCAGTTATCCCATCTAAGCCTGACCTTAGTGGGGATGTGTCCGATCTCTAGGTCCATGCATCATTCAAAGGAAAGGAGAGATTCATGAGCCATGCAAGTTCCATGAATGAATCATGACCATAACAGAGTGTCCAATCAGGTTATGAGTGACACAACTCAATCCCCAAGGCTAGATAAAAAAACAAGCCTAGTTCCCCTTTGCAGTGTCCAATTGCAACCATACTAATCTAGTATCTCTTCCATACTGAAACCATGTTTTTAGTCGGTCGGATGAAATGGAAAGGTGGGATATTCTCTCACCTTCAAGTGATGCTACCACAGCTCAGCACTCTCTGGGTTTCTTGATACGTCTACGTTCTAATGCAGTGTTGTTGTAGCCCCGGACTTTATTATCAAGCCCTCAATGAGTTGAATTAGGTGAATTTGTCTGGGGCTACAACAACAATGTGTGCTGTTGAGTGCACTGGAGCAGCTGGGAAACACTTTTCTAATGGAATGTGCAGAGTTTTTTCTCATTCCATTCATCCTTAATGTACAGAGAATCACATTATATACCATTTAAGTGCTTGCAATGAGGCTACGCTGACCTATATATTCATATAAGCAGCTACGGTGTCTATACAGTACATGCTAAGAGCACAAACAGTATTGGGGAAAAACATGTTGTCGTGCCAATGTTGAAACTACATTGGGATTGCCACTTTCCCCTGAGAGCAGGACAGGTTTAACAGTGTCTTTAGAGGTGTGAGACAGAACAGGAGGTATGAGAGGAGAGGCTTGTGGGTAGAAATATGGAGTAGGCAGGCAGAGGGGGGGAACGAAGTAAATGATTACTTTAATAGAGCTGGGAGAGAGATTTCTCAGAAAGATGAAGAGATGGAATTCTCCACCAGACATTGATAACTGCAATATGTGTGTGAGAGTCTATGTTCCCAAGTGCCTAAGAGGGAAGGGAAAATCACATTCATTCTTCCATTTCATCCATCTTTAGGCTTCTGTGTGATTTCATAATACGTTTTCCCCCCTCTCCTCTCCTGTAGGTAATATGGCCACCCTGGCAGCTGCTGAATCCACATGGTGTGTCTCTGAGGCCTTCATAGTTAGAGAAAGGAGGAAATCTCATTTTCAGGCTATGGTGGAAGTCTGTATAGTTATCAACCGAGATACTATTCTATTTATTCTGGAACTAAAGGAATGATTCTTGTTCATTCTGGAATAAATAATGGGTTCTTTATCCTCTTTCTTTTTCTCTCTCTCATTATTTCTGGTGTCAAGGAGCCATGTGAGGGAGACAAAGAGCTTTTGTTTTCGACAAATTATCAATAACTGAGTCTCATTGTGCCAACATCAGTATGATCCAGCACTTGGACACGTGTTAGAATAGCCACATTTTGCTGTCAGATAGGAGCTGTATGTTTCACGTAGTACAGTGAATCCTCTCCAAAGCCTAAACAATTATTAGTTCCTTTTTCACTACCTAAAAAGTTCAAGGTAAGGCTTTACTTTTGAAAAGTATTCGTTACTGTGATATTCTGAAGTCTAAATCAATATTCCAGTCATAATTTTCTTCAGCTAGGCAGAATGTTTGAAAGGGTTTTTGGGAGTGGGGCAATTCCTTTTTGAGTCTCCATCATAGATTTTAAAAAAAAATTAAAAAAATTTGAACTCTTGTGCTCAGCTTGGGCTGAAGAGGATTCATTGAGCAGCTCTGTCCAACTGTGACAGTTCATTGACTGGTAAAATGGAATGGGACAGGACTTGAATGCAGGATTAAAAGCAAGTTCTTCCTACTTGTGTCACATAAAAATAATTCAACCATGGTATGCCGACTGCCTAGCTTTATGGAGTAGGACTTCTAGAACTGACAAAGTAATGACTGTTCTGATAGAAATGTAGTTCAATCTGCCTCACTCAATCTCTTTGAGCATCTTAACAATACGATATAGACCTAACTATCCATTGAGTCCCCTTTCACTTTTTGTCTTCCACTAAATCTAGTCAAATATGAATTTAAATCATTTTTAAATGGTACTTTTGGCTGTGCGGTGGCAGACATAAAGAGAGAGCATACAGCTTTATGCTGTAAGTCTCCATCTCCTCTCCATTGGGAAGCCATTTCCACACCACCACAGTGTTGACAACTAAGCCTTCAGCCTTAAAATTGCAGTGTCCCGTTTGGGATGAAAACTAATTCTGCAGGACTTGTGCACACACTCATGCGAGGGCCAGCCAACAAGAGTGTACAGGTCGCAGTGGTGGGTAGTATATGGGGTTTTGGTGACAAAACGGATGGCACTGTGATAGACTGCATCCAATTTGTTGAGTAGAATGTTAGAGGCTATTTTGTTGTCGTGTCTTTACTATCATTAACTGAAGACGGATAGTTTTTATCAACGATTCTCTGTAATTAGTTATTACACGATTAGACTGATTAATCATGTAACCGTAATTACTTGGAAGTCGGGGCACCAAGGAAAAATATTCAGATTACCAAGTTATCATATCCTAAAATAACTTTAGTTAGTCTTCGAATTAATGAATTATTTACTTTACCTCACGTTAGTCTCATTCCAAACGTCGTAAATAGTTGGTTATCTGCACGAACCCAGTCTTCACTATGAGTCATCCATACATCAATTGTCTTAAATCATTTATTTATTACTAACTAAGTAATTCACAGAAATGCATATACAAACAAGGTAAATGTGGTTACATGAAATGATAGGAGAATGTGCCCTAGTGGGCTAAACCGGCATGGCGACTTGTTAGACAAAAGGGGCAGTGGGGGTTGACTAAGAAGTCACTACATTCGGGAACAATTGCAATCAATATATATATATATATATATATATATATATATATACGCTCAGTGTGTCGTCTTGATCGCTGGTGAAAAGTTTGTTTCTTTTGTAGAATTGTCCGTCTCTCTCCCTCTCTCTCTCGGTTGTAGTTAGAGGGGATTGTTCAGAGAGGACATTCGTTATAGAATGGATGTTTCGGCAGTTGTCGTTCTTCGCGTTCAATGATACCGAATACCTAGCTGCAGACCAGTAATTAATATCAAAGACTTGTTCTTATTCTGTCGGTATCGATAGTCTAAGAGTTTAACCACGTGGTATGGTTAAAAGATTCAGCAATGGTCTACAACCTTTGTCCTCCTAATGGAGAAAAACATGGTCTGCAAACTTTAGCCATCCCGTAATTGAGGTAAGCTCGGTCTGCTGATGGAAAACCCGAGTGGGGTATTTATTCCGAATGGCAGAAAAGGGCTGTCCCAGGATGTCTGAAACAAACTGGGCTCAGAGGCGGTCCTCTGATTTAGTTAACTCCAATCCCCTTTTTGAGTTTTCCTTCATTAAACAGTCCAAAATCACATTGTACAATTGTGCAAACACTATCATACTCATTCATCTTATACAACAATTAGATGTAAACCTCATATCTGAGGCTATTATATAAACAGTGTATGGTAATGTGGCCACACCGTCTCCCATGAGCTTCCCCAAGTTGTGACAAACAGACCAGTTCGTAGCTGGATTCTTCGCCGATCTTTTATACTTTCTCCGGAACATGAAATTTGTTCGTACCTCAAGTTCTGTGAGGTGGAAGGATTTCCTTTGTTCTCCATGGAAATCTACTCTCTCTATACTGTGTGGCCATGTGACAGGGTCTTCTCAGGAATTTACGATGTCTCTCTGACCACAGCAACCTAGTTTAAAGAGGCAAGGGGGGGGGCAGGGAGAGGGGGATGGGCTTGCAATACCCAAAGAGGCCAACGTCATGACATTGTAAATGACATCGCCGAAGTCGAGGATCGGTAGGATAGTCAGTTTTACGAGGGTATGTTTGGCAGCATGAGTGAAGGATGCTTTGTTGCGAAATAGGAAAACAATTCTAGATTTAATTTTGGATTGGAGATGCTTAATGTGAGTCTGGAAGGAGAGTTTACAGTCTAACCAGACACCTAGGAATTTGTAGTTGTCCACATATTCTAAGTCAGAACCGTCCAGAGTAATGATGCTGGACAGGCGGACAGGTGCGGGCAGCGATCGGTTGAAGAGCATGCACTTAGTTTTACTTGCATTTAAAAGCAGTTGGAGGCCACGGAAGGAGAGTTGTATGGCATTGAAGCTCGTCTGGAGGTTAGTTAACACAGTGTCCAAAGAAGGGCCAGAAGTAGACAGAATGGTGTCGTCTGCGTTGAGGTGGATCAGAGAATAACCAGCAGCAAGAGCGACATCATTGATGTATACAGAGAAGAGAGTCGGCCCGAGAATTGAACCCTGTGGCACCCCCATAGAGACTGCCAGTTGTCTGGACAATAGGCCCTCTGAACTCTATCAGAGAAGTAGTTGGTGAACCAGGGGGGCAGTCATTAGAGAAACCAAGGCTGTTGAGTCTGCCGATAAGAATGTGGTGATTGACAGAGTCGAAAGGCTTGGCCAGGTCGATGAATATGGCTGCACAGTATTGTCTCTTATCGATGGCGGTTATGATATCGTTTAGGACCTTGAGCATGGCTGAGGTGCACCCATGACCAGCTCGGAAACCAGATTGCATAGCGGAGAAGGTACGGTGGGATTCGAAATGGTCGGTGATCTGTTTGTTAACTTGACTTTCGAAAACCTTAGAAAGGCAGGGTAGGATAGATATAGGTCTGTAGCAGTTTGGGTCTAGAGGGTCTCCCCCTTTGAGGAGGGAGATGACCGCGGCAGCTTTCCAATCTTTGGTGATCTCAGACGATACAATAGAGAGGTTGAACAGGCTAGTAATAGGGTTGCAACAATTGCGGCAGATAATTTTACAAAGAGAGGGTCCAGATTGTCTAGCCCGACTGATTTGTAGGTGTCCAGATTTTGCAGCTCTTTCAGAACATCTGCCATCTGGGATTTGGGTGAAGGAGAAATGGGGGAGGCTTGGGCGAGTTGCTGTGGGGGGTGCAGGGCTGTTGACCGGGGTAGGGGTAGCCAGGTAGAAAGCATGCCCATAGAAAAATGCTTATTGAAATTCTCAATTATCGTGGATTTATTGGTGGTGACAGTGCTTCCTATCCTCAGTGCAGTGGGCAGCTGGGAGGAGGTGCTCTTAGTCTCCATGGACTTTACTGTGTCCCAGAACTTTTTTGAGTTTGTACTACAGGATGCAAATTTCTGCTTGAAGAAGCTAGCGGTAGCTTTCCTAACTGCCTGTGTATATTGGTAATATTCTGCTAATGCAGAACACCACAGGATGATTTTGGGCTGATCAAGGGCAGTCAGGTCTGGAGAGAACCATGGGCAATTTCTGTTCCTGGTTCTACATTTTTTGAATGGGGCATGCTTATTTAAGATGGTGAGGAAGGCACTTTTAAAGAATAACCAGGCATCCTCTACTGACGGGATGAGGTCAATATCCTTCCAGGATACCCGAGCCAGGTCGATTAGAAAGGCCTGCTCGCTGAAGTGTTTTAGGGAGTGTTTGACAGTGATGAGGGGTGGTCGTTTGACTGCAGACCCATTACGGATGCAGGCAATGAGGCAGTGATCGCTGAGATCTTGGTTGAAGACAGCAGAGGTGTATTTGGAGGGCAAGTTGGTTAGGATGATATCTATGAGGGTGCCAGTGTTTACGGATTTGGGGTTGATCTGGTAGGTTCATTGATAATTTGTGTGAGATTGAGGGCATCAAATTTAGATTGTAGGATGACCGGCTTAACTAACTGTGAGAATTCAATCTGTTCTGTGTGTACTATACGTTCACATGTTATTTTTGTTTTGGATATCTGTATGAATTAAATAGTACATTGAGGGCATTATGATGTAAAGGTATTTGTGGGAGTTAGACACCACTGTGAATGCCACCTTGCAAATGTGAAAATGATTTTCCACTCAGATATACAGTATCTCGTGTATGCAATATGAGAGAGAGAGCGAGAGAGGGGGGCAGAGAGAGAGAGGAAGAGGGAGAGAGCGAGAGAAAGAGAGAGTGAGGGTAACGGAGCGAGAGAGAGAAGAGGGGGAAAGGGAGAGGGAAACGGAGCGAGAGAGCGAGGGAGAGAGAGCGAGAGAGAGAGAGAAGGGAGAGGGAAAGCGGAGCAAGAGAGAGAGAGGGAAGCGGAGTGAGGGAGGGAAACAGATAGAGAAAGAGGGAAACTGAGTGAGGGAGAGAGAGAGAGAGAGAGAGTAGGTGAGAGGGAAACGGCAGTTTGATTTGATTTTATTGTGTTCATTTGTCTATTTAAAACACAATTCAGCCACACAAGTGGCCACACTGCATTAAAATCATTAAAGATAACACAAAAAGGTTTTACAATTTCCCACAATGGTCCTCTGTGATGTGATTGGCTAAACACAGGAGGACAGGAAGGCTTTGATAATGCAGAAAGAACCCTCCCTCATCCTCCTAGGCTTTCTGTGGTCTGCAGTTTGTATGCGTCGATTTTTCCATTAAGTTTCCTTTCCTTCTGAACACACCCTGTTTCTATTCACTACGTTTTGGTTTTGGGGAAGGCATGTTTGTGGAGATTTGAAGCTCTTTGAATTTCAACTTATATCTCTGAAATACTGTAAGATGAAAAGGAAATAAGAAGAACATTTGTTTTTATGAAAGTCCTCTGACTAGCAATTAGTGGGTACTCCGGTGTCACTAATTGAGTCGTTGGCTTCATAATTGTGCAGAAAAAGGAAATGATACATTTTTGGAGGTGCGTTAACTGGTTCCATAATCCTTTGACCAATTAGACTGATTGATACAAAAGAGGGAGGTCCCAGTAGGTCATGCATCTGTTACTGTTCTTCATCCCTCTCTTGTCCTCCTCCCCTCACCTCCTCACAGCGGAACTATTGAAGTGATTGAAAGGGAGAAGAAAGAAAAAAACAAATGCCACTAAGAACTTAATCAGGAAAATCTAAAAGGGGAGCGTTTGATGTGAGAACCTGACTTTGTTCTTGATACTTTTATGTTTCCCATAGTTATAAAGACACACAAAGGCGGAGAATCGCTCTGTTCACCAAGGATCTTGGAACGGTTTCCTATGGTGAAAAAGGCAGGCAGCTATGGAACACTGTTTGGGTTATTGCAAGTAAAAAAAGATACACATAAAATAACCTGATTGGTCAACACACAAGTTTGTTGACCAATCAGGACCTGACTATGACTGCATGTCACATAATAAATGAACATATTCATTATTACACATTGATTACACTATCGTTCGTATTTCATTTTTCACAGCGATTCACCAATATGTATGCTATGATGCTGGTAAAATTTTGCCTCGCACACCTGCATCTGGAGTGAGAGACAGACACACATTTCCCCAAGCTTTAGGGAACAAACAACTGTGTTGATTAGCTAGCTAACTATTTAGCTAGGTGTCATCGTCTAAAATACCCTTAATTTATAAGACAATATTTGTATTTACTTGATGAAGGTAAGACCCGGTCCGGTCAAGCCACACAAGCCAAATGAAGCTAGCTACTTATAGCGTTAGCTTGGGGCAACAGGGGTAGGTAGCTTGTTATTTTCATGAACTAAATAAGAAAACAACAAGTGGCTGTCTAGTTAATACTAATACATGGATTCCTAAATCATTATTAAGAATATTGAAAATAATTTCTGTTCATTGTTTTCAGGCTGGTTGCATTGGTGCTAGTTAGGTACCCAGCTAGTAGGGGAGAATGTTGGACGACCTAGCTAACATTTTTGATCCTGCTCGTTTGATCCTGATCTTATTTCAAATGCTTATGCATTTTTCGGGGTGGACGTTTACCCATTCGGTCGAACAAATAGTGCCAACTCGGTACTGTAGGCACATTGTGGCCGGTGTGTGTGCTTGTTTGAATACTTTGTTTTTATACTGCTTTGACAGTGCTGCTGACTGTAGTGGTGGCCCTTGGCTTGCTCATTCAAATTCAACTCAGACAATATTCTAAAGGTCCTGATTCCAACCCAAGTTAAGAGTG
Source organism: Oncorhynchus tshawytscha (assembly GCF_018296145.1). Lineage (NCBI taxonomy): Eukaryota > Metazoa > Chordata > Actinopteri > Salmoniformes > Salmonidae > Oncorhynchus > Oncorhynchus tshawytscha. Next base: position 20,000,768 of record NC_056436.1, on the reverse strand, counting down.
TGTACATTGAACATAATTACATTTTTATGCACTTTTCTCTCTATGTGTATTCTGACCTTGAACTTAAAATTGATAATAGCTATTCGTTCGGGTGGAGATCTAAGAAATGAAGGTGTGGCAGAGGTGTGTCTACAGATAAGCCACATTCTGACCTTGACTCAATTCCCTCATAATTCCACTACCTTGATGCGTGAGAAACCATGAAAAAGGTTGAGCGAACCTGTCACGCCTGCTCCCACACTTTCCCCCTGGGGCTCGAGGGCGCCAGGCTCCCCAGTATTGTGCACTCCAGCCATCATCATTACGCACACCTGCCTTCCCCTTGTCACACGCATCAATGATTATTGGACTCATCTGGACTCAATCACCTCTGTCATTACCTTCCCTATGTCTGTCTGGTTCCCCACTCTGTTCCCTGCTTCTGCATTGATTGTCTTATGTCCTTGTATACCCGTGTGCTGACGCATTCCTGTCTTGTTTTATGTCTGTTCCTGATTAAATGTTTGACTCCCCATACCTGCTTCTCATCCCCGGCGTCGGTCCTTACAGAACCTTCCGGTTCCAAGTGGATGAAGAATTCTCCATGCACTGTAATTTATAAATGGATAAGAGCTATTGATAAGAGCGAGGTTAATGAGTAAAATATTTGAAGGGGATTATTTCGATTATTTTTACTTATTATCCCTAGAGATGAATGTGAAACCAGCCATAAGGAAATAACCTGAAAATCATATCAACCTGACATGTATTGTGGCCCCTTTACCATAGTGAAATAGGCTATAAATAGCTGTGCCATTAATCAGAATTCCAAGCTATAGCTACTCTATTTTAAACCTGGACACTGGCGCACTGTTCATGACGACTGGACTGTTGTCATACAGTTCCATGATTAGTAAGAATTTGCGTGGATTTTTGGGACTATTGTTCAACCCCTATAGTACACTTTTTTTCATCTTCCAATATTTAATGGATTGAACTTTCAAGATGGATCAAACCACTGTGTTTTTTATTCATCAATACATTTTGTGAGTAAATGCTCCCCTAACCTATTTTTTAAATGATTCATACATACTTTCCTAATCCTAAAATAATAAATAATCTAAATAATCTACAAAATCCAAGTATTTTTAAATCTACCAGTTGGTGCTGAAACAGAGATTAAGATGCATAGATGGCATTCTTTAATTGATCCCTATTTTCGGAATCCGTTCTCTCAATGAATGAATGACATTTTATTTTCGTGTCGAAATCGCCTATTGGCAACCCATCTCTAATGGGATTAATTGACACATTAACAAATATTACAATAATTCACTATGGAAATTAAATTATAATTTTCTTCCGGCGTTCTCTGCATTGAGTATCTTGTAGAGTGAAAAAAATATAATAGTCAATAAGGTTATCCAGACAATAATTACATCCCTAGAGCAGTACAATAATATACACACATAAAGTTGAAGTCGGAAGTTTACATACACTTAGGTTGGAGTCATTAAAACTCGATTTTCAACCACTCCACAAATTTCTTGTTAACAAACTATAGTTTTGGCAAGTCGGTTAGGACATCTAAATTGTGCATGACACAAGTCATTTTTCATCTGTACAAACAATAGTACGCAAGTATAAACACTATGGGACCACGCAGCCATCATACCGCTGAGGAAGGAGATGTGTTCTGTCTCCAAGAGATGAACATACTTTGGTGCGAAAAGTGCGAATCAATCCTAGAACAACAGCAAAGGACCTTGTGAAGATGCTGAAGGAAACAAGTACAAAAGTATCTATATCCACAGTAAAAAGAGTCCAATATCGACATAACCTGAAAGGCCGCTAAGTAAGGTAGAAGACACTGCTCCAAACTGCCATAAAAAAAGCCAGACTACGATTTGCAACTGCTCATGGGGACAAATATTGTACTTTTTGGAGAAATGTCCTCTGGTCTGATGTAACAAAAATAGAACTGTTTGGCCATAATGACCATCGTAATGTTTGGAGGAAAAAGGGGGAGGCTTGCAAGCCGAAGAACACCATCCCAGCCGTGAAGCACGGGGGTGGCAGCATCATGTTGTGGGAGTGCTTTGCTGCAAGAGGGACTGGTGCACCTCACAAAATAGATGGCATCATGAGGTAGGAAAATGATGTGGATATATTGAATCAACATCAAGACATCAGTCAGGAAGTTAAAGCTTGGTCGCAAATGGATCTTCCAAATGGACAACGACCCCAAGCATACTTCCAAAGTTGTGGCAAAATGGTTTAAGGACAACAAAGTCAAGGTATTGAAGTGGCCATCACAAAGCCCTGATCTTAATCCTATAGAAAATTTGTGGGCAGAACTGAAAAAGTGTGTGTGAGCAAGGAGGTCTACAAACCTGATTCAGTTACACCAGCTCTGTCAGGAGGAATGGGCCAAAATTTACCCAACTTATTGTAGGAAGCTTGTGGAAGGCTACCCGAAACGTTTGACCTAAGTTAAACAATTTAAAGGCAATGCTACCAAATATTAATTGAGTATGTAAACCTCTGACCCACTGGGAATGTGATGAAAGAAATAAAAGCGGAAATAAATAATTCTCTCTACTATTATTCTGGCATTTCACATTCTTAAGATAAGGTGGTGATGTTAACTGACCTTAGACAGGGAATTTTTACTAGGATTAAATGTCAGGAATTGTGAAAAATTTAGTTGAAATGTATTTGGCTAATGTGTAAGTAAACTTCCGACTTCAACTGTATATACATACAGTACATACACACTGCATATATACACAAACATACATACACACTGAATAAATACACATACATACATGTAACGTTCTTCGTCAGGTGAAAGAAAGGAGGACCAAAATGCAGCGTGATGATTATCCATTTTAATAGAATACTTTAACAATGAACAAAAACAATAAACTGACAAAATGAACGAAGACGAAACAGTCCCGTAACGTGAACACACACACAGGAAACAGGAACAATCATCCACAACCCATAATACAAAACAGGCTACCTAAATATGGTTCCCAATCAGAGACAACGACTAACACCTGCCTCTGATTGAGAACCATAGCAGGCCAAACACATCGAAACAGACATACAACATAGAATGCCCACTCATATCACACCCTGACCAAGCAAAACATAGAAACAAACAACGCAAACTATGGTCAGGGTGTGACAATACATACGTACATAATGCCATAAACAGATAAATAAATACAGGGGAAAAATTTACAGAAGTCACTTGAACACAGTCTGACACACAGAGAAAATTCATATGGTAGACAAGCCTATGCACAATCTAAACACACACACCATTAACCACATAGAAGATAAATATTTGTACAATTTAATTATAGCCCTTTTTCTTTTATTCCATGCTTCAGTAAATATTCTGAAAACGGAAATACACAATGGACAAAAAACATTTCAATTTGTCCTCATCACTCAGCCACATAATGCCAGGGTATATCTGGTGGTCTGTCTCCTCATCACTCAGCCACATAATGCCAGGGTATATCTGGTGGTCTGTCTCCTCATCACTCAGCCACATAATGCCACGGTATATCTGGTGGTCTGTCTCCTCATCACTCAGCCACATAATGCCAGGGTATATCTGGTGGTCTGTCTCCTCATCACTCAGCCACATAATGCCACGGTATATCTGGTGGTCTGTCTCCTCATCACTCAGCCACATAATGCCAGGGTATATCTGGTGGTCTGTCTCCTCATCACTCAGCCACATAATGCCAGGGTATATCTGGTGGTCTGTCTCCTCATCACTCAGCCACATAATGCCAGGGTATATCTGGTGGTCTGTCTCCTCATCACTCAGCCACATAATGCCAAACAGTATATCTGGTGGTCTGTCTCCTCATCACCTGCCTCAGCCACATAATGCCACTGGTGGTCTGTCTCCTCATCACTCAGCCACATAATGCCAGGGTATATCTGGTGGTCTGTCTCCTCATCACTCAGCCACATAATGCCACGGTATATCTGGTGGTCTGTCTCCTCATCACTCAGCCACATAATGCCAGGGTATATCTGGTGGTCTGTCTCCTCATCACTCAGCCACATAATGCCAGGGTATATCTGGTGGTCTGTCTCCTCATCACTCAGCCACATAATGCCAGGGTAATCTGGTGGTCTGTCTCCTCATCAAGCCACATAATGCCAGGGTATATCTGGTGGTCTGTCTCCTCATCACTCAGCCACATAATGCCAGGGTATATCTGGTGGTCTGTCTCCTCATCACTCAGCCACATAATGCCAGGGTATATCTGGTGGTCTGTCTCCTCATCACTCAGCCACATAATGCCAGGGTATATCTGGTGGTCTGTCTCCTCATCACTCAGCCACATAATGCCAGGGTATATCTGGTGGTCTGTCTCCTCATCACTCAGCCACATAATGCCAGGGTATATCTGGTGGTCTGTCTCCTCCATCACTCAGCCACATAATGCCAGGGTATATCTGGTGGTCTGTCTCCTCATCACTCAGCCACATAATGCCAGGGTATATCTGGTGGTCTGTCTCCTCATCACTCAGCCACATAATGCCAGGGTATATCTGGTGGTCTGTCTCCTCATCACTCAGCCACATAATGCCAGGGTATATCTGGTGGTCTGTCTCCTCATCACTCAGCCACATAATGCCAGGGTATATCTGGTGGTCTGTCTCCTCATCACTCAGCCACATAATGCCAGGGTATATCTGGTGGTCTGTCTCCTCATCACTCAGCCACATAATGCCAGGGTATATCTGGTGGTCTGTCTCCTCATCACTCAGCCACATAATGCCAGGGTATATCTGGTGGTCTGTCTCCTCATCACTCAGCCACATAATGCCACGGTATATCTGGTGTGCTTTCTAGAATTAACGTATATCATGGTAGAAAGGGCAATAGAGGATAAAATGAGTTTCATTCTCTATTTCTTCAAGGTCACAATAATTACATGTTTCCTCTTCCATTTCACCACAATACCAACCTGTTTCAATACGCAGAAGCAATATCCCTGATCTTACCTGTTTCAATACGCAGAAGCAATATCCCTGATCTTACCAGTTTTAATACGCAGAGGCAATATCCCTGATCTTTAATACACAGAGGCAATCAAATCAAATCAAATGTATTTATATAACCCTTCTTACATCAGCTGATATCTCAAAGTGCTGTGCAGAAAACCAGCCTAAAACCCAAACAGTAAGCAATGCAGGTGTAGAAGCACGGTGGCTAGGAAAAACTCCCTAGAAAGGCCAAAACCTAGGAAGAAACCTAGAGAGGAATCAGGCTATGAGGGGTGGCCAGTCCACTTCTGGCTGTGCCAGGTGGAGATTATAACAGAACATGACCAAGATGTTAAAATGTTCCTAAATTACCAGCATGGTCAAATGGTAATAATCACAGTAGTTGTCGAGGGTGCTGCAAGTCAGCACCTCAGGAGAAAATGTCAGTTGGCTTTTCATAGCCGATCATTAAGAGTATCTCTACCGCTCCTGCTGTCTCTAGAGAGTTGAAAACAGCAGGTCTGGGACAGGTAGCATGTCCTGTGAACAGGTCAGGGTTCCATAGCCGCAGGCAGAACAGTCGAAACTGGAGCAGCAGCACGGCCAGGTGGACTGGGGGCAGCAAGGAGTCATCATGCCAGGTAGTCCTGAGGCATGGTCCTAGGGCTCAGGTCCTCCGAGAGAGAGAAAGAAAGAGAGAGAGAGAGAGAGAGAGAATTAGAGAGAGCATACTTAAATTCACACAGGACACCAGATAGGACAGGAGAAGTACTCCAGATATAACACACTGACCCTAGCCCCCCGACACATAAACTACTGCAGCATAAATACTGGAGGCTGAGACAGGAGGGGTCAGGAGACACTGTGGCCCCATCCGATGATATATATCTCTCATACATGAATTCATCCTTAATCAGACAAAAGGTTCTCAATTTGGGTTTATGATTAATCTCCTCCACCCATTTTTTTTTCATTTTTCATATTGCATCAACAGTTGTTTTTAATCATAACTATGTCTCCCTTAATTTGGTTTTCATAGAGATGTTCACAGTCAGACTGTTGAAAAAGGTTAGACAAAAAGTAACGTACTGCTCTGTTATGAACTTGTTTGTTTTTAACCCACACTCCTGCTGAATAGTCCAGAACAGGGCACACTCATGTCTTATACAGTTTGGAATACGTGGCATAACCAAGATCTTTGAGTGTTTTGGTTCTTCCTATAACTCCCCCAAGAACTCTATTTGCTGAGTCGGCCAGGGCAGATGTGAGTATAGAAAGGTATTATGTGTAAGGGTTGCGGAACTGGTGTCAGACGCAGGAGAGCAGAGATAGGTAATAGCCGGAGCAGTTTAATTACCAAAACCCCAATACAAAAAGAACCTACATGGGTACAAAACCCGACGTGCACCAGTAACATAGCGTACAAGCACTCACAAATAAACAATTCCACACAAGGACATGGGGGGAACAGAGGGTTAAATACACAACAATTAATGATGGTAAATGGAAACCAGGTGTGTAAGAAAACAAGACAAAACAAATGGAGAATGAAAAATGGATCGACGGTGGCTAGAAGACCGGTGACGCCGACCGCCGAACATCACCCGAACAAGGAGAGGAAACGACTTCGGTGGAAGTCGTGACAATATGTTTGTCAAGAAATTACCCAAATATTTATCAATGCTAGTAAACTCCAGAATGTCTTCACCAAAACAAAACTGAAAAACACTTCTCTTAGTAGCTGGTTTTCTAAAATGCATTATCTGTGTTTTTGTCTGGTTAATCGAGTCTCCAACTTTTACACCAATTGACTGCACATAATAACATGTTCTGCAGGTCTTGTTCAGTTTCTGCCATCAAAGGAATATCATCAGCATGTAAAAAGATTCTTAGCATGTCATCATCATATCTTACTCAAACATTTAACTGTTTAATTTCTTTTGCCAAATAATTTATAAACAAAGCAAACAAAGCCAGTGATAAGGCATCTGATAGGCTAAAAGATCCCTATTTACAAAATCAAAAGCTTTCTGGAAATCAATGAAACATTCAAAAGTAGGCTTCTCTTCATATAATCTTTTTCTGATTATTGTACAGACCGAGAAGATATGATCTATACAAGCTCTGGATTTACGAAAACCATTTTGTTCTTCCACCAGAATGTTTTGGTCCTCCAAAAAATGTAATTAGCCTATTGCTGAGGATGGATGAATATAATCTATAAACCATACTTAATAAACGTATGCCTCTATAGTTCAGTGGCACTCTCGGGTCATTTTGTAAAGATTTGGGAATGGGATTCACTATAGACTAATACCAAGTGGATGGCAGTATACTGTACTCAAAACACATTTGGAGCAAATTATATAGGATGTCAAATAATTTAGGGGATTTTCAAATCTCATTAGGCAATTCATCAATACCAAAAGGTTTCCCATTTTTTGCAGCGCCAATCACCTTCTTAACTTCTGCCATAGACAGCTCATAATTTACTGTAAATATGGGCCACATATACGTATAAGAGGGTTCTAACATTGTATTTTCCAGTTTAGTTCTCAGTGAACATATGTCTTTATAAAATTATTGCTCAAAATATGTCACATTTTCGTTACCTGAGAACAAATTAGTAAACTCATTTCCCCACTCCTTAAGTACCTGTGTAATATCAGAATTCAGCTCCCCCCCTGCTCTTCCATAGCTTCCATTGGAATTGTCTTATGTTGTTTTGAATGAAAACTCCACCAGAAAATCTGTTAGCCAGTAAGGGAGGGGGGCTTTCATTGGTTGAATTACATTTATGTAGCGTGCGCAAGGGAACCACTTTGCAAAGCCCGTTGCACACCTTCATTAGGTAAGTCTGAATACCAACTACTGAGAAGTGCATAGGAAAGGCCTAATTTACTCAATCAGAATCGGCCCTAATAGGAATAATGCTGTTTGACCTGTATCTTATTTGACACCAAAGACCCAAATGGCGTTCCATAGGCAGCACCTTCCCTGATACAACACTAGCGTTGATGTTTCTCTTCTCCACCTCCTCTATCTTTCTTATTTATCAATCACTTTGCTCTGCTTTATTATCTGGCTTATTACATCTGGGATGGATGAGGTGGGCCCTCCACCCACTCTCTCTATTGTTGCTGATAGAACTAGGCCTAGTCTTTTTCTGTGAAGAGTGATCACAGCCCAGTTACTGCAATCATGTGTTCAGCGTCAGAACATTGTGTATAGTTTACAGACACAACAGACCTGGCACAGAGATGGCCTCTCTGTCTTTCTGGCACAGAGACTAGACGGCCTGTCTGTCCTTCTTCACTGTTACAACCTGAAGTTCTGCAATGTGACACTAAGTCCATGAGTCATGAAAGACGAACACAGTCTATTCGATTACTTTGCTATGTTGCTAATCTCACTAAAGAAGGATATGGGTAAGGTCCGCTCTTAGATATTTGCAGTGGGAAAAAGTAACGTTTATTATTTTCAGGACAAATGTTTCGTTTTGCAGGTCTCATCGGTGTCCATTTCACTAAAAACACAGAGTGCATTTTAGATTAACCTATCTATTTAAATAACAAATAATGAATATTAATGCCTCCTTCAATTTAAAATACCCTTGCATATTGAACTGAGGATGTATTTACTAGCAGACCAACATACTATATCCTTAGTCAGAAAAAAAGGAAAGGTTCTCAAGTGCATGGATGTGATGTTCACTAGGCGATTGTCTCATAGATGAAGAGTTTTATCTAGTCATGGAAGACGCATGAGGCCAGACATTCCTACACATGGCAAACACTTGACCGTCATTACACCACTCATCATGATTTGTTTCCCCTAGAATAGGTTTTCATATAATTATGAATTACATGTCTATCATGTTTCCCCTGTGGGATCGGCCCATATGTACATGTATATCCTGCCACCATGAGATATTATTTACAGCAAATAAAGGGGATAGCGGGTGAACTGGCTGACGCTCCCATTCATTTTCAACTCTGCTGTGAGAGCAGGGTGTCTGCTTGCATAAAGACACATGAGAAACTTGAGACGAATCTGGCCATGCGTTTCGGAGTGAGTGTTCATTTATCAGTGCCTGGCAGATGTTCCCAGGAGCTGCTTTGACTGGCGTGGGCCGGGCACATGCATGCAGCAACTCACTCACTCGATCCTTTTCACAAATCAGAAAACACATCTTACTCTTCGTCAAAAAGGAGGTGACCTGTCTGGCTGTCTGAATACAGGGGGCGTGACAAGTTTCCAGTCTAATCTAGGGATATATCTTTAATACCGTGGGAGAAGCAGCCATTTGGACTAAAAGTGAATATCCAATCATTTGATATTCCCCCGTCTTATAATTATTTGGAATTGTTTTCAGTGTCCCGACGACCCTCCCTTACCTTTTAGGTCCTCATACTCTACATATCACCATGATACAGGAGTAGCAAAAACAGTTCTCCTATCCAAACGCTATCAATTTGATTGAGTTGGTGAAAGGGAGCAGCTGGAAACTTTGGGGTAGAAAAATATAAGAAAATACATCTGAGGAAGGACACAGACCATTACACAGCTGCAGTCAATACAGCTAGCAGCTAGCTAGAGAAACAATGCAGAATGGTCTGACTTCCCTGCCTGCAGTTACTACTCCACTGTGTTAACACAAGAGAGATAACAACAACAACAACTAAGCCTGAATCTAGTGGTCTGCTCTGCTGAGGATGACAAATCATCTCCCCTATTTCCTCACTGCATGGTCTACATAAGCACAGAAAACCAACGGAGGGTGCCTCAAAACCCCTTCATTTTTCAGGCATAATGAACTTCTGTTTCCCAGGGGACCCAGGCAGAGAAGGGGAGAGAAGGATAGGATCAGAGAGGGGGGTAGAGGAGGAGAGATGGAAGAGGAGGAGAGGTCCCACTGAGGAGCTCCTTCGTGGTCATACCAGGTTAATGGTAAAGGTAGGTAAGCAGTGCTAGGTAAAGCCCTGCCTTATCTCAGCTCACTGTTCACCATATCAGCACGGGCTCCAGCAGGTATATTTCACTGGTCACCCCCAAAGCCAATTCCTCATTTGGCCGCCTTTCCTTCCAGTTCTCTGCTGCTAATGACTGGAACAAATTGCAAAAATCACTGAAGCTGGAGACTCATATCTCCCTCACTAAATTTAAGCACCAGCTGTCAGAGCAGCTCACAGATCACTGCACCTGTACATAGCCCATCTGTAAATAGCCCATCTGTAAATAGCCCATCCAACTACCTCATCCACATACTGTTCTTCTTTTTGCTCCTTTGCACCCCAGTATCTCTACTTGCACATTCATCTTCTGCACATCTATCACTCCGGTGTTTAATTGCTAAATTGTAATTATTTCGCCACTATGGCCTATTTATTGCCTTACCTCCCTTATCTTACCTCATTTGCACACACTGTATAAAGACTTATTTTTCTTTTGTGTCATTGACTGTATGTTTGTTTATTCCATGTGAAACTGTGTTGTTATTTGTGTCACACTGCTTTGCTTTATCTTGGTCAGGTCGCAGTTGTAAATGAGAACTTGTTCTCAACTAGCCTACCTGGATAAATCAAGGTGAAATAAATACACATATTTAAAAAATGGATGCCCCAGGCTGGAGGTACCACTGCTTCATACTCACAAACTGGTGCTAGCCCTTTTTCAGCCAGATATTCAGATGTTCTCATCTCTCCACATTATAGTGAAAGTAGTATGTCTCAGACACTCCCATTCAGAATGATGGTGATGAGTATCTATCTATGTGAGTATTGATTGGATGATTACCAAGTCTTTAGGGCATCTATAACTAGGAAAACAGAGGGCTCCGATTGGCAATCAATGGAAAGGGGGAGGAGAGACCTTAGTAAACTTTTGGTTCTACAGCGGAAAAACCTGGCAGAGAGCAAAGACAAAAGGGGATACCTAGTCAGTTGAATGCATTCAACCAAACCGCTGTGAATCAGAGAGGCGCGAGGGTAATCATCGCCCAGGGAACAGTTGTTGGGGGTTAACTACCTTGCTTAAGAGCAGAACGGCAGCTTTTTCCATCTTGCCGGCTCAGGATTTGAACCAGCAATCTTTCGGCTGCTGGCCCAACACTCTTAATCGCTAGGCTAGCATTTGTGTGGATGGAAATGGTGTTAATTGTTTCCATGAGACCCCAGATTGAGTCAACAGATCATGGTAAACCAGATAATGGTGTGTAAACACACACATAAACAGTATTTGAACTGTCGGCTACTTTACATAAGCAAACAATTTGTGTCGCAGGGAAGAAAATAATGGATACACATTAGTGTTTGAGAGTATTCTGTCTATCGCTGAACAACAGAACTGACTGCCCTGTTTTAGTTTTATTCAGAGAATGTAATGTTCTCTCGCTCTCTCCCTCTCTGAAAGCCAGACTGATGTTCTTTAAAGAGCAAGGTTGCCATCTGTGTATTTTGCCCAACATTATTTTCTGGGTTATTGCCTCTGCCCTCTATCATTCTGTCTCAGTCTCCTAAAGGAGCTTCTGCAAATCATCTTCAACTGCTGACCCCAAAAACCAGAAACACGCACAAAACATGCTTGTATGTACACGTACTAACTTATACACTCTCCCTTGTGGGGTAGTTATTTAAGCCCCTGTCATTGCGTGAGGTTGAGAAGACACTACTTATATATTAAAAGTGAGCATTGGGTGGAAACTAGAAACCTCTATGCTGTAGAAGTAAAGCTATTTGAATTTGAGTCCTTGAAACTTGAGAGGTCAGTTGTCTCAATTAGGGCTGCAATCCCGTTAACGGGATCGATATGACAACAGCCAGTGAAAGTGCAGGGCACCAAATTCAAAACAGAAATGTTATAATTAAAATTCCTCAAACATACATGTATCTTATACCGTTTTAAAGGTAATCTTGTCGTTAATCCCACCACAGTGTCAGATTTCAAATAGGCTTTACAGCGAATGCACCACAAACAATTATGTTAGGTCACCACCAACTCACAGAAAAATTCAGCCATTTTTCCAGCCAAAGAGAGGAGTCACAAAAAGCACAAATAGAGATAAAAATTCATCACTAACCTTTGATGATCTTCATCAGATGACACTCATAGGACTTCATGTTACACAATACATATATGTTTTGTTTGATAAAGTTCATGTTTATATATAAGTATAGATTGGCGTGTTATGTTCACTTGTTCCAAAAACATCCGGTGATATTGCAGAGAGCCACATCATTTTACAGAAATACTCATTATAAATGTCGATAAATACAATTGTTAGACATGGAAATATAGATATACCTCTCCTTAATGTAACCGCTGTGTCAGATTTTTTTTTTAACGGAAAAAGCAAACCATGCAATAATCTGGGACGGCGATCAGAAGAAAAAAAATTATCCCGCCATGTTGGAGTCAACAGAAATCAGAAATAACATTTTAAATATTCCCTTACCTTTGATGATCTTCATCAGAATGCACTCCCAGGAATCCTAGTTCCACAATAAATGTTTGTTTTTTTGATAATGTCCATTATTTATGTCCAAGTAGCTACTTTTGGTAGCGCGTTTAGTACACAAATCCAAACGCTTGTGCAGGTCCAGCCGAACGTTGGACGAAAACTTCAAAAAGTTATATTACAGGTCAAAGAAACTTGTCAAACTAAGTATAGAATCAATCTTTAGGATGTTGTTATCATAAATCTTCAATAACGTTCCAACCGGAGAATTCCATTGTCTCTAGAAATGCCATGAAACGCAGGTCACCATCATGTGAAATGCGCGTGACCAGGACCTGGCTCTCTGCCAGACCACTGACTCAAAGAGCTCTCATCCGTCCCCACAATACAGTAGAAGCCTAGTTCAAGTTTCTAAAGACGATTGACATCTAGTGGAAGCCCTGGGAAGTGCAACATAACCAATATCCCACTGTGTATTCAATAGGGGCTGGGTTGAAAATCGACCAACCTCAGATTTCCTACTACCTGTTTGGATTTCTTCTCAGGTTTTTGCCTGCCATATGAGTTTGGTTATACTCACAGACATCATTCAAACTGTTTTAGAAACTTCAGTGTGTTCTATCCAATATTAATAATAATATACATACATTAGCAACTGGGACTGAGGAGAGGGCCGTTTACTCTGGGCACCTTTCATCCAAGCTACTCAATACTGCCCCTGCAGCCATAAGAAGTTAAGAGAAAGTTCTAGAGCTTAGTGTGTCTGTGTGAAGTGTGAACCATTGTAACTCATTTGTATAAACTGTTCTTGTGGTGAGTATTTAGCAGATTTACGGATAAACTGCTTTCTGTGGTCTGAGAATATTTAATTGATGAATGAATCCATGAAACTCATCCCTTACATTCAATGCTGCAATGAGATCTGTCCTAAATCCATAATGGAGAGTCAGCGTTAGGAAATGCAGACCAAGGCTAAATGTGAGCTATTCTTTACTAGCACAAATCCCTGTACACTATTTCAAAGGAACATTTTATAGCTTCCTCTCTCCTTCACTTGTGTAATCTGTTGTTTTATGTATGAAAAACATGCAGTATTATTTTTCTGTGATGGATGTAATAGAGACAAACCCTGCAAAGTCTCCAGAGACAAGATAAGAAAGGAAAAATCGAAAGCAGAGCTAAGAGTCTTAACTGACAAGCTGTTCAGGGCCGGTTAAGTCACTCAACAAACTCTGTCATATATAAGAAGATCACGTTTCATGGAGAAGTGGAGTTTATTTTTTATCTGTCTGTTCTTCTGTTGTTTTGACAGTAACTTGAGCCTGTCTCATAGTAGATAGGAATGACTGTACAGGCAGTACATGTGTTGCTGTGGGGTCGTATGCTACATGAGTGAGTAGCACTTTCTGGTGATAAAGGAACAAAATAATATCTCAAATGTGTATTTTCTCAGTTGATGATTTGTCCCTCAATCTTCTCTCACAAAGTGTCAGTTGAAGACTCAACCCAAAGACAAACATTAAACTTTCTCTTCCTACATCAAGACCACTCCCCAATTAAATCCTAAAACCCTCAGAGAAATGACTACAGTCCCTTATGAGGCTATAACTGACTGCAGTCTCTCTATCTCTGTGATTTTCACATCAGAGAATCACTCTAGTTACACAAGACTGATGTAAGAGAATCCCCAACAGTAACTATAAAACAGCTTTGAGAGTCGAGGCATTTGAGACTTAGAGATTACAACCCAAAACGTGCAGTATCAGGGACCCAAAACTGGAGTAAAACACTCCAGGCGCAACACCCTGATTCAGCTGACAATGGCATTCAAATTCAATAACAGAACCTTTAGAGTGAAAATTACTTTAGCAATACAGACTGATCCACAGAAAAGCAAAACCACCAAAGATCAGAGGCACCAAATTATAGTGAAAAAAAAAACGTGTCATTTTGCACCATGGCAAAAGTAATTTACCTCTCCAGGCCCGAGCTCTAAAGGTGTTAGAATGATCACCAACTCATTTGGGGTAACAAAGTATTCTCAAGTCATTTGGGGTAACAACAAATAATCAAAAAATTGAAAGGAGAGGAGCTCTCTCGCTCTCTGTCTCTCTCTCTCTCTGAGTGTAGTGCTTTGCTTTTCCCCTATTTTCATCTTGAATCAATGTTTGCTTTCGCATCGGCATGAATAATGCATGGTTTAGGAAACTAGCTTAAAGCCGCTCTGTAAATATTTAGTGGTGCGTTCCGTTAGCTGCAGCCTGACCTGATGCAATCCCTTCACTTCAATTAAATGCAATCGATGTCTCTTGTCTCACGTAAACTACTTCTTCTTCTCATTTCCTCTGAAGGATTATGTCTTAACATGAATAAAAGCTGACAACAAACAGAGTCCTAGTTTGAGGGAGATCCCCTATAGATTCCACTGTCTACACCCATGAAATGTTTTGTAGAATAATTAGTGTGCAGCTTTCTTTCTTTTTACAGTTTACTCCCGTTAGTCAGCACCTCTATAAAAACAATCTGGGTGTGCGTCAGTTTATGCCTTTTACTAGACAACACTATCATGTTGAATGTTTTTACGTATTATAATGATACATCTGCATTCATTTGCACATCCTACTGTATTGTGGTTATGATTCTTCCTAACACTCACAGGCCACTAAAGCAAAACCATTGCCTTGCTAGAAATCAGGGTTTTTGCAGATGGACCTGAGGCCCTTATATTGCACTTCACAGCAATAATACACTCGTTTTTTTTCTCGGAACAAATCAAAGGTCAGTGCATTCCCTCTCTCTCTCTCTCTCTCTCTCTCGCTCTCTCCCTCTGTGTGCTCTCTCTCTCTCTCTCTCTCCCTCTCTCTGTGTGCTCTCTCTCTCTCTCTCTCTCTCTCTCTCTGTGTGCTCTCTCTCTCTCTGTGTCTCTGTGCTCTCTCTCTCTCTCTCTGTGTGTGCTCTCTCTCTCTCTCTCTCTCTCTCTCTCTCTCTCTCTCTCTCTCTCTCTGTGTGCTCTCTCTCTCTCTCTGTGTGCTCTCTCTCTCTCTCTCTCTCTCTGTGTGCTCTCTCTCTCTCTCTGTGTGCTCTCTCTCTCTGTGTCTCTCTCTCTCTCTCTGTGTGCTCTCTCTCTCTCTCTCTCTCTCTGTGTGCTCTCTCTCTCTCTCTCTCTCTCTCTCTGTGTGCTCTCTCTCTCTCTCTCTCTCTGTGTGCTCTCTCTCTCTCTCTCTCTCTCTCTCTCTCTCTCTCTCTCTCTCTCTCTCTCATTGTATAAAGGACCAGACTCCTCTGGACACAGCATTTACTCCTCTTGTACTGCTGCAGCTTTTATTTGTCCCGCTTCAAAGCGAAACACACCAGTCCTATATCACAGGCTCCATGGCTGGGATCAATAGGCTAGTATTGTGTGGACACACAGACAAATCAATGCAGCCCCCCAGACCAGACCAGACCTGCGTGTGGATTGAGGAATAAATCTAGCAGGCGTGATGAATGTAGGAGTTGTTTGGGGCCGGTTAAGTCACTCAACAAACTGTCATAAATCAGAAGAACACTTTTCATGGAGAAGTGGAGTTGATTTTTTTTAGGCTGTTTTTCTTGACAATAATTTGAACCAGTCTCATAGTAGATGGGAATGACTGTACAGGCAGTGCAAGTATGTTGCTGTGGGGTTGTATGCTACATGAGTGAGTAGCACTTCCTGGTGATAATGAACAAAACACAGAATTTGCACGCTTGCTGTTCTGAAGCTTTCTTTTTCATGATGCTTCCACGCCTAGCTCTGGCCTCCAAATTTCAGTTATTTTTTAGGATAAATTCATAACTAGGCTGAGCAAGTACAGTAGTTATCCTTCTGAGGGCCAGAGGACAGTGCCATTTGTGCAGGCAGGCTACGGCCCAGTACGGGACAGGGTGGAGAGGTTGGAGCTGGTGCTAGGCTGGGTGGTATTGAGGGTTTGGAGCTGGTGCTAGGGCTAGGGCTAGTAGCTGTGCTGGATGGGTAGCTCTGCTCCACAGGCAACATCCTCCACTCCTCTCCACAACACCCTGAAGTGATAGAGAGAGAAAAATATATCTCTTTCCTTGACCACAATTACCAGCCCACATGAATGTGAGGCAAGTTCTAAAAAGGTATGTGTCAAAGGCAAGCTGCTCCAGCCTCAATGCCAGACAGAGAAAGGAATTGCTTCACTTATTATTCAACCATATCAGAAAGTCTATATTTTGGGATTTGCAAGAAAAGAGAAAATACAAAAGTACTGTAGTACCGACGTACCAAGTCTGGAACCAATAGGACACTGAAAAGGTTATACCCGCAAGCTATAAAACGTTTTAAAAGTTAGTTAAATATTTAGTCACTTTAGTCCTAGTTACAGTTGAAGTCGGAAGTTTACATACACTTAGGTTGGAGTCATTAAAACTCGTTTTGTAAACCACTCCACAAATTTCTTGTTAACAAACTAGAGTTTTGGCATGTCGGTAAGGACATCTACTTTGTGCATGACACAAGTCATTTTTCCAACAATTGTTTACAGAGAGATTATTTCACTTATAACACACTGTATCACAGTTAGAGTTGGTCGGAAGTATACATACACTTAGTTGACTGTGCCTTTAAACAGCTTGGAAAATTACAGAAAATTATGTCATTGCTTTAGAAGCTTCTGATAGACTAATTGACATCATTTGAGTCTATTGTAGGTGTACCTGTGGATGTATTTCAAGGCCTACCTTCAAACTCAGTGCCTCCTTGCATGACCTCATTGGAAAATCAAAAGAAATCAGTCAATACTTCAGAAAGAAAGTATAGACCTCCACAAGTCGGGTTCATTCTTGGGAGCAATTTCCAAACGCCTGAAGGTACACCTCCAATTGACTCAAATGATGTCAATTAGCCTATCTCTCTGAATTCAACTGTACATATCTACCTCAATTACCTCATATCCTTGCACCTCAACTTGGTACTGTGTATATTGCCAAGTTATCGTTACTAATTTTGTATTTGTTATTACTTGTATTATTACGTGTTTAACATTTCTATTATTTCTCTGTTTTCATTGTTGGGAAGGGCCCGTAAGTAAGCATTTCACTTTTAGTCTACACTTGTTGTTTACGAAGCAATTTTGATTTGATTTGAATTTGATCAGTGTTTCCCAACTTCGATCCTCGAATACCCCCAACAGTACATCATTTTGTTGTGGCCCCGGACAAGGACACCTTATTCTACCTGTCAACTAATCATTGAGCCCTTGACAAGTTGAATCAGCTGTTTTTGTCCAGGAGTTGGGAAACATTGATCATAGTTTAAAAGTAGTGCACAATGTAGGGAATAGGGTGCCATTTGGGACACAATCTTATTGTATGCACCAGATCATTCTACTTGATTGTGTAACCTTCTGGTAAAGTGGGCGAGATTACCTTAATACTTGAATGCCGTTTTTAGAAACAAAGGGCCATTTCCCTTTCTGCTTTGTTGTTGTTATTTTTTCTTTCGTGGAAAGATGGATGCACTTCTCTTCTAATACAAGAGTGGTATACATTTTTAAAGCCCATGAACCTCCCTTTGAAATTGGGACAATCCACAAAATGGATGAAAGAAAGGGTGCGCTAACCCTGACCGGCAGCTCTCTCTCCTATGGCTCCAGGTGCTGAATTAATAAGCAGTTCAGAGAGTCCTGAAATAGCTGAGGAGCTGAGGAGAGACCAAATGGGTCTAGTCAGAAGTCAGGGGACAACACATTCCTACTGAGTAGTGGAGAAACACCACTATAGCACCAGACTCATAATGGTTGGCCTGTCAGAATACAAAACAACAGACAGGAAGAAAAGCTCATCATCTTCTACTGCCAGCCACCAACTGCAATCTTAAAGAGACACAATATGATCACAATCAGTTGAACTGTAACCAGTAACAGCAGTGGTGTAAAGTAAATAAGTAAAATACTTTAAAGTGTTTTGGGGGGTTATCTGTACTTCACTTAAGTATTTACAGTGCCTTCAGAAAGTATTCATACTTATTCCACATTTTGTGTTACTGCCTACATTCAAAATAAAATGTATTAAAAAAACATTTCTCACCCATCTACACACAATACCCCACAATGACATTGGGAAAACATGCTTTTAGAAAATGTTGCACATTTATTTAAAAAGAAATACAGACGTATCTAATTTACATAAGTATTCACACCCCTAAGTCAATACATGTTAGAATCACCTTTGGCAGCGATTACAGTTGTGAGTCTTTTTGGGTAAATCTCTAAGGATGCAGTGTTTTTAAAGTATATTAAAGTATCTTTAAGTAAAGGTCCAATGCAGCCATAATTATCTGAATAATTTCTGAGTAACAATTTAAGTACCTTACTGTGATTGTTTTCAGTAAAAATGGTCAAAAAGAAACAAAAATTGCTTCTTAGCAAAGAGCAATTTCTCAAGCAATAATTTTGCTAGGATTGTCTGGGAGTGGTCTGAGTGGGGAAGGGAAAACTGAAAATTAGCTGTTATTAGCAGAGAGTTTTGAAACTGTCTTTCTTACTGGTCTATTAACTAATGTCTCCAACCAAAACAGGCTGAAATTACAGGCGGTCTTTTCAATCAGCTCATACAGTAAAAGGCCATTATCATAATTTTTACAGTTTCACAGTATCATTCCAACTTCATAGTGTGGAAATGTACTGTATATAAAACACAGGAAAATCAACATTTTGACTGCACTGGGCCTTTACGTATGACAATTGAGTAATTTTTCCACCACTGATTAGCCTAACGGTAAAATAAGAAAAAACAGCTAGTGAACTGAGAGTGCTGCTATGCAAACTTTTTAAGACTGGAATGCTTTCATACAACAGTATCCCTGCAGTGAACAAATCTTATGAATCTGTGGCATTTAGGATTGTCTCCTTCAGTTCTGTCATACCAATAAATGTTCTGATGTTATTTTACTCCCACAAAGGAGGCTCCTCTGCTCAGACATATTCTCAGCTATTAAAGCTTTTCTTGCACTACAAAATGTTGCCAATTTTGTTGTCTTTCAATGTTTGTACCATTTTACGTTCCAAGGGGAATAAAGGCATAAAACAAAAACATGAAACTTTCTCTATCTGTGATTCACTTTGAGATGTTTTCCTTATTTTTTAATTGCAATGCTCCTACCTGTGTGAGGCGTTGAAATCCCAGGACTTTATCTTTTAATTCCATGATCAGATTTTTCATGCTGTGTATAATACTTGAATACTGATATAGTGACACATACAACTGGGCAGTTTTACAGTGTAAGTGACGTTTCTGATTTACATCTGACAAGTTCATAGGGACAAACCATAGATTGTAACTTAACTCAATAAATCTGAGCAAGGAGTACAATAAGATAGGGAAACAAAATATCCATGAGATTTATTGAACGGCAACAAATTAGTATAGATTTTCTAAACCAGAGAACGGGCTGTACTGTGACATTTTACCTTTTTGCAAAAACGTGCCAGGATGGAGTTTTCAGGCTAATATGCCCTATGAATAGAATGAAAATCAATAAAGATATGACCAAACAAAATAAATGACCTAAGGCTCAATGGCCTTTTGTAGTTCATGTTCTCTCTTAGCAATTAAAGGTAACATTAAATCAGATATAATTCATAAAGGGTGGCTGGTCAATGGCTAGTTTGTGAGAGCGTTAAATGTTTTTACGCAGGTTGTTTCTTCCCTCAACAGACGGATGGTTTAATGATTCCTTCTGTTCTCTCTCTCTCTCGCTCTCTCTCTCTCTCTCTCTCTCTCTCTCTCTCTCTCTCTCTCTCTCTCCCTCTCTCTCTCTCTCTCTCTCTCTCTCAGTATTGGAGATATCACCCAGCTCTTACATTTTCCTCTCTCTCCTGAGTTTACCTTGATCTACTGTATTTGTGAAAGTTCACAAGCGCACGATTAAAACTTCAATTACGCAGAAAACCGGGCCTTTTTCCTACTTCAATGGAACCCCCTTTATCCATCATCATGACCATCGCCATCAGGGACATGAAAGGGTGAAATGTATTTTCTGTTCCCGATCAGATCACGAAAACCTTTAATCTTGTTAAGCATCAGCTCTGAGGCAAGCTATTGCAATGTCTGCTACATTTCTCATCAACAAGCAGTCTGATTCTACTGCAGTTAGTGCCACAATCAGTGCAATGTTGTTCTGTTAGAATCATAACTCTAAAGTTCTATCATGTCCCCAAGCAGCATTTTACAACCCATCCTTTCCTCCAAGACTTCAGTGCCTTCCAACCAGTAGTTAAAAAAGTATCTTTAACTCACTATCGATACACACACAAGCACACACACACACTCTGCCCAAGGTTTAGCCCCTAAGCTTCTACTATCTCTGTCAAACAGTCACCAACTGCATGATTGGGCTTCCTGATGGTCATGTTCCTAAGGGCAATGTTAAAGATGAATGCCTTTTTGGCCCCAACTAGCCACTGTAGAAACACAATACACCCCTCTTCTCATCTCAACAATGCACAGCTTGACTCCAATTCCTTACACAATTTTTTTCCTAGAAATACAATTCTTTAAAGGCCCAGTGCAGTCAAAAATGTGATTTCCTGTGTTTTTTATTTAAGTGATGTTTGAAAAGACTGCCCGAAATTTCAGCCTGTTTTGGTGTGATGGAGTTTTGGCCTGCTTGGTGATAACACTAGGTGGTATAGGTTAATTAACCAATAACAAAGAGCATTTCAAACCTCTCTGCCAATAACAGCTAGTTTTCAGGTTGCAAATGTATGCTATTAGGCTAGTCCAATTAGGCCCATCACTCAGATCACTCCCAGACAGTCCCAGCAAAAACATTTCTTGAGAAATTGCTCTTTGCTCAGAAGCAATTTGTTGTATCTATTTTTATATTTTAATTGAAAGCCATCACAATAAGGTACATATTTGTTATCCAGAAATTATTTGATATTGACATGAAAACGGTTGCATTGGACCTTTAAAGACAACTGTTCATGTACTGAAAGAGTGTGAGGAATATCTACTGTACAGTCTAAGGCAGTGGTTTTCGAAGTCGGTGTCACAACCCCAGGGAACAGCAGTGGGGTCACCAAAATATGTTTAAAAAAATATATATACACATTTGAGGGGGAGTACAGATTATTGATGGGACAAATGTTTTTGAGAAAGATAATTTAAAAAATGTATTTATTGGTTTCTTTTCATTTTGATAAGAGATGAAATGTATTGAATTTAAAGTGATTTGTTGATATAAATCGAAATGAACCGATTTTAAGGTTGTGTCACTATATTTGGAGTGGGGTGGAGTCATGAGAAATTCATGCAAAAATAATGGGGTCCCCAGAAATCAAATCACATCAAATCAAATGTATTTATAAAGCACTTCGCGTTCCTAGGAAACTGGAGCAGCAGCATGGCCAGGTGGACTGGGGACAGCAAGGAATCATCAGGCCAGGTAGTCCTGAGGCATGGTCCTAGGGATCAGGTCCTCTGAGAGAGAGAAAGAAAGAAATAAAATTTAAATTCACACAGGACACAGGATAAGACAGGAGAAATACATCAGATATAACAGACTGAACCTAGCCCCCAACACATAAACTACTGCAGCATAAAAACTGGAGGCTGAGACAGGAGGGGTCGGAAACACTGTGGCCCCAGGGATATCTTCAACCACCAACTTACCATCCTGAGACAGGGTTGAGTATAAATCAAATCAAATCAAATTTTATTTGTCACATACACATGGTTAGCAGATGTTAATGCGAGTGTAGCGAAATGCTTGTGCTTCTAGTTCCGACAATGCAGTAATAACGAACAAGTAATCTAACTAACAATTCCAAAAAACTACTGTCTTATACACAGTGTAAGGGGATAAAGAATATGTACATAAGGATATATGAATGAGTGATGGTACAGAGCAGCATAGGCAAGATACAGTAGATGATATCGAGTACAGTATATACATATGAGATGTGTATGTAAACCAAGTGGCATAGTTAAAGTGGCTAGTGATACATGTATTACATAAGGATGCAGTCGATGATATAGAGTACAGTATCTACGTATGCATATGAGATTAATAATGTAGGGTAAGTAACATTATATAAGGTAGCATTGTTTAAAGTGGCTAGTGATATATTTACATCATTTCCCATCAATTCCCATTATTAAAGTGGCTGGAGTAGAGTCAGTGTCATTGACAGTGTGTTGGCAGTAGCCACTCAATGTTAGTGGTGGCTGTTTAACAGTCTGATGGCCTTGAGATAGAAGCTGTTTTTCAGTCTCTCGGTCCCAGCTTTGATGCACCTGTACTGACCTCGCCTTCTGGATGACAGCGGGGTGAACAGGCAGTGGCTCGGGTGGTTGATGTCCTTGATGATCTTTATGGCCTTCCTGTAGCATCGGGTGGTGTGGGTGTCCTGGAGGGCAGGTAGTTTGCCCCCGGTGATGCGTTGTGCAGACCTCACTACCCTCTGGAGAGCCAAAGGTCTCCTCCACGGCACAACCCAAGGGGGGGCGCTAACCCAGACAGGAAGATCACGTCAGTGACTCAAACCCACTTAAGAGGGACGGCATGGAAGGGCACCAGTAAGCCAGTGACTCAGGCCCTGTAATAGGGTTAGAGGCAGAGAATCCCAGTGGAGAGAGGGGAACCGGCCAGGTAGAGACAGCAAGGGCGGTTTGTTGCGCCAGTGCCTTTCCGTTCACCTTCACACTCCTGGGCCAGACTACACTCAATCATAGGGCCTAGTGAAGAGATGAGTCTTCAATAAAAACTTAAAAGGTTCTCTGTTTTGTCCAAGTTTAAAAGTAGAACATTTGCAGCCATCCAATTCCTTATGTCTGAAACAGGCTTCCAGCGAGGGCAATTTTGGGGCTTCACCATGTTTTTAAAATAATGTTTTTTTTTAATGGAGAATAGCCTCCTCTGAAACACAACCCAACCCTGCCGCACTGCTTCTTAACCTCTCTGGGGTAGGCGGGACGCGTGTGTCCCACATGGCTAATAGTCAGGGAAAATGCAGAGCGCCAAATTCAAATACATTTCTATAAAAGTCAAACTTTCATTAAATTACACATGCCAGATAGCAACACTCGTTGTGAATCCAGCCAACATGTCAGATTTCAAAAAGGCTTTTCGGCGAAAGCATAAGATGCTATTATTTTATGATAGCACAACAGTAAACAATGAGAATAGCATATTTCAACTCTGCAGGCGCGTCACAAAACGCAGAAATAAAATATAAATCATCCCTTACCTTTGACGAGCTTCTTTTGTTGGCACTCCTATATGTCCCATAAACATCACAAATGGTCATTTTGTTCAATTAATTCTGTCAATATATATCCAAAATGTCCATTTATTTGGCGCGTTTGATCCAGAAAAACACCGCTTCCAACTTACGCTACGTCGCTACAAAATAAAATAGTGCCAAAACATTTCACACTACTTTTGTAATACAACTTTAGGTATTTCTAAACGTATATAATCGAACAAATTGAAGACGGGATGATCTGTGTTCAATACAGGGGCAAAACAAACTGACTCTAATTTTCTGGTTACGCGCCTCTATCAAAAGGTACACATGAAGTGACGTTCGTTCTGAGCTATGGTACTTCTTCATTACACAAAGGAAAAACCTCAACCAATGTCTACAAACTGGTGACATCCAGTGGAAGCAGTAGGAACTGCCTGGAAAGTTGATTAGAATTCTGGATTCCCCATGAAAACATATTGAAAAGACAGTGACTTTAAAAAAAATTCTGAATGGTTTGTCCTCAGGGTTTTGCCTGCTAAATAAGTTCTGTTATACTCACAGACATGATTCAAACAGTTTTAGAAACTTCAGAGTGTTTTCGATCGAATACTACTAATAATATGCATATATTAGGATCTGGGACAGAGTAGAAGGCAGTTCAGTTTGGGCACGCTATTTATCCAAAAGTGAAAATGCTGCCCCCTACCACAAACAGGTTAACACAGCGCGCATCCAACCCAGAAGCCAGCCGTACAGCTAGCGACCTGGTCAGCGTGCACTGCACCCGGCCCGCCACAGGAGTCACTAGTGCACAATGAGACAAGGATATCAACACCGGCCAAACCCTCCCTAAACCGGAACGACGACGCTAGGCCAAATGTGCGTCGCCCCATGGACCTCCCGGTCGCGGCCAGCTGCGACAGAGCCTGGGCTCGAACCCAGAGTCTCTGATGGTACAGCTAGAACTACGATGCAGTGTCTTAGACCAAAGCTCCACCCGGGAGGCCTTGGGGCTTCACCATGTTTCATTGAAATGTACAGCTGTGTGTCATCCACATAGCAGTGAAAGTTAACATTATTTTCCCAAATGACTTCAGCAAGAGGTAAAATATATAGTGAAAACAACAGTGTTGAGGACAAACCATCCACAGAGACCAACTGATATCTTTCCGACAGATAAGATCTAAACCAGGCCAGAACTTGTCCGTGTAGACCAATTTGGGTTTCCAATCTCTCCAAAAGAATGTGGTGATCGATGGTATCAAAAGCAGCACTAAGGTCTAGGAGCACGAGGACAGATACAGAGCCTCGGTCTGACGCCATTAAAAGGTCATTTACCACCTTATTTAACAAGTGCAGTCTCAGTGCTATAATGTGGTCTAAAACCAGACTGAAGCATTTCGTATACATTGTTTGTCTTCAGGAAGGAAGTGAGTTGCTGTGCAACAGCTTTTTCTAAAATGTTTGAGAGGAATGGAAGATTTGATATAGGCCGATAGTTTTTTATATTTTCTGGTTCAAGGTTTGGCTTTTTCAAGATAGGCTTTATTACTGCAACTTTTAGTGATTTTGGCACACATCCGGTGGATAAAGAGCTGTTTATTATGTTCAACATAGGAGGGCCAAGCCCAGGAAGCAGCTCTTTCAGTAGTTTAGTTGGAATAGGGTCCAGTATGCAGCTTGAAGGTTTAGAGGCCATGATTATTTTCATCATTGTGTCAAGAGACATAGTACTAAAACACTTGAGTGTCTCTCTTGATCCTAGGTCCTGGCAGAGTTGTGCAGACTCAGGACAACTGAGCTTTGGAGGAATATGCAGTTTTAAAGAGGAGTCCGTAATTTGCTTTCTAATGATCATGATATTTTCCTCAAAGAAGTTCATGGCTCTGAAATCCTTTTGGAGTGGATCTGTGGACTTTTCCATGTGAATATTAAAGTCACCAAAAATGTGAAAGTCACCATGACTACAAGGTCCGATAGGAATTCAGGGAACTCAGTGAGAAATGCTGTATGTGGCCCAGGAGGCCAAAAGTGATTGAGTAGGCTGCATAGATTTCAAGATGAGAAGCTCAAAAGACGAAAACGTCTGGGGTTTTTTTGTAAATTGAAATTTGCATTCAGAAATGTTAGCAACACCTCCGCCTTTGCGGGATGCGCGGGGGATATGGTCACTTGTGTAACCAGGAGGTGAGAACTAGTTTAACACAGTAAATTAATCAGGCTTAAGCCATGTTTCAGTCAGGCCAATCACATCAAGATTATGATCAGTGATTAGTTCATTGACTATAACTGCCTTAGAAGTGAGGGATCTAACATTAAGTAGCCCTATTTTGAGATGTGAGGTATCACAATCTCTTTCAATAATGGCAGGAATGGAGGAGGTCATTATTCCAGTAAGATTGCAAAGGCAAACACCGCTATGTTTAGTTTTGCCCAACCTACTGTAGGTCGAGGCACAGACACGGTCTCAATGGGGATAGCTGAGCTGACTACACTGACTGTGCTAGTGGCAGACTCCACGAAGCTGGCAGGCTGGCTAACAGCATTCCTACAGAGTTTCCCTCCAGAAGCCATGAGAAAGTTGTCCGGCTGCAGGGACTGTGCGAGGGGATTTATATCACTATGTGTACTTACTCGTGGCACAGACGCTGTTTCATCCTTTCCTACACTCAAATTACACTTGCCTAACGATTGCGTCTGAAGCTGGGATTGCAGCACAGCTATCCTCGCCGTAAGGCGATCATTCTCCTGTATATTATGAGTACAGCAACTGCAATTAGAAGGCATCATGTTAATGTTACTACTTAGCTTCGGCTGGTCGAGGTCCTGATGAAACACATCCAGATAAAGCGTCCGGAGTGAAAAAGTTTAATGAAAAAAAGTTGAACGAGGGAAAAACAAAAAATATAAACGTAATTAAAAAGTAAAAAATGTAAAGTTGTCAGGTAGCAAAATAAGGTTAGCAACAAAACACACAGCAGCATGTAAACAAGTCTACAAGTTGTGACCGGAAATTACGTGAAAGAGGTATCACCGGATATCATTGCTATATTACAGTCGCATACTACAGATAGTTACTGTGTAAGGGCGGCAGGTAGCCTAGCGGTTAGAGTGTTCTGCTGAAAAAGTTTGAATAGCACTGGTCTAAGGTGTCTTCAATCCATAGGTGTACAGGACATTCTAATCTAAGCCATCAGTAAACAACAACAATGCTGAGTCTTAAAGTTCTAAAGACACCTTGGTTACACAAGCAAAGCCCCCTTTGATCATGTCATAAGTCTGGCCTGACATTTCTTCAACTCTGCTTGGTCATTTCTCAGCCTCAAGGACCCAGTGTTCATTTGGTCTGTCTGGCTCCGCCTGCTTCTGTCAAGACCTGTTTTATGCCCTTCATAACTCCAGATCCTCCCCGTGACCCACCTCGGGTTCTATAACCGTCTGTCTAGTCATAATGTCAGCCATGGAGAAGGGAGGCTTTATCAGGACAAGCAGCCAATCATACTTCAATCGAGGACAGGCTTAACTGAATAAAAAACAAAGACAGAATGCAATATGAAATATTATTAAATAGTTTGTGGAATGGCCTTGTCTCAGAGGGAAGATCCTCAGAGCCAGATGATGTGATGGCAGGTAGCCCTATGCGGGGCTGCTGGCATCAACTCCTGCTGGGGAAAGGAGTTCCAATGACGGGTCTTAAAGGGGCAATCAGCAGCTGCAGCATCCATTTTTTTAACTTATAAATGAATGATATGTACCCATTAATTCCGGAAAAATATAACTTCTAAATGCCTCATGAGCTTAGTTCAACTGTCGCACCCCATCAGAACTCAAAATATAAGCTTATTTTACTCTAATTGTTTGTAAACAAAGCAAATGTAAAGAAACGCTATATAGCCTCAAAACATGGTTCAAATTATAATTTTGGATGGTCAGTCCTTGCATCCATAGCTCTGTCTATGAATTTGAGAGTGGTTATATTTCTAAAGCCCTATCTCAGCCTTTTACTGAAACAGAGCCGGGGAAATGCTTTGTTATGGTTTCTACCGCTCCCTTGCCACTTTAAGGTTGTTATAGCTGGTGGTGGCGGGGAGGTGAATGGTTGTCAGTTGGAAAAGTGAGCCCATAGGTTAAACAGCAAGACTGAGGAATGTGCATTATTGTGCAGTGGTTATAGGCTATAAGGTAATAGGTGACATTCCGCACATGGAAAGAGGAGAAGAAACTAGACACTGCTGATGAGGATACATTCCCACTATGCCCGTACAATAGGAAACAAAAGTGAATTATGGTATGCTTACTGGATTAAGTTAAACGAGCATCAGACCAGCCTTCCTGGTTTAACTTTTATAAACTATATAGTTAATGCACCACCAGTCCAGTGCTCTCACACAACAACTATGAATGTGTCCCAAATAGCACCCTATTCCATATTTAGTTCATTACTCTTTACCAGGGCCCATAAAAAGTACTGCACTGTATAGAGAATATAGTGCCATTTGGGAGGTATCCTATGAGATGTGCGGCTTCTGGAGCTGTTGAAGCCAGGTCTTGTAAAACCAATATTTTCTGGCGCCTCCATCCGTCAGCTAAAAAACATATTTTACTTTACAGACAGACTGGAGGAGAATACTTTAACATTGCAGGGTTGTTCTATTATTTTCCTTCTGTCTTTTCTCCTCCAGTCTGGCAGCAAGCTACCCTCAGTGTTTTAGCCTGGCCAACCTGATGTCGAGTCGTGATGTGGTACTGAAGAGCAGCAGTTTGACGTGGGGAGGTGGAAAGGGGTCAGTCTATCAGTAATAGCCTGAAACAGCTACTTCAACTAAATGACCTAAACACATTCTGAGCTGCTCTGAGAACTGCCCATGTCAGTGTACATTTGCACTAACTTTTTTTCTCCTCCTCGGGATAAATTGGCAGCCACTAAACTAAAGGTCACCCACAAAACCGCCTCTCTCTGCAATACGGTTCTCTCCCTCTCTCAGTCAGTGCACTTATCCCCACAGTGTCTGTGTTTGGATGTAAGTCCTGGTCCTGTTGTGTAGGATCACTGAGAAGGATACGACAGGCTGAGGACCCTCTGCATAACGCTGCTTCTGCTCTCTCTTTTTCTTTCTCTCTCTCTCACTCGCTCTTGCTCTAACTCTCCATCTCAGTTACCCTGGCCCACAATAAAAAAAGCAGAGACAGGTTGTTTATGCCGACACAAATCCTAAATGATGGCTTTACGACAGACTTCATAAAGGGAATGAGAGGATAATTTAATCCATTTATGCATTTGCTTATTCATCATCTATATGCATCAGATGCTGCTTTCGCCCTCCCCTTCTCCTCTCCTTTCCTCCTCACCTCCCCTGCCCTTTACCTTTCCTCCACTCCTCCCCTTCTCCTTCCCCCCCCTTCTCCTTTCCGCCTCTCCTCCCCTCCTCCTCTCCTCCCCCCCCTCCCCTTTCCTCCTCTCTTCCCCTCCCTTTCTCCTCTCCTTTCCTCCAATCCTCCCCTTCTCTTCTCCTTTCCTCCTCTCCTTTCCTCCTCTCCTCCCCCCCCCTTCTCCTCTCTTTTCCTCCTCTCCTCTCCTCCCCTCCTTCTCTCCTTTCCTCCTCTCCCCTCCCCCAACACCCACATCAGTCAAATGGGTTTGGCCTCCAGGTAAAATTTTTAATCATGTTTTGCTCTTTCTCTTCTTTCTGTTGACTTGATTTGCAAATGAATGCAGGGGGATCTGGCAGGCAGTAGCTAGGTAATGTAGCAGTAGATTGGCACTGTGAATGCCTATTATCTACTACTTTTGACCAGTACCTACATGGCTCTGGTGAAAAGCAGTGCACTATATAGGGAATAGTGTGTCATTTGGGACGAAACCCTTGACTCAATTTCTCTCTCTTATAGCTCCCATAATTATAGCTCCAATAATGGTGATGAGCAGCTTTGTCAATCAATGGATAAAGGGCTATGTAGATGAGCAAAGTGATAGAGGTTGCCCTAATAGGTATGTGCGGCTGCATACTAAACAGACAAGTCTTTATGACCCTTCTTAGAGGTGAAAATGTTAACA
This sequence comes from Oncorhynchus tshawytscha, assembly GCF_018296145.1. NCBI lineage: Eukaryota > Metazoa > Chordata > Actinopteri > Salmoniformes > Salmonidae > Oncorhynchus > Oncorhynchus tshawytscha. The sequence goes on along the minus strand of NC_056436.1, from coordinate 19,971,016 downwards.
TATACACTGCCACAATAACATATACATACTGTATTGTGAAATTTACTGTATAGATGCCAAGGTAATTTGAGGATTTTATTCATTGTTGAAACACAATTGGCAACAGGGACAAAGCGTGGCTTGCTATTTGTATTGAAGGGTACTGTTGTTGTTTGTAAATGTCTCTCTCAGGAGGAGTGGATGGATGCTGTTCTGCTCTGGCAAGGGAGAGATTTCTGAACGAGCCAACTTTCACATATTTATTCCTACCATAACTTCATTAGGCCAATTAGCACATTAGGTTCAACATGTCCCCATTACAATGTGTGTTTGTCCTCATCATCTCCCTCACAGTCTTCTTCACAAGAAGTTGCAGAGGTGTTTCTCAAAGCACTAAGTAGAGCCAGTCCCAGCCCAGCGTGAATCTCATCTCAGCTTTGTTCACTATGGCGTGTGGACAATGGGTTTTGTTCCACATAATATGTGCCATAAGATTGTTCTATGTGGTTTCGGCATTGGTGCTGTACCGAAACCCACATTGACAAATATCAGTCATTGTATATCGTGGCTCAAAAGACATGCTGCCCACACACAGCATACAGAGACACCTGGAAGGCTATGGGAGAAACATGTTTTACCTTAACAGCATAGCACTACACATACTGTAGAGTAGACTAAGAATCAGTGGAGGCTGCTGAGGGGAGGAGGGCTCATAATAAATCAAATCTTATCTTATTTGTCACATGCTCCTGTCACGACTTCCGCCGAAGTTGGTCCCTCTCCTTGTTCGGGCGGAGTTCGGCGGTCGACGTCATCAACATTCTAGCCATCGCCAATCCACTTTTCACTTTCCATTGGTTTTGTCTTGTCTTCCATCACACCTGGTTCCAATTCCATCAATTACATGTTGTGTATTTAACCCTCTGTTCCCCCCCATGTCCTTGTCTGTAATTGTTTGTTGTAGTGCTTGTGCACGGTATGCTGTTATTTACCGGGTTTTGTTTGACCCATTAATTATATTATTCTGTTGACGGTGGTTTATGGTTATTAAACACAATCGTTGTAAATCAGTTTCCGCTCTCCTGTGCCTGACTTCTCTGCCGCCAGTAGCATCGCATTACAGCTCTAAATACAACAGGTGTAAACCTTACAGTGAAATGCTTAATACCTAAAATACCTAAAAAATAAAGTAAGAGAAGAATAACAAAAAAATTAAAGAGCAGCAGTAAATAACAATAGCGGAGCAATATATACAGGGGGTACCGGTACCAGTAAGAAGAAAGCCATATAAAGGTTAAAAAAAAAGGTAAAAAAATTGTAAAATTAAAAATGTTGTAACTGTAATAATTGACTTAGTAGCCCATCATTACTTTTTAATTATAGGTTTGCTTTCGTATGGTTAGTCCTCCACCGGTGTCGAGGTAATTGAGGTAACATGTACAGTACATGTAGATAGAGTTATTAAAGTGACAATGCATAGACAATAACAGAGAGTAGCAGCATGCCAGAGTCTTTGACATTTTTTAAGGCCTTCCTCTGACACCGCCTGGTATAGAGGTCCTGGATGGCAGGAAGCTTGGCCCAGTGATGTACTGGGCCGTACGCACTACCCTCTGTAGTGCCTTGCGGTCGGAGGTCGAGCAGTTGCCATACCAGGCAAAAACCTTTTGAGGATCTGAGGACCCATGCCAAATCCTTTCAGTCTCCTGAGGGGGAATAGGTTTCGTAGACTGTCTTGGTGTGCTTGGACCATGTTAGTTTGTTGTTGATGTGGATGCCAAGGAACTTGAAGCTATCAACCTGCTCCACTTCAGCCCCGTCAATGAGAATGGGGGAGTGCTCGGTCCTCCTTTTCCTGTAGTCCACAATCATCTCCTTTGTCTTGATCACGTTGAGCGAGAGGTTGTTGTCCTTGCACCACACAGTCAAGTCTCTGACCTCCTCTCTATAGGTTGTCTCATCATCGTGGGTGATCAGGCCTCCTACTGTTGTGTCAGCAGCAAACTTAATGATGGTGTTGGAGTTGGGCATCCAGTCATGAGTGAACATGGAGTACAGGAGGGGACTGAGCACGCACCCCTGAGGGTCCCCCGTGTTGAGGATCAGCGTGGCGGATGTGTTGTTACATACCCTTACCACCTGGGGGTGGCCTGTCAGGAAGGTTGTAAATGTCAGTGACGACACCTCATGTCAGCTCATGCTCGGAGTACACGTTCTGGTAATCTGTCTGGCCCAGCGGCCTTGTGAATGTTGACCTGTTTAAAGGTCTTACTCACATCGGCAGCGGAGAGGTGTGATCACACAGTCATCCGGAACAGCTGATGCTCTCATGCACGTTTCAGTTTTACTTGCCTTGAAGTGAACTTAGAAGTTATTTAGCTCATCTGGTAGGCTCGTGTCAGCTCTCGGATGTGCTTCCCTTTGTAGTCTATAATAGTTTGCAAGCCCTGCCACTTCCAACGAGTGTCGGAGCCGGTGTAGTATGATTCAATCTTAGTCCTGTATTGATGCTTTGCCTGTTTGATAGTTCGTCAGGGGGCATGGGATTTATTATAAGCTTCCAGGTTAGAGTCCCGCTTCTTGAAAGCGGCAGTTCTACCCTTTAGCTCAGTGTGAATGTTGTCTGTAATCCATGGCTTCTGGTTTGGGTATGTACGTGCAGTCACTGTGGGGATGACGTTCTCGACGCACTCATTGATAAAGCCAGTGACTGATGTGGTGTACTCCTCAATGCCATCAGAAGAATCCCGGAACATGTTCCAGTCTGTGCTAGCAAAACAGTCCTGTAGTTTAGCATCTGCTTTATCTGACCACTTTTTTATAGACTGAGTCACTGGTGCTTCCTGCTTACATTTTTGCTTTTAAGCAGGAATCAGGAGGATAGAGCTACGGTCAGATTTGTCAAATGGAGGGTGAGGGAGAGCTTTGTTCGCATCTCTGTGTGTGGAGTAAAGGTGGTCTATAATTGTTTTCCTTTGGTTGCACATTGGCTTCTTCCTTGCTGATAGAAATTAGGTCAAACTGATTTAAGTTTCCCTGCATTAAAGTTCACGGACACTAGGAGCGCCGCCTCTGGATTAGCGTTTTCCTGTTTGCTTATGGCAGAATACAGCTCATTGAGTTTGGATTTAGTGCCAGGCCCGATCTGTTGTGGTATGTAGACAGGTATGAAAAATACAGATGAAAACTCCCTATGTAGATAGGGTGGTCTACAGCTTATCATGAGATACTCTACCTCCGGCGAGCAAAACCTTGAGACTTCCTTAGATATCGTGCACCAGCTATGGTTTAAAAATATGCAAAGGCCGCTCACCCTGTGTCTTACCAGTGGCTAATGTTCTGTCCTGCCAATAGAGTGTATAACCCACCAGTTGTATGTTCTTAACATCGTCTTTCAGCCACGACTCGGTGATACATAAGATATTACAGTTTTTAATGTTCTATTTGTAGGATATACAGTTGAAGTCAGAAGTTTACATACACCTTAGCCAAATACATTTAAACTCAGTTTTTCAAAACTCCTGACATTTAATCCTAGTAAAAATTCTCTTTCTTGGGTCAGTTAGGATCATCACTTTATTTGATGAACGTGAAATGTCAGAATAATAGTAGAGAGAATTATTTATTTAAGCTTTAAATTCTTTCATCACATTCCCAGTGGGTCAGAAGTTTACATACACTCAATTAGTGTTTGGTAGCATTGCCTTTACATTGTTTAATTTGGGTCAAACATTTCAGGTAGCCTTCCATAAGCTTCCCACAATAAGTTGGGTGAATTTTGGCCCATTCCTCCTGACAGAGCCGGTGTAACTGAGTCAAGTTTGTAGGCCTCCTTGCTCGCACACACATTTCAGTTCTGCCCACACATTTTCTATAGGATTGAGGTCAGGGCTTTGTGAAGGCCACTCCAATACCCTGACTTTGTTGTCCTTAAGCCATTTTGCCACAACTTTAGAAGTATGCTTGCGGTCATTGTCCATTTGGAAGACCCATTTGCGACCAAGCTTTAACTTCCTGACTGATGTCTTGAGATGTTGCTTCAATATATCCACATAATTTTCCTCCCTCATGGTGCCATCTATTTTGTGAAGTGCACCAGTCCCTCCTGCAGCAAAGCACCCCCACAACGTGATGCTGCCACCCAATTGCTTCACAGTTGGAATGGTGTTCTTCGGCTTGCAAGCCCCCCCCCCCCTTTTTCCTCCAAACATAATGATGGTCATTATGGTCAAAGAGTTCTATTTTTGTTTCATCAGACCAGAGGAAATTTCTCCAAAAAGTATGATCTTTGTCCCCATGTGCAGTTCCAAACCGTAGTCTGTCTTTTTTATGGCGGTTTTGGAGCAGTGGCTTCTTCCTTACTAAGCGGCCTTTCAGGTTATGTCGATATAGGACTCGTTTCACTGTGGATATAGATACGTTTGCACCTGTTTCCTCCAGCATCTTCACAAGGTCATTTGTTGTTGTTCTGGAATTGATTTTCACTTTACGCACCAAACTACGTTCATCTCTAGGTGACAGAACGCGTCTTCTTCCTGAGCGGTATGAGGGATGTGTGGTCCCATAATGTTTATACTTTCATACTGTTGCTTGTACAGATGAATGTGGTACCTTCAGGCATTTGGAAATTCCTCCCAAAGATGAACCAGACTTGTGGAGGTCTAGAATTATTTTCTGAGGTCTTGGCTGATTTCTTTTGATTTCCCCATGATGTCAAGCAAAGAGGCACAGGGTTTGACAGTAGGCCTTGAAATACATCCACAGGTACACCTCCAATTGGCTCAAATGATGTCAATTAGCCTATCAGAAACTTCTAAAGCCATGACGTCATTTTTTTGAATTTTACAAGCTGTTTAAAGTCACAGTCAACTTAGTGTATGTAAACTTCTGACCCACTGGAATTGTGATACAGTGAATTATCAGTGAAATAATCTGTCTGTAAACAATTGTTGATCCTTCCAAGGCACCTTGATCTCTTTCCGCGAACCTTTGTTTCCTTTTCGAGCATATCACGGGGATCTGGGCCCGGTTGGGTGTCTGTAGTAGTATATCCCTCCCATCCGAATCAATGAAGAAGAACTCTTCGTCCAATTTGAGGTGAGTAATCTAAGTTCTGATGTCCAGAAGCTCTTTTCTGTCATAAGAGACGGTAGAAGCAACATTATGTACAAAACAAGTTACGAACAACTAAAGAAATGTAAAAAAAATAGCATGGTTGGTTAAAAGCCGATAAAACGGCAGCCCTCCTCTCCAGTGCCATTTTCCAAAAAATTATGGCTGGAATGGAGTCAGTGGAGTGGTATCAACCACATGGAAACCACATCTTTGATGTATTTGATACCATTCCATTGGCTCCATTCCAGCCATTATTGTGAGCCATACTCCTCTTATCTGCCTCCACTGCTAAGCATTCACCAATGGTGATTTCAAGAATTCCAAATATCATCTAGAGATATACTGTGAGTCATAACTGTCCTGTAAGAACTGTAAATATCACCTCTGTCTATATAATAATAAATAGGATATATATTAGTCTATTTCTGCTGATTACTGAAAACTCTGGTTCAATGCTAAGCTGGAATTTAAATGGCTATGGTGACAGCTAGTCTTACTGGGGTCCGACATATAACGAAAAAGACATTACAGACAAAAGACTTTACAATTTACACACATTTAAAAACATTAACATCTTGTGTGTGTGCATCTATTAGTTACACATACATGTCAGTACATGCACACAACAAGTAGGCCACATGGGGTAGAGGTGTTGTTTTATTTGTTTTTGAAACCAGGTTTGCAGTTCACTTGCGCTATATGAGATGGAAGGGACTTCCATGCACTCATGGCTCTGTATAATATTGTACGTTTCCTTGAATTTGATCTGTACCTGGGAACAGTAAAAATATCCCTTTTGGCATGTCTCGAGGGGTAAGTGTGTGCCAGTGCTGTGTGTAAGTTGACTATGCAAACAAATTGGAATTTCCAAAACATTAATGTTTCTTATAAAAACAAGAGGTGACGCAGTCAGTTTTCCCTCAACTATTAGCCAAGAGAGACTGGCAAGCATAGTATTATTACTAGCCCTCTGATTACAATGAAGAGTAAGACGTGTCGCTTTGTTCTGGACCAGCTGCAGCTGAACTAGGTCTTTCTTTGCAGCATTTGACCATATAACTGGAAAATAATCCAGATAAGATAAAACTAGAGCCTGCGGGACTTGCTTTGTGCAGTGTGGTGCAGAGCATCTCTTTATTACGAACAGATCTCTCCCCATCTTTACAACCATTGAATCTAAACTGTCATGGTCAATTTATTTTGACCACAACAGCTTAAATCTAAGTTAACACCAAGTAATTTAGTCTCCTCAACTTGTTCAACAGCCACACCATTCATTACCAGATTTATCTGAGGTCTAGAACTTAGAGAATGATTTGTACCAAATACAATGCTCTTAGTTTTAGTGATGTTCAGGACCAGTTTATTACTGGCCACCCATTCCAAAACAGACTGCAACTCTTTGTTAAGGGTTTCAGTGACATCATTAGCTGTGGTTGCTGATGCGTATATGGTTGAATCCTCAGCATACATGGACACACATGCTTTGTTTAATGCCAGTGGCAATTCATTGGTAAAAATAGAAAAGAGTAGAGGGCATAGAGAGCTGCCCTGAGGTAAACCACACTTTACATGTCTGACATTAGAGAATCGTCCATTAAAGAAAACAAATGAATAGAGAGAGTGATTACTCAGAAGAATTACAAAGCACCTAATTCCAGAACCTAGGTATACTGCTTTTACTGTAAAGCCATAAGGTACGTAAGGTGTGTGGGTGTAAAGTGTTTATATAGTTATGTTTACGCATGAGTAACGTATCAATCATTAATCAGCCAGGAAGGAAGGGAGCAGGAAGTTGCACTAACAAATTATTTCCGCATTAACGGTGAGTTGCACCAACATGGATTAACTCTTAAACTGGTTAAATTATGGTTTATCTATTAATCTTGTTGCACCAAATGTTAATTCAAGATGGCGTAGCAGTAAGTCGTCCTGTCGCGTCGTGTCCCCTGTATATATCGTTTATCGTTTCTTTTTCGTTTTTTTACATATTTTTCCTCTCATATTCATATCTCTTTAAAAACATTTTGCTAAACCTAAGCTTCCAAATACTCTCCTGCAACCCGCCTCACCCAATGTAGCTATTTTTCCTAAAGTATTTATATTTACTTCGGAACCGGAACCCCTCAACTGAAGCTAGCCAGCTAACCACCAGCTATGCTAGCGGTCTTCAGCTAACCGGTCATCAGCTAAGCTAACCTTTAGCTCGGAAAGCTCTTGCCAGTTCGAACAACGCGACTCTAACCAGAGCATAACGGACCAATTTATTTTTCACCCGGATTCATCCCCGGATTCCCACCGCAAACGGAACATTTTTCAGCTGGATCTTCACAACTAGCTATCTAGCTAAACCGCAACCCCGGATGATTACTCCTGGCTAGCGCTTCCACCCACTTAGCGTGAAGCTAGCCCGGCCAGCGCACCTGTCCTACCACCGTAGCATACTCCTGGGCTACAATACCCGGGCCCACGACCGGTCTATCGATGTCACCGCATGAAGAGGAATAAACAGACTCACCCCATCGTGACGTCCCCCAAAGGCTAACTCTCTAGCCCTCGCTATCTCCCTGCTTGCTAATTCGGCCTGCTAACTGCTAGCTTGTTTAGCCCCGGTCCGCTAACTGCTACCTTGTTTAGCCCGGGCCTACGAACTGTTAGCTTGTTAGCACAGGCCTGCTAACCGTCTGAATCGCCGCGTCCCAAACACGCACCGGACCCATACTCACTTTCTATCTCTTTTTGATTTTTAATCTGTTTATACCTTTCCGGAAACCTGCCTCACCCAATGTGACACGGAATCGCTATTATTTTTAATTTTTAGAACACACTCAAGAACCTCCAGAAGCCAACCAGCTAACTAGCTACAAGCTATTTAGTCATTGTTAACTTTTTTTCAACCTGGATAACACTCGCCAGTCCAGCTCCCCTGCCCCATCCACCGCTGCCCCCTGGACACTGATCTCTTGGCTACATAGCTGATGCACGCTGGACTGTCCATTAATCACGGTACTCCATTCTGCTTGTTTATGTTTTATCTGTCGGCCCCGTTGCCTAGTCAACGCCATTTTACCTGCTGTTGTTGTGCTAGCTGATTAGCTGTTGTCTCACCTACTGTTTTAGCTAGCTTTCCCAATTCAACACCTGTGATTACTGTATGCCTCGCTGTATGTCTCTCTCAAATGTCAATATGCCTTGTATACTGTTGCTCAGGTTAGTTATCATTGTTTTAGTTCACAATGGAGCCCCTAGTTCTACTCTTCATACCCCTGATAACTCCTTTGTCCCACCTCCCACACATGCGGTGACCTCACCCATTACAACCAGCATGTCCAGAGATACAACCTCTCATCATCACCCAGTGCCTGGGCTTACCTCCGCTGTACCCGCACCCCACCATACCCCTGTCTGCGCATTATGCCCTGAATATATTCTACCATGCCCAGAAACCTGCTCCTCTTATTCTCTGTCCCCAACGCTCTAGGCGACCAGTTTTGATAGCCTTTAGCCGCACCCTCATACTACTCCTTCTCTGTTCCGCGGGTGATGTGGAGGTAAACCCAGGCCCTGCATGTCCCCAGGCACCCTCATTTGTTGACTTCTGTGATCGTAAAAGCCTTGGTTTCATGCATGTCAACATCAGAAGCCTCCTCCCTAAGTTTGTTTTACTCACTGCTCTAGCACACTCTGCTAACCCTGATGTCCTTGCTGTGTCTGAATCCTGGCTCAGGAAGGCCACCAAAAATTCAGAGATTTCCATACCCAACTATAACATCTTCTGTCAAGATAGATCTGCCAAAGGGGAGGAGTTGCAGTCTACTGCAGAGATAGCCTGCAAAGTAATGTCATACTTTCCAGGTCCATACCCAAACAGTTCGAACTACTAATTTTGAAAATTACTCTCTCCAGAAATAAGTCTCTCACTGTTGCCGCCTGCTACCGACCCCCTCAGCTCCCAGCTGTGCCCTGGACACCATTTGTGAATTGATCGCCCCCATCTAGCCTCAGAGTTTGTTCTGTTAGGTGACCTAAACTGAGATATGCTTAACACCCCGCCAGTCCTACAATCTAAGCTAGATGCCCTCAATCTCACACAAATCATCAAGGAACCCACCAGGTACAACCCTAACTCTGTAAACAAGGGCACCCTCATAGACGTCATCCTGACCAACTGGCCCTGCAAATACACCTCCGCTGTCTTCAACCAGGATCTCAGCGATCACTGCCTCATTGCCTGTATCCGCTACGGAGCCGCAGTCAAACGACCACCCCTCATCACGGTCAAACGCTCCCTAAAACACTTCTGTGAGCAGGCCTTTCTAATCGACCTGGCCCGGGTATCCTGGAAGGACATTGACCTCATCCCGTCAGTTGAGGATGCCTGGTCATTCTTTAAAAGTAACTTCCTCACCATTTTAGATAAGCATGCAGAACTAAGAACAGATACAGTCCTTGGTTCACCCCAGACCTGACTGCCCTCGACCAGCACAAAAACATCCTGTGGCGGACTGCAATAGCATCGAATAGTCCCCGTGATATGCAACTGTTCAGGGAAGTCCGGAACCAATACACGCAGTCAGTCAGGAAAGCTAAGGCCAGCTTCTTCAGGCAGAAGTTTGCATCCTGTAGCTCCAACTCCAAAAGTTCTGGGACACTGTGAAGTCCATGGAGAACAAGAGCACCTCCTCCCAGCTGCCCACTGCACTGAGGCTAGGTAACACGGTCACCACCGATAAATCCATGATTATCGAAAACTTCAATAAGCATTTCTCAACGGCTGGCCATGCCTTCCACCTGGCTACTCCAACCTCGGCCAACAGCTCCTCCCCCTGGCAGCTCCTCGCCCAAGCCTCTCCAAGTTCTCCTTTACCCAAATCCAGATAGCAGATGTTCTGAAAGAGCTGCAAAACCTGGACCCGTACAAATCAGCTGGGCTTGACAATCTGGACCCCCTATTTCTGAAACTATCCGCCGCCATTGTCGCAACCCCTATTACCAGCCTGTTCAACCTCTCTTTCATATCGTCTGAGATCCCCCAAGGATTGGAAAGCTGCCGCAGTCATCCCCCTCTTCAAAGGGGGAGACACCCTGGACCCAAACTGTTACAGACCTATATCCATCCTGCCCTGCCTATCTAAGGTCTTCGAAAGCCAAGTCAACAAACAGGTCACTGACCATCTCGAATCCCACCGTACCTTCTCCGCTGTGCAATCTGGCTTCCGAGCCGGTCACGGGTGCACCTCAGCCACACTCAAGGTACTAAACGATATCATAACCGCCATCGATAAAAGACAGTACTGTGCAGCCGTCTTCATCGACCTTGCCAAGGCTTTCGACTCTGTCAATCACCATATTCTCATCGGCAGACTCAGTAGCCTCGGTTTTTCGGATGACTGCCTTGCCTGGTTCACCAATTACTTTGCAGACAGAGTTCAGTGTGTCAAATCGGAGGGCATGCTGTCCGGTCCTCTGGCAGTCTCTATGGGGGTGCCACAGGGTTCAATTCTCGGGCCGACTCTTTTCTCTGTGTATATCAATGATGTTGCTCTTGCTGCGGGCGATTCCCTGATCCACCTCTACGCAGACGACACCATTCTATATACTTTCGGCCCGTCATTGGACACTGTGCTATCTAACCTCCAAACAAGCTTCAATGCCATACAACACTCCTTCCGTGGCCTCCAACTGCTCTTAAACGCTAGTAAAACCAAATGCATGCTTTTCAACCGATCGCTGCCTGCACCCGCATGCCCGACTAGCATCACCACCCTGGATGGTTCCGACCTTGAATATGTGGACATCTATAAGTACCTAGGTGTCTGGCTAGACTGCAAACTCTCCTTCCAGACTCATATCAAACATCTCCAATCAAAAATCAAATCAAGAGTCGGCTTTCTATTCCGCAACAAAGCCTCCTTCACTCACGCCGCCAAGCTTACCCTAGTAAAACTGACTATCCTACCAATCCTCGACTTCGGCGATGTCATCTACAAAATGGCTTCCAACACTCTACTCAGGAAACTGGATGCAGTATATCACAGTGCCATCCGTTTTGTCACTAAAGCACCTTATACCACCCACCACTGCGACTTGTATGCTCTAGTCGGCTGGCCCTCGCTACATATTCGTCGCCAGACCCACTGGCTCCAGGTCATCTACAAGTCCATGCTAGGTAAAGCTCCGCCTTATCTCAGTTCACTGGTCACGATGGCAACACCCATCCGTAGCACGCGCTCCAGCAAGTGTATCTCACTGATCATCCCTAAAGCCAACACCTCATTTGGCCGCCTTTCGTTCCAGTACTCTGCTGCCTGTGACTGGAACGAATTGCAAAAATCGCTGAAGTTGGAGACTTTTATCTCCCTCACCAACTTCAAACATCAGCTATCTGAGCAGCTAACCGATCGCTGCAGCTGTACATAGTCTATTGGTAAATAGCCCACCCATTTTCACCTACCTCATCCCCATACTGTTTTTATTTATTTACTTTTCTGCTCTTTTGCACACCAATATCTCTACCTGTACATGACCATCTGATCATTTATCACTCCAGTGTTAATCTGCAAAATTGTAACTATTCGTCTACCTCCTCATGCCTTTTGCACACATTGTATATAGACTCCCCCTTTGTTTTCTACTGTATTATTGACTTGTTAATTGTTTATTCCATGTGTAACTCTGTGTTGTCTGCTCACACTGCTATGCTTTATCTTGGCCAGGTCGCAGTTGTAAATGAGAACTTGTTCTCAACTAGCCTACCTGGTTAAATAAAGGTGAAATAAAAATAAAAATAAATAAAAAACCTAGTTTTAAATTCATCCTACTTAAATTAAATATATTTAAATAGATAGACTTAAATAGATTAATTTTAAGCCTGTTGCTCAATGAATTAAAAAATATATAAATAAACTTAGACTGGAGATTAATTCTAAACTGCCACTTGAGGTGATTTAACTGATCAAATGGCAGCATATCTACTGTTGATAGACCAAAAGGTGTTTCTCAGAGAATAATTAGAGACAGGTTGAATCCTGTTGAGTTTTATAATACTTAACTCATTATTAGTAGGCAATTTACGTGCCCATGTTGTACAACAATTGAATTGGGGCTTATGATATGCCCAGCCTTGGTACGAATGATGATGTTATGCAACATGCTGTAACGGGCCTGATAACGGTAACATTGTAGTGAAGAAGCATTAACGTTAGTTTTAACGTGCATTATAGGCATTGATATTTACCAGTTATTTATGCTTACTAAATATTGGTGGGTCAAGTTGTCTGTCGTCATCATAGGAGTTATGGAGAGGGGGAATAGGGAATAGTCTCGCATATCTTCTGGGTGACAGGATCTATTCCCTTGGATGGAGGCCCCCCCCCTCTCCAGCTCCGGTCTGAAATAGCCCCCGTCTCTCTTCTGCCGCTGTAACGGTTTTCCTCCTCTTCTGAGGAGGAGTAGGAAAAAATCGGACCAATGTGCAGTGTGGTAAGTGTCCATATTTTAATTAAATACTGTATAACAGAACACAGAATACAAAAGAAAAAGATAAATAAATGAAAACCGAAACAGTTCTGTATGGTAAAACACAGACACAGAAAACAACTACCCACCACCCATAGTGGGAAAACAGGCTGCCTAAGTATGGTTCTCAATCAGAGACAACGATTGACAGCTGCCTCTGATTGGGAACCATACACAGAAACACAGAAATACAAAACCTAGAAGACACAACGTAGAATGCCCACCCCAACTCACACCCTGACCAAACTAAAACAGAGACATAAAAAAGGAACTAAGGTCAGGACATGACAGCCGCATCCTTTTTGGCTTTCGCTTCTTTTTTTTTATTTCAGCAAGCTTTCATCCATTCATCCCTCTTCTCTTTAATCTGTGTCGATCCATTACATTTGTCGCATAAATGGTCCAGGAGTCTTCTTTCTTTTTGACAGTTGTGTTGTCTGTCATTTTATCCTTCAGTACATTACTAAATTCCTCCATCAGCTCTGAAAATAGTTTTTTTTTCATGAGCAGAGAAATGTGAACTTCTTTGACGTGCCATGGTCAGGTGGCTCGCGGACAAATAATAAAATGGCTAAATAATGTTAAGTAATGACAATAATAAATAATATTATATCTGAGCTAGCTTTGCTTATAAACTAGCTAGCTACAGAAGCTACCGTTAGCTAACAAATTAGTTTTCTGTCTAGTATTGTCACATGAATTGACGCTGGAGAGACGAAGCAGGTACGGAGAGTCAAACATTTAATAAGGAACGGACATGGAACGAGACAGGAACAGCGTCAGCACAAGTAACAAAGACAAAAACAACTAATGCATCAGCAGCTCTTCAGAGCAGGGGAACTGACAAATATAGGGGAAGTAATAAACAGGTGATTGGGTGAGTCCAGGTGAATCCGATATCGCTGATGTGCGTGACGAGGGAAGGCAGGTGTGCGTAATTGATGATGGTAGGAGTGTGTGATGCAGGGCAGCCTGGCGCCCTCGAGCGCCAGGGGGGAAGAGCGGGAGCAGACGTGACAAGTACTGGAAAATAACACAAAAAAATCAAATCAGCCAACCCATGAGAACCTTTCACGATGGAGTTGAAGTAGTTCTGAGGTTACATTGTTATTATTTTAGCAAGGAACAGCAACTTTGTGGCCTAATTTGTCAAGTAGGCTAACTACTTTGTTTCAACTCACAAAAAATGTCACTAATCATAGTTTAAAACCATTAATCATAGATTTACTGATCCAGATTTCAAATTAAGTGGTGCAGCACATCTCTGATTAATTATAAACCTAGATTTACAAAACCTAGATTTGCTCTAATCCTAGATTAATTTAAACCATATTGGTGCAACCCACCCTAAATCTACAATTAGTCAGCCATTAAAAACGTACAAGTTTAACACACATATATAACTAGGGGTGTTAAAGGAACACTCAACACTACTGTTTCAGTCTCTTGACAAAGTGGTTAATGTTAGGAGAAGGAAGACATTTTGGGGTATGAAGTATGAGTTTCCTGTTCCCTGTGCTGAGATGCCTGGAGGGCTAAAAGGCTTTGATTCTGAGTTGGCTCTGTGCTGTGTTGTCCAGGAGTACTGTACTGTAATGGCACTGAGGGGATTAGACTCTGGGAACAGCAGGGGCAGAACGACATGGCACAGCCCCTTACACAATGAGCCATCCTGGATCTATATTGTGCTATATGTCCCCAGGAGGTTTCCCTTGAAAAAGACATCCATCAAAAGGCAATCAGATAAGGTTATCAATTACTGTATGGCTGGGGAGCCCGAGACATTCTCCCATTGTACCTCCAGATGAAAAACAATAGTTAGCCTTTCTTCTGACTTGGTCTCCAGAGAACTCGTTATTTAATTAACTAGCAGCCCAGTGCACTTTACTATAAGGACAGTTTTCTCCCTTTAGGGAAGTAGGGCTATCAGGGAAACTAAAGGAAATGTTGGGAGTTCTAAAGTCTAAGGAAGCATTTTTCTTTTTGAAAACCAACTGAAGCTGTTGGACAGAGATTATGGTACGAAAGTTGGGGATTCGGGAGGAAGAGGGCACTTCAAGAAGAGGAGGATATGATTTCAGTACTGAATCCAAAAGTGTCGGCATTTTTTAAAGGTCACCCCTCTTCTCCCTGTGAGTTGACTAAAGTTTTTTCCTCCTCACTGTGAGGTGGGTTTTCATCCTTCTCTGCATCCCTCCCCTCCTCCCTCTTATCCCCTTGTCCTAGCTGTTGGCATCCACATAATTCCCTCAACATTGCTTCAAGTATCCTTCTCATCAAACAGCAACACCCCAAACGTAATACTTCCAGGTCAACTGTAATATGAATACTATTATAAAGCACAACTTCTCCCCTTTCCAGCAAAATCAATGACGAGACCTTCATGCTGCCGGTTTCTGCATGACTGAAGATGGCAATGAGCTCCGTCAGAGTTTTTTTTTTAAATGGCAGGTGGGGAAGCGAAACCTACTGCGTGATAGTGAAAGGGGGAGATAAGCCGTGTGGGGAAACATTTTTTTCACCCGATCTGTCCAACTTATCACCTCTAAAATGTAAATAAAACACTATAAAGAATTTATATCATGTGTTATTACATACCTATTTTAAGGATTGGGTCGAATTTGAATTGGGTTTTTAGGGCGGCGCTAAAGTTATCTTCGGAAGTAAACAGCGGCTGTCACAGCTTTTGAGAGTCATGGTGACAAAAAGACAAATATACAAGGTAACATCACAAGCCCACAAAGACGGACCGAATTACAATAAACAATCACTCACAAACACAACACGGGGAACAGATGGTTAAATAATAAACAAGTCATTGGTTGAGTGACGCCAGGTGTGTAAGACAAAACAAATGGAAAATGAAGTGGATCGGCGGTGACAAATATACAAAGTCGGTGACGTCGACAGCTGAACGCTGCCCGAACAAGGAAAGGGACCGACTTCGGCGGAAGTCGTGACAAAAAGTGAGGTTACAAGTTTAGCAACTTTCAAAGCAGAATTACTTTCCCATTGTTCCTCAAATGCAGTGTATGGTATACCTTTGTCTCTGCTTTTATCCAATGTAAAAAAAAAAACAATTTCAATTATTGCTACATATAAGACCGAATCAAGGCGGTCGGTCACATATACGCATCAGCAACCACAGCTAATGAAGTCACTGAAACCCTTAACAAAGAGTTGCAGTCTGTTTCGGAATGGGTGGCCAGTAATAAACTGGTCCTGAACATCTAAAACTAAGAGCATTTTGTTTGATACAAATCATTCCTTAAGTTCTAGACCTCAGCTGAATCTGATAATGAATGGTGTGGCTGTTAAACAAGTTGAGACTAAATGACTTGGTGTTACCTTAGAATGTAAACTGTCACAGTCAAAACATATAGATTCAATGGTTGTAAAGATGGGGAGAGGTCTGTCTGTAATAAAGATATGCTCTGCTTTTTTGACACCGCACCAAAAAAGCAAGTCCTGGAGGCTTTAGTTGTCTTATCTTGATTATTGTCCAGTCGTGTAGTCGAGTGCTGCAAGGAAACACCTAAGCTGCAGCTGGTCCAGAAGAGAGCGATACAACTTGCTCTTCATTGTCAGAGGGCTAATAATAATAATAATAATAATATGCTGCCAGTCTCTCTTGGCTAAGAGTTGAGGATAGACTGACTGCATCACTACTTTTTATAAGAAACATTGTGTTGAAAATTCCAAATTGTTTGCATAGTCAACGTACACACATCACTGACACACACACTTACCCCACCAGACATGCCACCAGGGGTCTTTTCACAGTCCCCAAATCCAGAACAAATTCAAGACCGCGTACAGTATTGTATAGAGCCATGTATAGAACTCCTATGCATCTCATATTGCTCAAATGAACAGCAAACCGGTTTAAAAAAAACAGATAAAGCAACACCTCAAGGCACAACGCCTCTCCCCTATTTGACATAGATATTTTGTGTGTATGTATTGATATGTAGGCTACGTGTGCCTTTTTTAAAATTGATGCAGTTCTGTCCTTGAGTTGTTCTTGTCTATTAATGTCCTGTAACGGCTGTTGGTGGAAGAAGGTGAGGTCCAAAGCGCAGCGTGGTACATGTTCATGTTATTTATTAAACTGAACACTAAATACAACAAGTAACAAAAGAAACAACCAAACAGCTCCGTCAGGTGCAAAACACACTAAACAGAAAATAACTACCCACAAACACAGGTGGGAAAAGGCTACCTAAGTATGGTTCTCAATCAGAGACAACGATAGACAGCTGCCTCTGATTGAGAAGCACACCCGGTCAAACAACACAGAAATCCAAAACATAGAAAATTAACATAGAATGCCCACCCTAGTCACACCCTGGCCTCACCAAAATACAGAATAAAAGCCTCTCTATGGCCAGGGTGTGACATGTCCTGTATTATGTCATGTTTCATGTTTTGTGTAGGAAGAGTAGCTGCTGCTTTCTCAAGAGCTAATGGGGATCTTAATAAAATCTCCAAAATATAAAAAATTACTACACCGCTCTCTTCCACAGACTCAGCCTTTAAGTGGTTATAAAATCTCCTTAAGTAGAGAGGCGCTACCATCGTATGGGAACACATAAACCCCATTCATTGTGGGCGTTTACTTTCAGATGAAAATATATGTTACATTTTATTAGAGACATATATATACATATATATCCAGCGAGGAGTGTGAATCTATGCTTCTTGTCATCACCTAAATGCACTGATCATAAACAGTAAGAAAAAAACAGTCAGCAGATAATCAGGCCCATTTCTATCAGGCCCATTTGGATTGTAATCAATTCATAGGTATTACCATAAGCTCCTGTTTGTTCCCAGTGGTTACAATCATGTCACAATGATTGTAAAATTGTTTGTGATGACATCTGGGATGCTATAAGCATCTGTCTGTCTGTGTTTCTCGAGAAAAGCAGACCATTGTGAGGCAACAGACTGAATACTCAAATATGTGATATTATTCAGAGAGGACATTAGCAAGCCCTTAAATGGATGCTTCATGATTTTGACAATAAAGCGTCAGCTCTTTATCTACTTCCTCAGAGTCAGATGAACTCGTGGATACCATTTTTATGTCTCTGCGTGCAGTTTGAAGCAATTTGCTAACTAGCGTTAGCACAATAACTGGAAGTCTACCATAGACTTCGAGTCATTGCGCTAACGTTAGTTAGCATTGGCTGGCAAAACTACCTCTAACTTCCTTCATATTGGACACAGAGAAAAAAAATCCTGTATCCCTTTAATAATTTCTGAACATCTTAATTCATCATGGGGAGCAGCGCAGAAATTAGTGACATTTTGTCAGCAGGCTGCATTGTTAAAAACTCAAACCGCTGCAGGTGGGGAACCCCTCCACTTGAAAAGAGTGGTAATTTGAGACATGGTTGGTCAGGAGAAATCCATTAAGTGTTATCAAGCTAACTGGCTCACCATGTTGTCTAGAGACACCATAGTCCTCGCACACTGCTTCTCTATTACTATATAACTTTGTTGTTTGTTTCTCTGGGCGTGGATGGAGGAATGCAACAATTAAAACACCAACAAAAAGACTGCACAATGGCCTACTACTTATCCATTGTGCAAGTGCAGAACAGTGCATCAAATACAAATTATTTCTATGTGAATTCAAATGTATTACAATCAGAATGCAAAATACAGTGTTGGCAGGACTAAAAAGCTGTCAAAGCCTGAGTAAAAGTTACTGTTATCCCTTCATTCTACTGAGTAGTGACAGACTTGCTGCACACACACACACACACCAACACACACGTATGCATGCAATGCAGGCACACACACATCCCGCCACCCAGCCAGACCCATCGGATGCCTCTTTTACCCCCTCCTGACCACAGTAAGAGCTGATCAGAGAGGGAGCCAGTATCTATCTCTCTCAGAGTGACAGTGCCATCACAGAACACAGACAGCACACAGGTGTTCAGTGACAGGGAGCACAGCTGATCTACCATTCATTATTCATCTTAGCCGGCTGATGCTTTCATCCAAGGTGACGTGGCCAACAACACAAGACACAGCTGGAGAACCCTGCCAGGTGAGGAGGAGGAGGAGGAGGAGGAGGAAGAACAGGGTCACTGAATGGTTTCTGATAGATTGTATAATCTAACAACCAACCTCTCCCAAATGGTGTCGGCACAAACCACAAACCCTCCAGCTATACACGTCGAAATGCAGAGAATAAGATAAGATCGGATAAGATAGTACTTCATTAATTTGCAATGGGGAAATACATACACAACAATGAACATACAGACACATACTAACACAATAATTATACCACAGACCACTGATAAAAGCAATGAATGAATAAGGCAATATGATGATACAGATCTGCACTTTCATTGGGCAGCAATGAAACAACAGCTAGAATATCGCTCTATGATAAATAAATATAAAGTGTAAAAACTGCCGACTTGATGGGCAGAGAAACCCACTTTCTTTACAGTAGTTGTAAAAGAAATGATGCCACGGCAAAGTAGTGCAGACATTACGATGACAGCTCTGCTGCTGGCTCCTATGTCTTAACGATTGTATTCATACTCTGTTCACATCGGGACATCATCCGTTATGGTACATTGTTGAACATAATCAAACTATTATGGTTAGGATAATGCCTGGCTGTGCTATGTCTCTAGCGTTATGTAATACGTTTGTTTACCTCTTTCCCATTCAGCGGGAAAGTGAACAGTTTTAGTATTTGGAAAATGTTTGTCTCTCTGTGGAGAGGTCTTGTCTGAGTTATAGACACCTTGCAAGGTAGGCACTTCTATTTCCGAGTTTGCAGGCAGCTTCTTCTGAAGCCTATTTTTCAGACAAGGGGTGTTTGCTAAATGGAGCATGGAGAGAAGATGTGGCAGCAAGTACAAAAGAGCAAGTTCCTCTTTGTCTCACATACAGTATATTACAACAGAAATCAGACTATTCATTCAAGTAATTTAGGGTTCAGTTGAGCTTGTAATGACTTAATGTATGCATGCAAACAGCATTGTGTACAAAATGGATGCATTATGCATTAGGGTAAAGTATTATGGGATAATGTTTTTTAATTAGTATTATTTGTGGAATAATACGTATTTACAAAACATTAATCTGAATTAAGCAAGGACTTGTTTGGTGTGGTGATCTGATGCTGTATGTACATTACACAGAATGCAACATGCTAATACCACTGAGTTGTAATTTCATGGGTCAAGGAGTCTTTGCATGTGTCAAAGTCTGAATCCACTAGCTAGCATGAGGGTCCATTCCAATAGCAATTATAGTTTGAACTAGCATTTATAATTTATAATTTGTTTACATGGTATTTATAATTTATAATGCGTTATAATGTATTTATAATGCGTTTGCATGGTACGAGGTAGACGGTAGATGGCAACCCGGATGTCTTTGTTTTCAATGAGAGCATGAAGGTAAATGCTATTGAGGCTGGCGGTGAGTGCCGACAGATGCCAAGGTAGATGGGTCTTGCCTCCAAAGTTCCAATATTTTTTACTTTTGCCATCTGCCGTAGTGTTGCTTCTACCAGATGTTGATTTGCACTGCTTGTAAACTAAAATCTCCATAGCAACCCATAACATCGTGCTGGCTTGCTTTTGCCATCACCTTCTGTCTTGCTTTCTTATCCCGCTATGCCGACAGGTATGACGTTTTTTGCATCCCTCGTCTAAACGCAGCACTAGAGTGTTTGGCCAGTAGGTAACCAAAAGGTTTTTGGTTCGAATAACCAAGCCCACAAGGTAAAAAAAATCTGTTGATGTGCCCTTGAGCGGCACTTAACCCTAATTTGCCATACTACTAAGGCTGACCCTGTAAAATAACACATTTCCCTCTACCTATCCAATGTATGTGAAAACTAAACATAAATATATCAAACTCTACACAGGCTTAAGTTGGAAAGAACACAATGTTTCTCCACAAAAGTATATTTGGAAAATATGTTCTGCTCCTGACTGGCGTAAATAAATAAATAAAATTGTCAGATGCAGTGCAGCTTCAATCAACCAACTACACATCCTACAAAGGAACCCCAAAAGAAACAGACACAGACTTTTTTCCATGCTCCCGTCCGACAGGCGGTACCGGTGCATCAAGGCTCAGACCAACAGACTCCTAAACAGCTTCTATCCCCTGGCCATAAGACTGTTAAATGGCTAACAACTACTGCTCTCCCTCTCCCACGGACTATCCACAGACTATGACCATCCACAGGTCTCTACCCTCTCAGGCACCACCTACGCAACCTTTGCAAAGCATATTATTGATTAGATGTTTTACTCCATTACGCTGCTGTCCATTGATTATTGATTGCCATTACAATTAGTATTTATCCTGCTACTGGTCAATATTGCTCCTGTTTTCATGTCTATATTACCATTAGTATATTACCATAAATATTTATACATTTCAGCCCTGTTTACATGTATATCCTACTATCACATTTTAATTATAAACCCACCTCAACCACTCCAGTACCCCTGCACATTGAATAAGGTTCTGGCAGAACCATGCCAGGTTCTGTATATAGGCCCTACTTGTGTTCTTGTGTTTCTTTCATTCACATCGTAGTTCTTGTGTGGTATTTTTTTAATTCAATGTTCTATTATTATCTAAATTGTTGAGAAAGAGCTCTCAAGGTAAGATAAATCAACTTTGAAACTTGAATCATCCACATTCCAAGGAGAATACCATGACAGAGAGATGCTTTTCGTATAATATAAGCCAACACCACCTGTTCTTCCAGTATCAAGCTAGTCCTGAATGGTCTCCATCACCTCTATCTCTACTAGCATGGTCTCTTCTGCCCCATGCATTGACCAGACTATTCTTCCAATCTTTTTCTGCCACCTGGTGGTATAAATCAGAATGTTTTCCCCCTCAACATTCTGTTTAGAAAGTTCTTTTCAGAATATTCTATTCATTCTAATGGTCCTGAAATGGGAAGGTATATGTATATGGCCTCTTTGACATCATTGCTATTCTTACACTATAGCTATAAATGCCATGTGTGTTGATGCTGATGATTGTTCTTTTTGCTTTATTACAGGTGGGGGAGAGGCACATGGATTTGTGACTCCTGTTAAGTCTGGATACATTAGACAGCAATCACAACAATACTGTTTGTATGTGCCTTTCTGCCAAACAAAATGCAAATGCTTCCGTCTTACTGCAACAATACATAAGAAATACAGTCAAAGGAGACTATTTTCCAAGACAGACTTTTCTTATCGTAAATTAGACCATTTTCATTCCCGGCTTGGTTTTTGAGTGGCATTTAAGGCATTTTCAAAACAGCAGGAGTATTCTCTCGTTTTTCGGCACTGAGATGAAAAAACTATTTTCATTTAAGTGTTTTAAATCCAATTGAGAAAGTGGAGCGTTAGCTTGCCAGTTAGTACCCAGGGCACCATTGTAAATAAGATTGTTATCTCTGGGTAAACAGAGGAGCACATATTTTTCTGGGAGAAATGGATCTCTGTAGAGCGCCTGACTTTTTTGTTAGCGCAAGATGGTGCCACCGACCAGGGTAGCTTGAAACAAATTAAGGCCCTATGGCATAGAGACTAGAGGCACTTTGGTTCTCAACTACCTTAGATTTGGCTGAAAGATTTGAAAGCTAGAAGCTGCAGCCAGGCCTCTGATCAGTAGTGTCAGGACGTGTCACAAATGTACGTGGAAAGAAATGGACTCTAACTTTAGATTACTTCAGCAGATAGGCAGTAAGTAGATAGGATGTTTTGGTTCATTTAAAGAGAGCATGTCCCGACCCTCAGTACTTATTACTGTCACAAGCATGTGTGTGCGTACACACACACGCTGCCCACAGCATTGACAACAAAAATACCATGGCACTAATGGTATCATGTGAGAAATGGTAACTCATAAAGATGTGTGTTCTATTTAACTCAGTTGAAACTTAATAGGTATGTTTCCTGGTCTAGATTCCTGGTAGCATTCTGTCTGCTATGTTGTTATCTCTGTCAAGGACCACATCAAGTGCAGGTTGGGATTTATTGGGTTGAGTCATGTACTAGAGGCAGCTCTTCAGGGTAGTCACTAGCTGGCACAGCCAGAAAGTCATACAATCTGTCAGACCTAACAAGATCTACAGCCTGACAGACATCTGTCAGTGAATGGTTTACATAAAAGGCTATGTAATACAAACAGTAACAACAAAATTATGGCACAACTGCAAACACTACGTGTCCTGAATGCAGGAAGAGATTATATTTATCACAGGTATATAACATGTACGAAAATATTAATAATTTAGATGAATCCAGTGAACACAGAATACATTGGATGTTTCTCAAATGGCACCCTATTCCCATTATAGTGCAACATATGGCTCTGGTCAAAAGTAGTGGACTATAGAGAATACGGTGCCATTTGTGACGTATCCATTGCTTACCAGAGACTCATCTTTCTTGAAGTGCACTGCAGGGGATTTATGTGTGGAAATCTCAAAAAGTCTTATTATATAATCAGTATATTTAAGAAATAAGGCACGAGGGGGTGTGGTATATGGCCAATATACCACCGCTAAGGGCTGTTCCTAGGCACGATGCATAGCGGAGCGCATGGACACTGCCCTTAGCCGTGTTATATTGGCCATATACCACAAACCCCCGAGGTGCCTTATTGCTATTATAAACTGGTTACCAATGTAATTAGAGCAGTAAAAATCAATATTTTGGAATAAATGGAACAATAGCTTCAAGAATTCCATGTGTCGAAACATATTTATACTCAACCTCAAAGAATTCCATTGATCTAAGATGTTTAACTAGAGATGTGCTCCAACCTATGCTAAGGGATGTGTTCTGGACAACAGTATCTATGCTCAATGTGATCTGTCTGATAAGATTCAGACTAAGAGGTTGTCCTCTAAACAGTAATATTCCCATTTACTTTTTGTTACCAAATAATATTTCAGGTATCAAAGGTGGTGTTGTGATGAGTGATGGGTAAATTATATATTCATTTTTATGGTCAAACCCAAAATGTTATATACATACTCCATATCCTTCAATGTAAACATGTCCATTCAATATCTATGGTGTTTCTTGATTGGGATTTCTAACCAATCAATCCCTGAATATAAATTGTTTAAGATAAAAGTAACCCAACTGTTTTAAAAACAAAAACAGGCAAACTACAAAGTATTATGCTGAGAATGTACAATACCTACAAGGAAGTGTAGTATTTCAGAAACATACAATGCCTAGTATTTCAAAAACACAGCCTAGTGGAAACATTTAATCTACTGTTGTTCTGTATTCAGACCGTTTTTTAGAGAGCAGGGAATGATAAATAACATAGTGTGGAGACTATAGACTGTTTTCAATGATAATTGAATAGCGATTGGAGGCTCGCGTCAGAACCGAGACATCAGGCAACATGCTAGAGGAAGGACACTTCACACACCCTGCTGTTCTACCGACTCCTGTTCTGTTCTCTCTCTCACGTCCTCTCTCAGCCAACTGTGACGTTCAGAGGCTATTAGTTAGCTAGTACAACCAATAAGCAGTGTCCAGGTTTGCATTAAAGCCACAATCCTTTATCATTTTTTTAACAAACAGTAGCCAATATCAATGTACACTGAGAATACCAAACATTAAGAACAGCCTCAATTTGTCGGGGCATGGACTCTACAATGTTTCAAAAGCGTTCCACAGGGATGCTGGCCCATGTTGACTCCAATGCTTTCCACAGTTGTGTCAAGTTGGCTGGATGTCTTTTGGGTGGTGGACCATTCTTGATACACACAGGAAACTGTTGAGCGTGAATTACCCAGCAACGTTGCAGTTCTTGACACAAACCGGTGCACCTGGCACCTACTACCATACCCTGTTCAAAGGCACTTAAATCTTTTGTCTTTCCCATTCACCCTCTGAATGGCGCATTTACACAATCCATGTCTCAATTGAAATCAGCTCCAAATTATTTTAATTTTGGAAGTATTCCCACACATAATAGAGAGACGTGATCGTATTCAAATAATAATAATAATGAATAATAATCTATTGGATTTATAAAGCACTTTTCTACCAACTGAGGGTACTCAAAGCACTTTACATAGTAGGGGGAAATGTGTAGCACCCACCTGGTTGAAGAACGGCGACCATTTATGTGCCAGAACGCTCACCACACATCAGCTATCAGGTGGAGAGGTGAGGAGTGATATTTGCCAATTGGGAATGAGGGGGATGATTAGGTGTCCATGATGGAATGTGGCCATGTTGGGAATTTAGCCATGACACCGGGGTGAACACTCCTACAATAAGCGCCATGGGATTTGAATGACCACAGAGAGTCAGGACACCGTTTTAACGTCTCATCAGATAGACTGCACCATACGCAGGACAATGTTCCCAAATGTAATCAAGGTTTGAAATGATTATTTTTTTAGTCAAATATTCTTTCTGTTTAGGCTTCTTGCTGTCAATTTGCAGTCTAAAAATATTTTTTTCATTGTTCCAGCCCCCTGACCATCCGCTCAAGAAAAAAATTGGCCCTTGGCTGAATCTAGTTGATGGTCCACAACATAGTCTGTACCCAGGCTATAAGCTAGTATATTGCAATCAGGAAGCAGAGTCTAGGTTTACATGAAAGACACAATCTGTCATTTGTTTTCTAATTTGCATTTATTTGCAAGTTATATTATTAAAGTATCAATTGGTATGTTATGTATCATTAATTGAATTGACCATGAACAGCCGTAAATATTACAGATTGTACCATTAATGTACAGTGGGGAGAACAAGTACTTGATACACTGCCGATTTCGCAGGTTTTCCTACTTACAAAGCATGTAGAGGTCTGTCATTTTTATCATAGGTACACTTCAACTGTGAGAGACGGAATCTAAAACAAAAATTTCCTGTAGTTCTTGACCAGGTTTGCACACACTGCAGCAGGGATTTTGGCCCACTCCTCCATACAGACCTTCGCCAGATCCTTCACGTTTCGGGGCTGTCGCTGGGCAATACAGATTTTCAGCTCCCTCCAAAGATTTTCTATTGGGTTCAGGTCTGGAGACTGGCTAGGCCACTCCAGGACATTGAGATGCTTCTTACAGAGCCACTCCTTAGTTGCCCTAGCTGTGTGTTTCGGGTCGTTGTCATGCTGGAAGACCCAGCCATGACCCATCTTCAATGCTCTTACTGAGGGAAGGAGGTTGTTGGCCAAGATCTCGCGATCCATGGCCCCATCCATCCTCCCCTCAATACGGTGCAGTCGTCCTGTCCCCTTTGCAGAAAAGCATCCCCAAAGAATGATGTTTCCACTTCCATGCTTCACGGTTGGGATGGTGTTCTTGGGGTTGTACTCATCCATCTTCCTCCTCCAAACACGGCGAGTGGATTTTAGACCAAAAAGCTCTATTTTTGTCTCATCAGACCACATGACCTTCTCGCATTCCTCCTCTGGATCATCCAGATGGTCAATGGCAAACTTCAGACGGCCCTGGACATGCGCTGGCTTGAGCAGGGGGACCTTGCATGCGCTGCAGGATTTTAATCCATGACAGTGTGTGTTACTAATGGTTTTCTTTGAGACTGTGGTCCCAGCTCTCTTCAGGTCATTGACCAGGTCCTGCCATGTAGTTCTGGGCTGATCCCTCACCTTCCTCATGATCATTGATTCCCCACGAGGTGAGATCTTGCATGGAGCCCCAGACCGAGGGTGATTGACCGTCATCTTGAACTTCATCCATTTTCGAATAATTGCGCCAACAGTTGTTGCCTTCTCACCAAGCTGCTTGCCTATTGTCCTGTAACCCATCCGAGCCTTGTGCAGGTCTACAATTTCATCCATGATGTCCTTTACACAGCTCTCTGGTCTTGGCCATTGTGGAGAGGTTGGAGTCTGTTTGATTGAGTGTGTGGACAGGTGTCTTTTATACAGGTAACGAGTTCAAATAGATTTAGTTAATACAGGTAATGAGTGGAGAACAGGAGGGCTTCTTAAAGAAAAACTAACAGGTCTGTGAGAGCCGGAGTTCTTACTGGTTGGTAGGTGATTGTCACACCCTGACCATAGTTTGCTTTGTATGTTTCTATGTTTTGGTTGGTCAGGGTGTGATCTGGTTGGGCATTCTATGTTAATTGTCTAGTTTGTCTAGTTCTATGTTTGGCCTGATATGGTTCTCAATCAGAGGCAGGTGTTCGTCATTGTCTCTGATTGGGAACCATATTTAGGTAGCCTGGGTTTCACTGTGTGTTTGTGGGTGATTGTTCCTGTCTCTGTGTTTTGCACCAGATAGGGCTGTTTTGAGTTTTCACATTTCATTGTTTTGTAGTTTATTCATGTATAGTTTTCCTTTATTAAACAAACATGAATCATCATCACGCCGCATTTTGGTTCCGCCTCTCCTTCAACTAAAGAGAACCGTTACAGAATCACCCACCACAACAGGACCAAGCGGCGTGGTAACAGGCAGCAGCAGGAGCAGCGAGCGAGAGACTTCTGGACATGGGAGGAGGAATTGGAAGGAAAAGGACCCTGGGCACAGCCTGGAGAATATCGCCGCCGCAAAGAACAGCTGGAGGCGGCGAAGGCGGAGAGGCGCTGGTATGAGGAGGCAGCACGGCGGCATGGATGGAAGCCCGAGAGTCAGCCCCAAAAATGTATTGGGGGGGGCACACAGGAAGTGTGGCAAAGCCAGGTAGGAGACCTGCACCAACTTCCTGTGCTTACCGGGGAGCTGGAGAGACCGGGCAGGCACCGTCTTATGCTGTGAAGCGCACGGTGTCCCCAGTGCGGGTGCATAGCCCGGTGCGGTACATTCCAGCTCCGCGTATCGGCCGGGCTAGAGTGGGCATCGAGCCAAGTGCCATGAAGCCGGCTCTACGCATCTGGTCTCCAGTGCGTCTCCTTGGGCCGGCTTACATGGCACCAGTCTTGCGCACTGTGTCCCCGGTTCGCCTGCATAGCCCAGTGCGGGCTATTCCACCTCGCCGCACTGGCAGGGCGACCGGGACCATTCAACCAGGTAAGGTTGGGCAGGCTCGGTGCTCAAGAGCTCCAGTGCGCCTGCACGGTCCGGTCTATCCGTCACCACCTCCACGCACCAGCCCTCCGGTGGCAGCCCCCCGCACCAGGCTGTCTCTCCGGCTCATCCTTACAGGGGCTCCCGCCTGTCCGGCGCTGCTGCCGGAGTCTCCCGCCTGTCCGGCGCTGCTGCCGGAGTCTCCCGCCTGTCCGGCGCTGCTGCTGGAGTCTGAGGCGCCAGAGCCCCTCAGCCCAGAGGCGCCAGAGCCCCTCAGCCCAGAGGCGCCAGTCCCCCTCAGCCCAGAGGCGCCAGTCCCCCTCAGCCCAGAGGCGCCAGTCCCCCTCAGCCCAGAGGCGCCAGACCCCCTCAGCCCAGAGGCGCCAGAGCCCCTCAGCCCAGAGGCGCCAGAGCCCGCCCCTCTGTCCCGAGCTTCCGCCCCTCTGTCCCGAGCTTCCGCCCCTCTGTCCCGAGCTTCCGCCCCTCTGTCCCGAGCTTCCGCCCCTCTGTCCCGAGCTTCCGCCCCTCTGTCCCGAGCTGCCGCCCCTCTGTCCCGAGCTGCCGCCCCTCTGTCCCGAGCTGCCGCCCCTCTGTCCCGAGCTGCCGCCCTCTGTCCAGTGGGGTCATTAAGTAGGGTCGCCGTGGCTAGGAGGCCACGGAAGCGGACAAGATGGGGGACTAAGACTACGGTGAAGTGGGGGCCACGTCCAGCACCAGAGCCTCCACCGCGGACAGATGCCCACCCAGACCCTCCCCTATAGGTTCAGGTTTTGCGGCCGGAGTCCGCACCTTGGGGGGTACTGTCACACCCTGACCATAGTTTGCTTTGTATGTTTCTATGTTTTGGTTGGTCAGGGTGTGATCTGGTTGGGCATTCTATGTTAATTGTCTAGTTTGTCTAGTTCTATGTTTGGCCTGATATGGTTCTCAATCAGAGGCAGGTGTTCGTCATTGTCTCTGATTGGGAACCATATTTAGGTAGCCTGGGTTTCACTGTGTGTTTGTGGGTGATTGTTCCTGTCTTTGTGTTTTGCACCAGATAGGGCTGTTTTGAGTTTTCACATTTCATTGTTTTGTAGTTTATTCATGTATAGTTTTCCTTTATTAAACAAACATGAATCATCATCACGCCGCATTTTGGTTCCGCCTCTCCTTCAACTAAAGAGAACCGTTACAGTGATCAAATACTTATATCACGCAATAAAATGCAAATTAATTACTGAAAAGTCATACAATGTGATTTTCTGGATTTGTGTTTTAGATTCCGTCTCTCACAGTTGAAGTGTACCCATGATAAAAAATTACAGACCTCTACATGCTTTGTAAGTGGGAAAACCTGCAAAATCGGCAGTGTATCAAATACTTGTTCTCCCCACTGTATGCAGGTAAACCCAAACAGGATTAAAGATGGATGACACAGCTGCTGAGGCCTCCTATCCTCCTGAGGGCAGGGCATTCTGACAGTTCACTTCTGACAGGCCAGCCTCTCGGTTGGAGAGTGCTTTTGTTTGCTTTTAACAGGCTTTCAGTCCTGCTGGTAAGACATCCATTATGGCCTGTGAGCCCTCTCTCTCCAATCATTCACCCATTGTCAGTTCACAGCTGACAAGCTGCCTTATTCTCTCTGTCTACTATCTCTCAGAAAAATCGATGCGATCTGATTTTGTGCCATCCTTGTCAGAGTTTTTTATGAGTAATTAGAGTGGGTCTTTTCTGAAAGGTCATCGGTCAACAGACATGAACTGTTCCATTTCGGATGTGTTTAAGTGCTGCTCTACATCCACCAACACCCAAGGCCATAACAAGGGAATTTAATGAAAGAAATAAACCAAGGTGCAGGTTATCTAAAGACCATCAGAGGGTTTGTAGAGGTTTGTAGATCACTGAGCCTGCCAGCCATGCAGACAAGCCTCCTAAGGATGCCAGAGCCTGAGAGATGGATCTGAATGGACATGAGTAATGGAGATGGCAGACAGGGTGCAAAGTCGATCCTCGTTGTGATGAATCTCTCACTAGACAACCGTACCCTCTGAGTCAGCGAATCAGTTTGGGAACTGTGAGCGGTCAAGGAAAGGCAGACAGGCAGACAGACAGGCAGCCTGGCAGGCAGGAGAGATGGCATGATCAGAGGCACCTGCACACAAAGTTCAAAAGGGAGAAGGAGAACGAGGAGGAGGGGGCGAGAGCGCCCAAGAACTTAGAGCCAGTCATTTATAATGCCAAGAAATATGACAGGATGTCGTGACAGAAAAAAAACACTGAGAAATGTAGGCCCCTGCTGCCTGCCAGAGTACAGGGGGGACCCCCAAACCTCTGTGTCAGCACTCCTACCTACCGAAAGCTGCTCCATAAATCTCAGCCCTGTTCTCTCTCAACCCTGAAAAGTGCCTTCAAACAAACTCGTTAAACAGGGAATTGAGTTGTGATTTTGTGGTATATATCACAACCCTCTGGGGGGGGTGGCAATGGAGAGAGTGAGACAGTACTTACATGTGTATTATAGCTGAGTCAACTGGGGGGAAGCGGCCGGAATCATTGTGTTACTGGTCAGAGGAGCTGTCGGATGAGAGCCCTTACCCACATAAGCTCTGCCGCTCTGGCCAAGCAGGAGACATTCTGATACAGTACCACGGCTTCTCGCCTGGAGTTCATTGGCTGAAGCCATCTAAAGCCTCTCTCCACACACACTCACACACCACCTCCACCACCTATTACAGTACAGCTTAGATATAGTTCTCAGATGGCTCCAGCGGGGGGGGATGCCATTTACTACCTCAATATTACAGGTAATTGAAATGCCTCAAAGTTTGCAAACAGGCACATACGTACGTACATACAATACACACACAAACACAGTGATTCCCTAGCAAGGAAACGGTCATTTATCTGTTCTGCAGTATTTATCACCCCCTGTCATGTATTATTCAAGGTCCACTCCTGGTAAGAGGTTCAATAATGTATCAGATGTACAGGATATCTGATGTTAAGCACAGGGCCCATATCCAGTGACCAGGCTTAAGTTGGATCACTTTATGAGCAGAGCACTGTGGTGGCTAGGAGCAGGGGAAGGAAAGCCACACAGTTATCTGGGCCGGCGCTCATACAAAACAGAAGAAAGGTCTCCATATACAGTACACGTATTCATTTAAAGAGAGGGGAGGAAAGGAGAGGAGAATGTTGTGATGTGTTAGCATTTATTCATTCTCTCTATACTGTACAGAAGTGGAACTCAATCCAATAGGAAGAGAGGGGGACAGCTTTTGAAGGGACCAACTCCAACTCCAATTGGATGTAACATCTTCTAACATTATAAGGTTGTTTTTAATCCACCTCTGGATGTATCAACCCACTAAACTACACACAACCATGAGAACCATAATATCAATCACCAGAGGTATAACTATTACACACAGAATTAGATGTCATAACAGGATATAAAATTAACATCACTGTAGTTTGGCTGCTGCCTCTTCCTCGTCTTATCTTGCTTGATTTAAAACATGCATCACTCTGACATTCTATTACCTAGCTTGGATCAACATAGCCAATAAGATTAAATAGAAAAGTTTTAATATCCTTAAAATAGAGCATCCTGTCGCTATTGTTCATCAAGAATGTGGCGGCATCAGACTATCTGTTGTGTTTATTGCTAGATGATAAGCAATCAAGCACCTCCACACCCTTCAATTAAATGTGTTTAAGGTGAGATACCAATAAACACATTTTGTGGCAACAAACAACAGAATCATGCTCCAGCACCCTTAACGTTTTAGAAATGATTGTGGACATTTAAAAGCCAGAAGTAATGGTTTCTTTCTGAGAAAGCTATATGATAATAACATTAATTGTTCTATAGGTATTTATCATTGCTGAAAAAAAAAATCAGAATTGTAAAGGATCAGGCAAAAGGCAAATATTACAATAAGAGATGATATTACCGGTTTAATATTTTTTCTTCCTAAACTGACCTTTTCCTTCATGGCGTTATGATAATCTAAATCCTCGCGACCATGCTCATTAGCTCATTCTTAATGTTTTCATAATCAATGTTTCCAGCTCAGCCTTGCTTCAATTGATCTCATTAACTGGGAGCTCTGTGACGAGGAGAAAGACTTAAAGGTTTCAGTCGCTCAAGTGATCAGTATAGTTACAGAGAGAGAGAGAGAGAGAGAGAGAGAGAGAGAGAGAGAGAGAGAAATCTATATACAGAGAGAGAGAGACAGAGAGAGAGAGATATCTATATACAGAGAGAGAGACAGAGAGAGAGAGAGAGAGAGAGATCTATATACAGAGAGAGATATCTATATACAGAGAGAGAGAGACAGACAGAGAGAGAGAGAGAGAGAGAGAGAGATATATACAGAGAGAGAGAGAGAGAGAGAGAGAGAGAGAGAGAGAGAGAGAGAGAGAGAGAGAGAGAGAGAGAGGCTTGAATTTCCAAATATGATTGTAGACTGTGGTGGTGTGGTGTAGTCGCTAGTCTAGAGCTTATTTTATTGCGTACGAAAGCAGATGGGGAACAGTTCATCTTGGGCTCCAGACACGTCACACTGACTGTGGCTCTGCTGTACTGTCAAACTGGTTGCCACTGCCTGCCTCACAGATGCTCCTTTAAAAAAATATTTTCTTCAGACCTAGCGACCTGGGTTCAAATGCTATTTGGAAACATTTCAAATATTTTAGATGTCATGGATTATTAACCTTGCCTGCTGCAAGGAACTAACACAAAAGTCCCGCAAGCCCAAAACTCGCTCACCTGGCACTCCAGACAGGCTAAAGCCAAATGCTTAAAATGTCTGAAAGATTTCAAATAGTACACTGATCCCAGGTCGATCACACAGAAACCCATAGAATGTCAGCTGCAATGCACACTGGAAATGAATGACTAGAGGGGTCGATGGTGCGACACCGTGCACATTCACAACACAGTAGAGTACATCAAACTGGGCTGTTAGACATACAGGCAGGAAGTACAGGTGCCAAATGTTGGAATATAGAATCTATTATCTTCTGTGAGTTTATTTCAAAAGGTTCCTCTCCAGTGGACCATATATTCAAGACTTGGGCATTGATAGCAGCATAGTAACAGCTTATGTTCCCTCAGATAAGCTGTTGAAGTCAATCACAAGGCTGCAGGAACCTATCACAAATTATAAAATGTACAATGCCAACTTTTGTCCTTTATTCAAAGTCAGTTGCGTAAAAGTAACAGCATGGCCGTTTTAAAGCTACAATGTTGTCAACACCAACCAGTGAGGCTTTCAACCGTACAATTCTGACGCATTCTGACGCATACTCTACAACAACAAAAAAAGGTTTATATACTGTAACACATCAGTGATATTTAAAGGTTAAAAAAAGTGGTCATTTATCATGTTTTTCAAGAAATTATGAAATAGTTTGACAACCCTGTTTCAAATCAAATCCCCCAAAATGTGTCACATGCGCCGAATACAACAGGTGTAGGTAGACCTTACCGTGAAATGCTTACTTACAAGCCCTTAATTAACCAACAATGCAATTAAGAAAATATTTACTAAATTAAAAAAATGTAAAATACAAGAGCAACAATCAAATAACAATAACGAGGCTATATACAGTGGGCACTGGTACAGAGTCAATGTGCGGGGGTTCAGGTTAGTCGAGGTAATTGAGGTAATATGTACATGTCGGTAGGGGTAAAGTGACTATGCGTAGATAAACAGCGAGTAGCAGCAGCGTATAAAAAGGGGGAGGGGGGGGCAATCCAAAATGTCCGGGTAGCCATTTGATTAGCTGTTCAGCAGTCTTATGGCTTGGGGGTAGAAGCTGTTTAGAAGCCTCTTGGATCTAGACTTGGCACTCCGGTATCGCTTGCCTATTGATGGGTTCATTTTTGTATTGTGCAGCGCTCATTTGCAAGAAACTTTAGTCTTACAGTTTTTTTTCGATTGCTAAACGACAGTGGGCACAACTGGAGTCACATGTGCAAAACTCTAACTACAGTCTGCACTACCAACAGTCACCTGAGCTAAACAGTTCACATCACCTGCAAAACACATTCCAAGCAACACAACTCTTAACACATGGCTCAAAACACGCTCAGTGCAGCCAAACACTATGCACAACCCTCACTGAGATAACACACACTGTCACTCAGAACACACTGAGAGTAAAAACACTAGCATCAAACACCAATACAGAAAATTTACAGTTTGAACAATTTCAGTGACTTCATACAAAGTAATATTTTCTTCAAAGAAAAGAGTGACATTCTTTCACATGATTTATTTAATTTTTTAGAACATAACAATTCTTTAAGGTAAATGAAAATTAGCAGTTTGCTTCAATAGTCTGTAGTAATTTACAGAATTACAGTAATGAGAAAAAAAAGGTAGAAACTAAAAGTACATACTGTAATTCGAACAAATAATTGAGGGGCTAATCCTACCTCTCTCTAGCATCAGGCCACAGGTTTTATTCAACATCACATCTAATGTTTTCTCTTGCCATGCACCTGGGGAAGAACCTTCTGGAGTGCCTTATCCATCCCTGGCAGTCCTCTGGACTCGTGTCCTCACATCCGGCACGCATGGCTTCCAAAAGAGACATTTGGTTATGTGGGTGGTGACCAAACACTTTCCACCTCCAGGCAGAGAAAAACTCCTCTATTGGGTTGAGGAAGGGTGAATATGCAGGCAGGTACAAAACCATAAATCTGTGATGTGCTGCAAACCAATCTGTGACAGCTGCAGAGTGGTGAAAAGCAACGTTATCACAAACTATGACAAAAACTTGGGGGTTTCTTACTGGCTCCCCCTGTTCTGCTGGCACTAGCTGAGCATAGAGCTGTTCTAGGAAAGCTATAAGCCTTTCTGTGTTGTATGGGCCAATGAGTGGTGTGTTGAGAAGCAAACCATCATTGGCCATTGCAGCACACATGGTGATATTTCCCCCCCCTTTGGCCTGGAACCTCCACAGTGGCCCTTTGACCTATAACATTCCTTCCTCTGCGCCGTGTTTTGGCAAGGTTAAATCCAGCTTCATCGATAAATACAAATGAATGTGGTCTTTCCAGTGCTTCCACCTCCATTACTCTCTGAAAAACAGTAAGTACACAGTTTTACTGTAGAAATGCTATTTTTTTTACTGTATATATTTTGTATAGCTGTGTACGTAACCTCAGACGTCTTACCTGGACATATTGGTATCTTTGCTCTTTTACCCGTTCACTGTTTCTCTCGAACGGTACAGTGTATAACTGTTTCATTGTAACTTGGTGTTTCTTTAGGACTCGAGCAATAGTTGTTGTGCTGACAGAATTAACATTTTCAAATATGTCATTATCAGCCAGCACTCTATCTTGAATCTCCCGCAGTTTTATTGCATTGTTGACAACAACCATGTCAACAATAGCATTTTCCTGCGCACCTGAAAATATTTTTCCTCTTCCCCCTGTTGGGGGCAGCCTTTGGGTCCTGTTGTAAAAATATATTTTACAGTCAAACTTACTGTAATATATATCTGTGTAAATATTCTATAATTGCAATACAAAATAGATTCCTGTAATGTTTTCATTTACTGTAAGGATGTAACTCTCACCTGTTTGCATGATGGAAAATTCGCATTACAGATGCCACTGTGGATCTTTGCAGATTGGGTTGCACCCTCAACCCTGCCTCTCTCAATGAGAGACCATGGTTCACGACATGGTCTATAAGTGTAGCCCTTATTTCATCTGAAATAACAGCTCTTTGTCTTCTTTGTCTTCCTCCACACATCCGCCCTCTCCCTGCCACCCTTCTCCCTCCACGAACCCATCTTCCTTGTTCCATTTCCAAAATGAGTCTTTCTGAGCTCTACCTATATATACTGTAATATGTGTGTGTGTTCACTAACAAGTCTAAAACAAGACACCTGCTTAGCCTTTCAGCTGAAATTGCAATCAGCAGTGTTTGAAAGGCACAAGGCTGAAATCTATTCCGTTTTGAATGTGTGGTTCACAGTTTTGACAGCAGTGTGTTAGCATTTGAACAAAGTGCTGTAAATCCACAGTGTTGTGCAGGTTGTGGTTAAAGTCATGGGATAAGTGTGTAGAGTTTTGAAAACTGTGTTCAAGCAATGAAAAACGAACTAGAGTTTGGTCCACATGAACTGCTGCTGTGCAGACTATAGTTAGAGTTTTGCACATGTGACTTCAGTTGTGTCCACTGTCGTTTAGCAATCGAAAAAAACTGTAATATGACTTCCCTGTTGAAATCACATTTATAGTACAACGTAACAGCATACCACTGGAGTTGACCTTCAGAAGACTATTTATTTGTCTACAGAGGGTAGTTAGCCTTTTAAAGCAGTGATAAAATAGGCCAGTAGCCACTCCCCACTAGAGATCTGGGCTAAGCACCAGGCACCAGCACAGTGGAGAGAAAGATAGGGGTGGTTGTATTCTAGTTGAGGTTGTGAAGAAGCTATTATTTCCTGGCCCCTTATACTCACAGTTCTCTCTGAGGGCAAAGACTTTCTCACAGACATATTTTCTCTGGGATCACTGAAGGCTAAGCACAACTCACAAAAACAGGCCAAGACCCCAAATCATAGCTCTTATCTAGAGATGGAGAGATGGAGACCTGAGCGATACACCTGAGAAAAAGATGTCAGGATGATGTCTCAAACCCATGATTTCACACAGAACAACTATACAATCATGGTCTCTCTGTGTGTGTAATTTGAGGGGTTTAATTCTGTTGGAGCGAGTGAATCATTGACATGCAGACTGTGTGTGTGTGCGTGTGTGTGTGTGTGTGTGTGTGTGTGTGTGTGTGTGTGTGTGTGTGTGTGTGTGTGTGTGTGTGTGTGTGTGTGTGCGTGCATGTGTTGATGTGGATGTCTGTGTGTGTGTTCTTCACCTGGCCCTGCAGCTCTCACTGACTCCCTGACCATCTGAAATTACAGTAGGTGTGTAGCACTAGTAGAGCAGATGCCTCTCCGTCACCGGCCCTGTGTTCCTCTGACCCCTCACTGTCATGAAAAGACAGGCAGTATTGTCCTCCTTTGTTTACAGGAACCTGGATACAACCCACCACTTAGGTCTGGAGGACCGGGGGTGTCCGGTGTCAAGCATGGCATGGCTGTAGCAGGTATCCTGTGTCGTTTGCGGTGTGTGTATGTGCCGCGTGCGTGTTGTTTGCAGTACAGGTCAGACAGGTTCATTATGGGGCTTGATCATTGTGCATAATGAAACAGCCAGGTGGAAGGAGGTTTAAGCACATGGCAGGCAGGTCGTAGGATCACTCTTGTGTTCTGTGAATGGCTCATGTGCATAATTTATCCCTAATTCAAGGTCAAGTACAACAGGACCGGGGGTTAAGTATGAGATTCCAATTCAGCGACGCCTCAATGTCAAACAGCTCCAGTGTTGCCTGTACTCTAGCTTGCTACAGTGCATTCAGAAAGTATTCATACCCCTTGACCCATCTACACACAATACCCCATAATGATGAAGTGAAAATATGTTTTTAAAATGCTTAGCAAATGTATTGAAAATGAAATAAAGAAATATCTCATTTATGTAAGTATTCACACCCCATTCATATGACACTCCAAATTGAGCTCTGGTGCATCCAATGTACTTTGATGATCCTTGAGATGTCACTACGACTTGAAGTCCACCTGTGGCCAATTTAATTGTTTGGACATGATTTAGAAAGAAACACACCTGTCCATATAAGATCCCCCAGTTGACAGTGCATGTCAGAGCAGAAACTACCATGAAGTCCAAGGAACTGTCCGTTGATCTCAGAGAGAGAATTGTGATGAGGCATACAGTACCAGTCAAAAGTTTGGACACACCTACTCATTCCGGGGTTTTTCTTTATTTTTACTATTTTCTACATTGTTGAATCAAAACTATGAAATAACACATATGGAATCATGTCATCAAGGCAAAGGGTGGTTAATTTGTATAATCTCAAATATAAATAATATTTGGTTTTGTTTAACACTTTTTTGTTTACTACATGATTCCATATGTGTTATTTCATAGTTTTGATGTCTTCACTATTATTCTACAATGTAGAAAATAGTACAAATAAAGAAAAACCCTTGAATGAGTAGGTGTGTCCAAACTTTTGTCTGGTGTGGAATAAGGGTAGGAATACTTTCTGAAGGCACTGTATGTCGTTTCGACAAGAAGTTGTTCTATGTATCCTTAAGATAATTGAACTAAAAACCTGTAAACTCCCGTAAAAGCTTACAGCCTATTTGACATAATCTGAGGTGTTTATGTTGTACACACCATCGGTTGAGAGAACCAGCATACTCTAGAATGCAAGGTGGGTGTCATATTTACTCAAATATACTCAAATGAGAATATGGAAACTTTTAAATGGTACCACAAAGATGGTTTGAAGTCCACACATGAGACACTTTGAACTTGAGTGGGAATATGCACTGAGAGACTGACACTGAGAAGACGCTGCTCTCCACTCTCATTGGCTATAAGCCATCGTGTCTGCAGTTGTAGGATTTAGGAGGGGCGGAGCTAACTATAAACAATATTTCCTCCTAGGCTCTGTGGTAAGGAATCTCAATACCAACAATGTAATGCAGCTCAAATCCATCTAATTTCCTCTCCAGCATTTTGGATCTGAGTCATTGGTCATAGTGGTGCAGAGAGATCAACAGTGCCCCCTGCTTGTAAATATACGTATGGAAATTGAATAGGTGTGTTGCTGCTGCTAGACATGAAGTTCTATAATCAAATCACTTTTTTCTC
Organism: Oncorhynchus tshawytscha; assembly: GCF_018296145.1. Classification (NCBI taxonomy): domain Eukaryota; kingdom Metazoa; phylum Chordata; class Actinopteri; order Salmoniformes; family Salmonidae; genus Oncorhynchus; species Oncorhynchus tshawytscha. The sequence goes on along the minus strand of NC_056436.1, from coordinate 19,932,632 downwards.
TCACATGCACCGAATACAACCTTACCATGAAATGCTTACATACAAGCGTTTAACCAACAATGCAGTTCAAGAAATAGAGTTAAGAAAATATTTACTAAATAAAATGTAAAATAAAATACAAATTAACACAATAAAATAACAAAATAATATACAGGGTGCACCGGTACCGAGTTAATGTGCGGGGGTACAGGTTAGTCGAGAAAATTTGTACATGTAGGTCGGGGTAAAGTGACTATGCATAGATAATAAACAGCGAGTAGCAGCAGTATAAATAGTCCGGGTGGCCATTTGATTAATTGTTCAGCTGTCTTATGGCTTGGGGGTAGAAGCTGTTAATGAGCCTTTTGGACCTAGACTTGGCACTCCGGTACCGCTTGCCATGCAGTAGCAGAGAGAACAGTCTCTGACTTGGGTGACTGGAGTCCTGACAATGTTTTGGGCCTTCCTCTGACACCGCCTAGTATAGAGGTCCTGGATGGCAGGAAGCTTGGCCCCAGTGATGTACTGAGCCGTACGCACTACCCTCTGTAGCGTCTTACAGTCGGAGACCGAGCAGTTGCCATACCAGGCGGTGATGCAACCGGTCAGGATGCTCACGATGGTGTAGAACTTTTTGAGGATCTGGGGACCCATGCCAAATTTTTCAGTCTCCTGAGGGGGAAAAGGTGTTGTCGTGCCCTCTTCATGACTGTCTTGGTGTGTTTGGACCATGATACTTTGTTGGTGATGTGGACCCCAAAGAACTTGAAACTCTCGACCCGCTCCACTACAGCTGCGTCTAAGTGAATGTGGGTGTGTTCGGCCCTCCTTTTCCTTTAGTGCACGATATTCGCCTTTGTCTTGCTCACGTTGAGAGAGAGGTTGTTGTCTATGATCTCCTCCCTATAGGGTGTCTCATCGTTGTTGGTGACCAGGCCTACTACTTTTGTGTCATCAGCTGGACTGTGTTGTTCATGTATACTTCATTTAAAAAAACATCTAGGTGAAAGCCCATGCATGGACTAGGGTTTGTCTAGGGGTATTCCACACATGTCAGACACTTTGAGATCAGTAAGCACAATGGAAAGAAGGAACAGCCACACTTGAGGACTACTGACACATATATAATCTGTCTTGGTCCATGCATGTCACATATAGACCTATACAATGACCATGTCATGTCCATAGAAGACAGATAATAATTTATCCAAGAAGAAATACCTCTGCATTGCAGACTGCAATGAGTGTCACTTTGGATGGACACTGGAAAGTATTGTTCTGGGAATTGGTCTATCTCTGGTCCTACACTGCCATCTAGTGTACATCATCACAAGTTCTCCAAAGGAATTTCATGTAAATGAGGTCTTTCCCTGACATTGTCTTTAACGACGTTGATTAATACTGGCAAAAATACATATAATGAGAGGTAGGCTTTATATTACCCCCAAATAAAGGTAGGATAATGTTATTTTTATTTAGAAAACATTTTAGTAATAACATACCAAATATAATATCTTCAAGATGCTAGAGTGATACTCATTAATATTGTTATTCCAATCCCATTCCACATGTACTTCATCTTTTTGAGTGCAAGATCTAGGCCTACTCTCACTTTCGTGTCTTGCATGTTGGTTACCATGCCAACCCATATTCGGTTCGCGCTGCTCAAACTTGGAAGCAAACGCCAAACACTGATACATGTCAACGAAGCTAGCTATTTGCATATATTTTACATTCGACATGGCATCTTGCTTAGTGCCTGACTTTCCAGCTGTTCTGGTTGCTTTGGAGCATTTGGGCGAATTAGGTAAGAAAACAAAATGCGCCTCTCTCTCTTGCTACTGTTACACATGTCATGAGTGACTATAGCTAGCTAGCCCCTACCTATCGTCAACGAAACGTATAGAGAAGCATCCGACAAACTGCTACTTTTCAGTGTTGACAACTCCTACACTTGTGAATGAGCGCAGACGTGATGCAACCCAACCGATTACTTTGATTTGTAGTTGCCAAGTTGAATCATTTTAATGTTTCAAATAAGTAATGTATCACATCTAAATTTGCATCGCTAATAGCACAACTTGCCTGTTTGAACGTTTGCCTTGACATAGACAAGCAGCTGAGGGATGAGGGAGTTCCATTCAGTCCTGAGGCCAGTCATCACCTGAAAGAAATAGCTGCTGCCATCACTGAACTGGTAGGCATATGCCAATAGGGAAAGAGAAGATCGAACATCGGGTAGTCTAAATATTGTTGCGACCAATATGATTGATTTAATAAATAGACTAATAAACTAATCGATTATCTAAAGTGGAATGTAAACCTATCCACTGGGCACACACTGAACCAACGAGGAATAGACGTTGAATTTACGTCTGTGCCCAGTGGGTAGGTAAATATAAAGTATATTATCCTGAGCCATTTACTTTATGTTCGTATTCATATCTATTCTTATTTCTTATTGTTGTTGCATTGTCGAGAAGGAACCTGCAAGTAAGCATTTCGTTGGACTGTGTATACCATGTGTATCCTGTACATATGACTAATAAAACATTGAAATTAAATAAGTCCATAGACACAATGGCCATAGAGGCCAGAAAACTTGCTTTACACACTCTTTTGAAACCCCTATTTTCTATAAATCAGGAGACTTCCAGAAGAGTAGTCCATGAACAACTGGAGGTAGAAACTATTGAAACAAGCAAACTCCGACATCAATGCCAGAATATCCATGATGATGTTCAGAATGAGATATCAGGTAATAACTTATATACCCCAATGATGTGATTTCATAGAATACAACCCACTGGGCAAAACCTGGTTGGATCAATGTTGTTTCCACATCATTTCAACCCAAAATATAAGTGTGATGATGTTGAATCAACGTGGAAACCTGATTGGAATTGGAAGGAAGTCATCAACGTAAGGGAATTTCATATTATTTTCACCCAACTTTTAAACTATATCCAATGACATGGTGGAAATGTTTTGTGGATTTCACAATTAATTCACTTTAGTTGACAACTAAATGTAAATCAAAACTAAACATTGAACTGAAGTCTGTGCCCAGTGGAAAGAAATTAATATTGCCCGGCTCTAGCCCTTTGGGGGCCCTAAGCGAGATTTGTTTTTTAGTGGCCCCAATCTTGAAAAATGTTGCAGTTCTAAAGTACATTTCCTGCAATTCTACACATTTTTCCATTGTGCTGAGAGAAAATGTTGCAATTTTATAAAAAATATATCATGCAATTCTCATTTTGCCATGAGACAGCGAGAAAAGATTTGCAGTTTTACAGCTAATTTCCTGCCATTCTAACATTTTGCCATGACTTATGCCATGTTAATGATATCTGAGAGTGACTTACAAAATCAGTGGGGGCCCCCTGGAGGCCAGGGTCCCTGGGCATGTGCACTGCGTTACCTGTCGGTACTTGGACATGATTACTACAAGTTTAGATAGCTGGCTAGACTAACTTACCAATATAAAAAATGGTTAGCTGACATGGCTAACTGAGTGACTGTCAGTGACTGACATAACAAGAGAATAATGTCAAACTTGCACCTTGTGTGTTCTACTATTCTAACTCTCAACAGTAAGTTAAGACCCCGACTGAGTTCCTAAGCGACTGCTTATGTCGCTTATGCCTAGAGCGGCCTTGTTGCCTGTTCTTGCCTTAAAGCTAGAATGAAAAAGCTATCCAGTCATGTTTTGCTCACAGATATGTGTCATTGTCCCTTTCAGCTGGTGTTGCGGCTGCAAGAAATATAAATGCGGGTCAAATTACTCAACTCCAAGATGAACTGAACAGTATAGTGCAAGAAATAGAATTAATGGAGAAAAAACAGGAAGTCCTTGAAAAGCAAAATGCTATTCTTTAGTAAGTAATATAAGTCATTTGAGCAATGTATAGGTGTAACAGATCATAACAAAATTGGCAACATGTCACATAACATCCATGATGTTATAACTTGTTATTACTTGTTTTGGAATCTTTTTCAGTCCTGAGAGAGAGTTGGTAAAAGGTGACCATGAAAATGTCATCAACCAATTAAACTACCAGCTGTCAGAGAAGGCCAATAAACAGATTCTGCTCAATGAAACAATGAACGAGATCAAAGAAGGGAAAGCCAAGATCACAGATGTGGAGAACACTAAAGTGGAGCTAGAGGAAGACATGATTCAAGAGAGGAAGATGTTTGTTGAAACAAATGAGAATCTTCAGAGAGAGGTACATCACAGTCACCTCTTATTATAGCTACATTTTAAATGCTTAAATGTTTGTTATTTAGCAGATGCACAGGAGCAATTAGGTTTAAAAGTCCCTTGCTCAATGGCACATCAGCAGATTTTTAACCTAATCGGCTGTTGGATTCAAACCAGAAACTTTTCGGTTACTGGCCCAATGCTCTTAACCGCTACCTGCTTACAGTATCTGAGATACTATACCCTGCTGTGAGGCACCGTCTTAATCTTATCCTCCTTGCTGGTCTAGTGTGAGGAAGTCATCAATAACATACAGGACCAGAAGAAGAACAATGAGAAGAAACGCAGGGAGCTGGACATTTTTTTAGCAGAACTGTTGGATAAGGAGGACAAAGTCACAGAGCAAAAAAAAGCAAGTGAACTGAATTATTTCAGTGAAGTAGTAAATTAATTACATTTTCCACTAATGCTCTTCACTTGCTATAACTGCCTTTTTTATTAATTTATAGTATGATATAGACAGTGGTGTAAAGTAACTAAGTAAAAATTGTACTACTTAAGTAGTTTTTGGTGAATCTGTACTTTACTTAACAATATATATTTTTGACTACTTTTACTCCACTACATAACTAAAGAAAATATGTACTTTTCACTCCCATAAATTTTCCCTGGCACCCAAAAGTACTTGTGACATTTTGACTGCTTGGCAGGACAGGAAAATGGTCCAATTCATGCCATTATCAAGAGGACATGTGGTCATCCCTACTGCCTCTGATCTGGCACTCACTAAACACAAATGCTTTGTTTTTAAATTATATCTAAGTGTTGGAGTGTATCCCTGGCTCTCCTTTAATAAAAAAAAACAAGAAAATCATACTGTCTTGTTTGCTTAATATAAGGAATTTTAAATTATTTATAGCATTTACTTTTACTTTTGATTCTTAAGTATATTTGAGTAATTATTTACATTTACTTTTGATACTTAAGTATATTTAAAACCAAATAGTTTAAGAATTTTACTCAAGTAGTACTTTACTGGGTTACTTTCACTTTTACTTCAGTCATTTTATATTAAGGTATCTTGACAATTGGCACTATCTCCACCACTGGATTTAAATACATATTTATAAATTGTGTTATTTCACCCAACACTCTTCCTTCATTGCAGCACATTGTCCAGTTAGAGCAAAGTATAGCCAAACTGACAGCGTCTGAAATCCAATACAAAGAGCAGCTGGCAGATGAGATCAACACATTTGAGGAACTTGTTCTTCAGAAGTAAGATTTGCATTCATCCAGGTACTGTACGTTGCGTAAGCATGGAGCATACATGGAATGCAAGGGATACTGTATGTTACATCATGTCTGCTTCCATCATTCCATATTTTTCGACTCATTAACCATTGTTTCCACAGGGAATTTCATGTAAAGGAGTTGGCTGAAGTGAGAATTGTATTTGAACTGAAAGTTCAGGCACTACAGGAAAAGATTGTAGAGGTAAGAGATGGTTAGATTCTTCCAAAGCGATGCTACTACTACAGTACAGCTCCAGGGCAACATGTTGCTTCATTCTCCTCTTCCCTCTCACTTCTCTTCTCTCTGTTGGTGTTGCTATGGTGGAAGGGATTATAAACACCTGCATGATGTCAGATGTGAGACATCGATTTCCTGCCATTGCCAGAGGCCTCAGCCTTACTGTTCTGTAGTCAAATTGATATTTTTAGAAAGTATTCCTTCAAAGGCACTTTGTGCTAAGTCTGACCTTTAAGAGAGACAGTTCACTGGAGTGTCCTCTGATGTGCTAGAGTTCACACAGTCCATCAAAGGGCATAGCAGCTGTGTGTGGCCATATGATCCGATGACAGGCTGACTGAACGTGAAGAAAATGCCCTTTGAATAGAATTACTCTCCTGGTATCCCCTTGTAGAGGAGTTGGGGTGTTTGTATGTGTCTGGCAAAAGTCAGAATCATACACTATATATACAAAAGTATGTGGACATCCCTTCAAATTAGTGGATTCGGCTATTTCAGCCACACCCGTTGCTAACAGGTGAACAAAATCGAACACACAGTCATGCAATCTCCATAAACAAACATTGGCAATAGAATGGCCTTACTGAAGAGCTCAGTGACTTTCAATGTGGTACCGTCATTAAATGCCACCTTGCCAACGAGTCAGTTTGTCAAATTTATGCCCTGCTAGAGATACCCCGATCAACTGTAAGTGCTGTTATTGTGAAGTGGAAACGTCTAAGAGCAACAACGGCTCAGCGGAGAAGTGGTAGGCTATACAAGCTCACAGAATGGGACGACAAGTGCTGAAGTGCGTAGCACGTATAAAATCATCTTTCCTCGGTTGTAACACTCACTACCTAGTTTCAAACTGCCTCTGGAAGCAATGTCAGTACAAGAACTGTTCGTACGCTGCCCATGGCCGAGCAGCTGCACATAAGCCTAAGATCACCATGCGCAATGCCAAGCGTCGGCTGGAGTGGTGTAAAGCTTGCCATCATTGGACTGTAGTGGAAATGTGGAAATGCGTTCTCTGGAGTGATGAATCACACGTCACCATCTGGCAGTCCGACGGACCAATCTGGGTTTGGCGGATGCCAGGAGAACGCTACCTTCCCCTATTCATAGTGGAATAATGGTCTAGGGCTGTTTTTCATGGTTCGGGCTAGGCCCCTTAGTTCCAGTGAAGGGAAATCTTAACTTTACAGTATACAATGACATTCTAGACGATTCTGTGCTTCCAACTTTGTGGTAACAGTTTGGGAAGGCCCTTTCTTGTTTCAGCATGACAGTGCCCTCGTGCGCAATTGAGGTCCATACACAAATGTTTTTTTCCGAGATCGGTGTGGAAGAACATGACTGGCCTGCACAGAGCCCTGACCTCAACCCCATTGAACACCTTTGGGATTAATTGAAACGCCGACCTCACTAATGTTTGTGGCTATATATGGAAGCAAGTCCCCGCAGCAATGTTCCAATATCGAGGGGAAAGCCTTCCCAGAGGAGTGGAGGCTGTTATAGTTGCAAAGGGGGGACCAACTCCATATTAATGACCATGATTTTGGAATGATATGATGGACGATCAGGTGTCCACATACCTTTGGCCATGTAGTGTATGTGAAACAAATTTATGATGCTGAAGGTTGGCTTTGACTTCAGGTAGTACCTCCCCGTTTCAAAATGTTTACTCGCTACTGAACACCCCCCTGGGATGATATGCGGGGCTCGTGTGGTCTGGGGGAGCCAGTATTGGGGGATTGTAGAGCAGGGTTCGCTAAGTGTTCTGAGCAACAACAATTTTTTTATATTTTAATATTTTTATTATTGAACATAAAAGACTGTAAAAATCACCAGCAAATCAGCTCCAAGGGATTTTCATTTTGGAAATTTGTTTGAAACTATTCCTACACATAATAGAGAGATATATGTGATCGTATACAAATGTAAGCAAGGTTGAAAGTTGTGTTTTAGTCAAATATATCTGTTTGGACTACTTGCGGTCTATTTGCAGTCTACAAATGATTTGTAATTATGCTCCGGCCCCCTAGTTGATGATCTCTGTTGTAGAGAATTCTCATGCATTATAGATCGGCGCTGTGTAGATGGGCTCTGTTCTGTTATGTGTGCAGGTGGATGGTGAGATGGAGGAGGGCCAGATAGTGAATGCCATCCGCAAGGAGTCTATTGCTAAGATGTCTGACAGATTTAAAGCTCAAAGGAAAGAGGAGGACGACGTCATGGCTGAACACCTCAATGTCTCAAGACGGTATTCCATCTATACCTCTTTGCATCCTGCACCTACGAAGGATCAAGTCAACCTGCAACACTGCTTTCCCTTTACTTTGGCTGACAGTCATTTTTACTTACATTTTATCAGTGGTGTAAAAAGTACCCACTGTCATACTTGAGTAAAAGTAAAGATAATTCAATAGAAAATGACTCAAGTAAAAGTCACCCAGTAAACTTCTACTTGAGTAAATATAAAAAAATATTTGGTTTAAAATATACTTAAGTATCAAAAGTAAAAGTATAAATAATTTCAAATTCCTTATTTTAAGCAAACCAGATGGCACCATTTTCTTGTTTTTTTTATTTATGGAAGGCCAGGGGCACACTCCAACACTCAGACATAATTTACAAACAAAGCATGTTGGTTTAGTGAGTCCACCAGATCAGAGGCAGTCGGGATGATCAGGGATGTTCGGTTGATAAGTGGGTGAAGTTGACTTTTTCCTGTCCTGCTAAGCATTCAAAATGTAATGAGTACTTTTGGATGTCAAGGAAAATGTATGGAGTAAAAAGTACAATATTTTCTTAAGGAATGTAGTGAAGTAAAAGTAAAAGTAGTCAAAAATATAAATAGTAAAGTACAGATACCCCATAAAACTACTTAAGTAGTACTTTAGAGTATGTTCACTTTAGTACTTTACACCACTGCATTTTATCATGTGTTTGTTTGTTTGTTTGATTGATTTTCAGCTTAGAAAAGTCCAGACTTAGACTTGAGGAGCGCATTGCATCGATCGCTAAACATAAAATTGAGATCAGAGAAATGGATGAAGAGATCAAACAACTCCATGAAACCAATATGTAAGTAATATGGTCCATTGTATAATATTAGTCTATAATCTCCACTAAGAGTTTTGACACTTTTGTGTCGTATCAAAGTAACCTATTTCACTAAGGACAGCATTAACCATCTGACCAAGTTTGAAATATAATGTATAAAAATTCTAAATAATTATCTTGCAAACTATAGAGCTTTTATCTCCTTGTTTAGTTATGCACTAAAAAATAAAGTAAATGTCATGCAGAATTGTCAGAATAGTTGCTTACCTAGTTAGCATTTTGTTTCTCATAGAGTTAATGCAGACCTGTTTGAAAGAAATGTGGATGAACTGCATGGACAGCTCAATAAAGAAAAGAAGAACATGTAAGCAACAAATAGTATCTCTTCATTTCATTACAGACTTTGACTTTCTCTTCATAAATTGGGTGATTTGATGCAGTCTACGGTTTTTACCTTTTCTTTTCAGAGCAATCTTTGAAGTTGAAAAAGAAGTACTGTGCCAGTCTCTGGAGAATCTAAAAAAAGATCAAGTACAGCATGTGAAAGAGGTCAACTCTAATATCGGTTTAACCAGGAGGAGATATGAGGAACTGCTTGAAGAGGTTCGCTTATTTTTCCTTAATTCTCCAGGAATCTATTGAGATAGCACATGCACTTTATATTTGTTTTATTAATTTATATTTCATAAACATTTAAATCAGGAGAAGAAACTCAGAGAGCATGTATTCATGGGCGCGTTGATTGAACATCTCAGTAACAAGATTGTTAAGGCAGAGGAGGGGAATGAACAGATGACCATTTCCTACAATGCCGAGATCCAACAGTTCATCGTAAGTATATATATATATTTACATTTTACATCTAACTCAGCTAGCGGACATTAGTAAGCCTCATCACGAATACAAGCTGTTGAGAAAACATGTATTTAATGTCTTCTTCTTCTGTGAAATTAGACTGAAGCCGAGTCAGTGATACAGAGCCGACTGGAGAAGGAGGAGGACCTGAAGGGTAAAGAGTCTATCTTGGAGGAGGTGGAGGCCCAGTTTGATATTGACCAGTCCAGGCACCAAAAACTAAAAAACCATACCTCAGGTACTGACCCAATAATCTGCTAATATATCTATAATAACAACTGTAATAACACAGAGACGCAAGCGTACAAAGCTCTCCCCCGCCCTCCATTTGGCAAATCTGATCATAATTCTATCCTCCTGATTTCTTCTTACAATCAAAAACTAAAGCAGGAATTAATAGTGACTCGCTCAATACGGAAGTGGTCAGATGACACAGATGCTAAGCTACAGGACTGTTTTGCTAGCATAGATCAAATCAAATTGTATTGGTCACATACACATGCAGATGTTATTGCGAGTGTACTGTAGTGAAATGCTTGTGCTTCTAGTTCCGACAGTGCAGCTACCTAATACACACAAATCTAAGTAAAGGGATGGAATAAGAATACACATATAAATATATGGATGAGCGATGACCGAGCAGCATAGGCAAGATGCAATAGATGGTATAAAATACAGTATATACATATGAAATGAGTAATGCAAGATATGTAAACATTATTTAAGTGCCATTATTAAAGTGACTAGTGATCCATTTATTAAAGTGGCCAATGATTTCAAAGTCTGTATGTAGGCAGCAGCCTCCCTGTGTTAGTGATGGTTGTTTAACAGTCTGATGGTAAATCAAATCAAATCAAATCAAATCAAATTTTATTTGTCACATACACATGGTTAGCAGATGTTAATGCGAGTGTAGCGAAATGCTTGTGCTTCTAGTTCCGACAATGCAGTAATAACGAGCAAGTAATCTAACTAACAATTCCAAAAAAAACTACTGTCATACACAGTGTAAGGGGATAAAGAATATGTACATAAGGATATATGAATGAGTGATGGTACAGAGCAGCATAGGCAAGATACAGTAGATGATATCGAGTACAGTATATACATATGAGATGTATGTAAACCAAGTGGCATAGTTAAAGTGGCTAGTGATACATGTATTACATAAGGATGCAGTCGATGATATAGAGTACAGTATCAACGTATGCATATGAGATGAACAATGTAGGGTAAGTAACATTATATAAGGTAGCATTGTTTAAAGTGGCTAGTGATATATTTACATCATTTCCCATCAATTCCCATGATTAAAGTGGCTGGAGTAGAGTCAGTGTCATTGACAGTGTATTGGCAGTAGCCACTCAATGTTAGTGGTGGCTGTTTAACAGTCTGATGGCCTTGAGATAGAAGCTGTTTTTCAGTCTCTCGGTCCCAGCTTTGATGCACCTGTACTGACCTCGCCTTCTGGATGGCAGCGGGGTGAACAGGCAGTGGCTCGGGTGGTTGATGTCCTTGATGATCTTTATGGCCTTCCTGTAGCATCAGGTGGTGTAGGTGTCCTGGAGGGCAGGTAGTTTGCCCCCGGTGATGCGTTGTGCAGACCTCACTACCCTCTGGAGAGCCTTACGGTTGAGGGCGGTGCAGTTGCCATACCAGGCGGTGATACAGCCCGCCAGGATGCTCTCGATTGTGCATCTGTAGAAGTTTGTGAGTGCTTTTGGTGACAAGCCGAATTTCTTCAGCCTCCTGAGGTTGAAGAGGCGCTGCTGCGCCTTCCTCACGATGCTGTCTGTGTGAGTGGACCAATTCAGTTTGTCTGTGATGTGTATGCCGAGGAACTTAAAACTTGCTACCCTCTCCACTACTGTTCCATCGATGTGGATGGGGGTGTTCCCTCTGCTGTTTCCTGAAGTCCACAATCATCTCCTTAGTTTTGTTGACGTTGAGTGTGAGGTTATTTTCCTGACACCACACTCCGAGGGCCCTCACCTCCTCCCTGTAGGCCGTCTCGTCGTTGTTGGTAATCAAGCCTACCACTGTTGTGTCGTCCGCAAACTTGATGATTGAGTTGGAGGCGTGGATGGCCACGCAGTCGTGGGTGAACAGGGAGTACAGGAGAGGGCTCAGAACGCACCCTTGTGGGGCCCCAGTGTTGAGGATCAGCGGGGAGGAGATGTTGTTGCCTACCCTCACCACCTGGGGGCGGCCCGTCAGGAAGTCCAGTACCCAGTTGCACAGGGCGGGGTCGAGACCCAGGGTCTCGAGCTTGATGACGAGCTTGGAGGGTACTATGGTGTTGAATGCCGAGCTGTAGTCGATGAACAGCATTCTCACATAGGTATTCCTCTTGTCCAGATGGGTTAGGGCAGTGTGCAGTGTGGTTGAGATTGCATCGTCTGTGGACCTATTTGGGCGGTAAGCAAATTGGAGTGGGTCAAGGGTGTCAGGTAGGGTGGAGGTGATATGGTCCTTGACTAGTCTCTCAAAGCACTTCATGATGACGGATGTGAGTGCTACGGGCGGTAGTCGTTTAGCTCAGTTACCTTAGCTTTCTTGGGAACAGGAACAATGGTGGCCCTCTTGAAGCATGTGGGAACAGCAGACTGGTATAGGGATTGATTGAATATGTCCGTAAACACACTGGCCAGCTGGTCTGCGCATGCTCTGAGGGCGCGGCTGGGGATGCCGTCTGGGCCTGCAGCCTTGCGAGGGTTAACACGTTTAAATGTCTTACTCACTTCGGCTGCAGTGAAGGAGAGACCGCATGTTTCCGTTGCAGGCCGTGTCAGTGGCACTGTATTGTCCTCAAAGCGGGCAAAAAAGTTATTTAGTCTGCCTGGGAGCAAGACATCCTGGTCCGTGACTGGGCTGGGTTTCTTCCTGTAGTCCGTGATTGACTGTAGACCCTGCCACATACCTCTTGTGTCTGAGCCGTTGAATTGAGATTCTACTTTGTCTCTGTACTGGCGCTTAGCTTGTTTGATAGCCTTGCGGAGGGAATAGCTGCACTGTTTGTATTCAGTCATGTTACCAGACACCTTGCCCTGATTAAAAGCAGTGGTTCGTGCCTTCAGTTTCACACGAATGCTGCCATCAATCCACGGTTTCTGGTTAGGGAATGTTTTAATCGTTGCTATGGGAACGACATCTTCAACGCACGTTCTAATGAACTCGCACACCGTATCAGCGTATTCGTCAATGTTGTTGTCTGACGCAATACGAAACATCTCCCAGTCCACGTGATGGAAGCAGTCTTGGAGTGTGGAGTCAGCTTGGTCGGACCAGCGTTGGACAGACCTCAGCGTGGGAGCTTCTTGTTTTAGTTTCTGTCTGTAGGCAGGGATCAACAAAATGGAGTCGTGGTATTGAGATAGAAGCTGTTTTTCAGTCTCTCGGTCCCAGCTTTGATGCCCCTGTACTGACTTCGCCTTCTGGATGGTAGCGGGGTGAACAGGCAGTGGCTTGGGTGGTTGTTGTGAATGTTGACCTGGAATATGTTCCGGAACTCATCGGATGGCATTGAGGAGTATACCACATCAGTCACCGGCTTCATTAATAAGTGCATAGATGACATTGTCCCCACAGAGATCGTATGTGCACCAACCAGAAGCCATGGATTACAGGCAACATGAGAGCACCAGCTGTTCTGGACGACTGTGTGATCACGCTCACCGTAGCTGATGTAAGTAAGACCTTTATACAGGCCGCAGGGCCAGGCGGATTACCAGGACGTGTACTGCGAACATGTGCTGACCAACTGGCAAGTGTCACTGATATTTTCAACCTGTCCTTGGCTGAGTCTGTAATACCTACATGTTTCAAGCAGACCACCATAGTCCCTGTGCCCAAGAACACCAAGGTAACCTGCCTAAATGACTACTGACCCGTAGAACTCACGTCTGTGGCCATGAAGTGCTTTGAAAGGCTGGTCATGGCTCACATCAACACCATCATCCCAGAAACCCTAGACCCACTCCAATTTGCATACCGACCCAACAGATCTACAGATGACGCAATCTGTATTGCACTCAACAACGCCCTTCTCCACCTGGACAAAAGGAACACCTACGTGAGAATGCTGTTCATTGACTACAGCTCAGCGTTCAACACCATAGTGCCCTCAAAGCTCATCATTAAGCTAAGGACCCTGGGACTAAACACCCTGATCCTCAACACAGGGGCCCCTCAGGGTACGTGCTTAGTCCCCTCCTGTACTCCCTGTTCAACCATGACTGCGTGGCCAAGCACAACTCCAACACCATCATTAAGTTTGCAGATGACACAACAGATCCTCAGATCCTCAAAAAGTTCTACAGCTGCACCATCAAAAGCATCCTGACCGGTTGCATCACCGCCTGGTATTGCAACTGCTCGACCTAAGACCACAAAGCGCAACAGAGGGTAGTGCGTACGGCCCAGTACATCACTGGGGCCAAGCTTCCTGCCATCAAGGACCTCTATACCAGGCGGTGTCAGAGGAAGGCCCTAAAAATTGGCAATGACTCCGGCCACCCTAGTCATAGACTGTTCTCTCTGCTACTGCACGGCAAGCGGTACTGGAGCGCCAAGTCTAGGTCTAAAAGGCTTCTTAAAGCTTCTACTCCAAGCCATAAGACTGCTGAACAGTAATGATGGACTGTTGTTTCTCTTTTCTTATTTGAGCTGTTCTTGCCATAATATGGACTTGGTCTTTTACTAAATAAATCTTCTGTATACCACCCCTACCTTGTCACAACACAACTGATTGGCTCAAACTCATTAAGAAGGAAAGAAATTCCTCAAATTAACTTTTAACAAGACACACCTGTTAATGTAAATGCATTCCAGGTGACTACCTCATGAAGCTGGTTGGGAGAATGCCAAGAGTGTGCAAAGCTGTCATCAAGGCAAAGGGTGGCTACTTTGAAGAATCTCAAATATAAAATATATTTTGATTTGTTTACCACTTTTTTGGTTACTACAGTACATGATTCCAAATATGTTATTTCATAGTTTTGATGTCTTCACTATTATTCTACAATATAGACAATATTTTTTTTAAATAAAGAAAAACCCTTGAATGAGTAGGTGAGTCCAAACTTTTGACTGGTGCTGTACATATTACCTCGACTAAGCTGTACTCCCGCACATTGACTCAGTACCCCCTGTATATACATTAGCCTCATTATTGTTATTTGATTGTTGCGCTTTTATTTTTTTACTTTAGTTTATTTCGTAAATATTTTTTTTCTTAAAACTGCATTGGTGGTAAAGTGCTTGTAAGTAAACATTTCACTGTAAGGCCTAGACCTGTTGTATTCGGGGCACTTGACAAATACAATTTGATTCGATTTAGTAGACAATATCAAGTAGACATACACAAATATACAGATTTCTCAAAGAATGTGCTCAAAATCATGTAGTGCAGCATTTTATAATTACTTAAATGATTTTCCCCACCAGAGTTAAAGAGTAAGAATAATCATCTGGAGCTCGTCATCCAGGATATGAAAGAGAGCACTAGTACTCTTCTCAAACCAAAGGTGAGTTTCATAACAAAAACATTTAGTATGTACATCTTTGTTACCGCACACTCTAAAAGGCAAGCTGTGAAGTGTAATAGCATTGAAACAGTATGCTTGTAACTGACTGACAGGAGGACATGAAGAGGAGTCTAGAGGGTTTGCGTGAGAAACACATGGAGCTGCTGACGTCTCACACTGCAGACATCATTGCCACGGAGAAGAGCATCTATGACAACGGGATGATGCTGGAGCAGGTCAATATGGAGAACAGTAGACTGCATGTGGTAAGAGATATGAGTCACTCACAATGGCCCTCCATACTGAACTACACCACTCACTTACCTACCAAGCAAAAACTCAATGTAAACATTGTTTTTCAGCGTATTGAACAAATGAAGGAGGACATATGGAACACCAGGAAAGACCAGGAAAGACACACAAAGGAGATTGGGTGGCTGAAAGAGGAGGTTCATTCTCTATTTGGTGAGCATCAGCCGAGCTCAATGACTCCAACTATTGTAAAACGTTGTGCATAACATTTAGTTCAGTCTATCAGGTTTCAATATCATTATAACTTATAAATGCATCTTCCGCTAGAGAGCCTGCTTGATGCTTGGGCAGAGGACACTGTGGTGACTGAGGTAAGGATTCTTAAAACATGGCTGGTCAGTCCAGAAGCTCACTGTACATACGCCATTTCATTTTTTACAACCTGTGATGTTAACTTATAGCCTGACCACATGCTGACAGACAACTGTGTACATGACTAGATTTCTCTGGTTAACATATTTTGACAAATCCACAGTGCAGCACTTGAGTGATTTAAGTATATAGTAAACTGTCATGAAGAGACAACACTAAACCATCCATGACTCATTCAACACTTCAGGAATCTTCAGAGAGAGACCACAAGATTCTGGAGGCTATCTACAGACTCATGACCAAGATCCACGACAGGAAGTTCCAACTGGGGGATATCAACAGTAGACTAGAGGAGGAACTGAAGGGCATGAGTTCCCTGTTAGCCAGTAATAAATCAAACATTGCACTTAAAGAACAGGGCAACTAAAGTGAGACATCAAGAAGGATTACATCAACACAATTGTTTTGTTATAAAAAAAACTCAGCACAAATGAAAGTCATATGAGATGAAAGTAGATGAGTCCTCACACTTCTGATTTTTATTTCAGAAAATTCATACTTTATAACACTGCATTTCACAAGTTTTTTTGAACAATACATTTTACAAGTCAAAATTGTAGCTAGTCAAGTCCTCGTTCTGCATGTTTTACACTGCAATAAAAATATATATTTCTAATAAACACATCCATTGTCATCTATTTACAAGCATTCAATGAGCATGCATAAAATACATTCACAATTTAATTTCCTTACTATCCAACAAGCGTATTTCCCCAACATAATTTACGGGGAAACAGCAGGATAATTTTCATTCCATTTTTGATCAAGCAAAATAATGGAACTATATCCCACTTGGCTTGTAACATAATATTAGGTTATAATAAACTATTTTATCTGCCACTGGATGTATGCATGTGTTCAGAGTTTTTGGCACATTAGATTTAGTTTAAGAACATCTAACAACTTAAACTATGGGTCAATCCAGAGACCATTTTTGATTTCACTGCAGCAATCAAGGATGTTGAGCATATATGATTTGTTTATTTAACTAGGCAAGTCAGTTTAAAATAAATTCTTATTTACAATGACGGCCTAACCCCGGCCAAACCCTAACGACGCTGGGCCAATTGTGCCGCCCTATGGGACTCTCAATCATGGCCGGTTGTGATACAGCCCAGGATCGAACCAGGGTCTGTAGTGATGCCTCTAGTACGGAGATGCAGTGACGTAGATCGCTGAGCCACTGAGGAGCCCAAAATAATATGACACAGAGTGAATGTCTAATGACAAAACATGTCTCAAAACAGCCTCAATGAGGAACAGT
This sequence comes from Oncorhynchus tshawytscha, assembly GCF_018296145.1. Taxonomy (NCBI): domain Eukaryota; kingdom Metazoa; phylum Chordata; class Actinopteri; order Salmoniformes; family Salmonidae; genus Oncorhynchus; species Oncorhynchus tshawytscha. The sequence goes on along the minus strand of NC_056436.1, from coordinate 19,915,540 downwards.
ACATCTTAGGCCTTAGGTTGTAAAGACAACATTCATGTGGACACAAACGATACCATTCAATAATTAACACTTGAAATATATGGAGCTTTGTAGTTTAGACATACAGTATGTACAAGTTGTTTGTATTCCCAGCTTAGTTCTAGGAATATCCTAAAATCTTTTCACTGTGAGAGGAATATCAACTATCAACACTGCATGCAGCAGTCATCCTCCTACCATACACAGAGAAGGCAGTAAAGGCTAGCGTCCATATATCTCCATGGACAACACCTCCTGAATTGATAAGACAGGTGGATATCCGCGGTGCTGCTCGTGGCAACATGAATTCCCTGAGTCTAACTTTAATACCCACATCCATCTATAATAGTTCTAGTGGCCGTTGCCGCCTTCTGACAGAATCCGGCTAGGTTCAGTGAACCTGGCAGTGAGCAGGTAGAAAAGGGCGGGTCCAGGTACCAGGGCCAATAGAGGTAGGTCCTGCTCCAGTTTATCCAATCGGGAGATGGAGATGATGCCATACGCGTGAAGTAGCCAATGGCTGAAGAGCACCACCAACCTCTTCTTCTTGGCAGCGAGATTCTTGAAAGACTATGGATAGGAGTAAAGGGAGAAAACACTTAGGGAATGGGATATGTGCTCAAACAATTATATTGACTGAGCTGATATCAAAATAAAAAAATGTTGGTTAGGAAAATATAAAATAAGCAGTTTCTTGCCTGTATTTCTGAGGCTGACATGTACACTGCCAGGGTAACCAGGGACAACACCAAAATAATGTATGGAAAAGCATAATCTGAAAAACAGAAAGCATCACGCTTATACCACAGTCACATGGCAAGACCTTTAGTCTCGCCAGGCCAAATCTTGTCTCGTTGCATCGACTACTGGAAGTCTTCAGTATTGGATTTAGTTTTTAGGGTGGCTGTTTACTAGTGATGGGGGTTGAAACAATACAGTCAGATAACGTGCTATTATTTAGTACAATATTATATAGCTACCTTGACACCAAGTATCGATTTATAAATATATATATATATATATATATATATATATATATATGCGGTGAATAAAAACCCTTGAATGAGTAGGTGTGTATATATATATATATATATATATATATATATATATATATATATATATATATATATATATATATATATATATATATATATATGGTATACAGGGGGCAAAAAGTATTTAGTCAGCCACCAATTGTGCAAGTTCTCCCACTTAAAAAGATGAGGCCTGTAATTTTCATCATAGGTACACTTCAACTATGACAGACAAAATGAGCAAAAAAAAAAATCCAGAAAAATCACATTGTAGGATTTTTAATGAATTTATTTGCAAATTATGGTAGAAAATAAGTATTTGGTCAATAACAAAAGTTTCTCTCAATACTTTGTTATATACCCTTTGTTGGCAATGACAGAGGTCAAACATTTTCTGTAAGTCTTCACAAGGTTTTCACACAATGTTTGCTGGTATTTTGGCCCATTCTATATCATTTATTTCCTTCTCAATGCATTTGAGCCAATCAGTTGTGTTGTGACAAAGTAGGGTTGGTATACAGAAGATACCCCTATTTGGTAAAACACAGATGTCTCAAGTTGAGGTATGCAATTAGCATGCTGACTGCAGGAATGTCATGGAGTCTACATGGAAACTAGTGACACATTTGTACTTTTTGTACAAACCCATCAAATATTGTGGCCTGTGTGATCTCTGGCAATAGTTCTGGTGGACATTCCTGCAGTCAGCATGCTAATTGCATACCTCAACTTCTGGTGGACATTTTATTTTTGGTCTTCCTGAGGAGAACTTCAGGCATTGGAACAGAACGTGAGATGCCTAGGCTTCCGAGGCAACAAGACCTATGGCCTAAAAATAATGCATTTCACATAAATCAATTATGTAACCATAAATACTATATAAATGGAAACTGAACCGGGCTGGCCCGAACCAGACCGGACCCTTAATTGAAAGCATACTCACAGAGCAGGCCGCCTCCCACAGCTTGCAGGACTGTCAGGATGGGGAAGAAGTAGAGAGCAGCGTAGATGCTCTTGAAGCGGTCAGATTTCCCCAGACCACAGGCGATCTTCTTGACCAGGAGTGGCCGCAGCAGCATCATAAACACCAGGCAGAAGGCGTAGTAGATCAACACTATAGTGTACCTGCGGATACAGAATAAGTCATGTTATTCAATGAACAAAACATCTCACATCACACTGTGCTTGATGGTGCGCACACTGCTCTGAAGCTGAACATGCCAACCAATTCCATATGTTCAGCTCATATCAGTTGATGATGAGACTGTTTCCAGATAGAGAATGAAATTAATCTTGGACTAAAAAGCTATTTCAGCATGCTTTGAGTCCAGGACTAACTGAGAAACGAGCCCTAAAAGTGCATAGATCCCATTCATGACGTGGACGAGCCATAGGCTACTCACAGGGGAAAGACAGCTTCCTGTGTGCAGTGTAGAGTGGTGATGTAGTCTGGGCTGGGGTTGTACAGCATGGTGTACCAGTCTGAAAGCATCTGGACTCTGCAGGACCTGATAGACAGCAGACCCACTGGGTCGTTGACCAGCAGAGTCACCATAGCCGCAGCGCTGCACTCAAACAGGGCTGTGATGTGTTGGAAGAGGGCACTGGAGCTTCAGAAAGATATACATAATATCAGTAACATTAACATGAGTTACCAAGTAGCCTACTACAGGACCAATGTTAAACTCCTTTCATAAAAAACCTCTACAGCAGTGTTGGGGAGTAGTGAACTGCATGTAGTTCAACCAGTAATTCAACTACATTTTGCAGTAGCTTGATGGTAGACTAACTAAATTCAAAATCTTGTGTTTTAAGTAGTTAATTACTTTTTGTCATGTAGCAAAAATAAAATATGGGTGAAGTAGTCAAGAATTTCCTTTCTTTTTCAGTATCAGACATACCTAATTCACACTTGAAACATAGTTTTTGTGTTTAATAGGCTAAATTACACATTCTTAACAGCTGACTCCCGAGTGATCTGTCTTGCAATTTGTAGTCTAAGAGTTCAGATTTCGATATGATAATTTATAACGAAGTAACTTGGATGTAGTGAACTACTTTTTCAAAGTAACTTTAGTTAAGTAAACAGTTTTTTTCTTTAAAAAGCTTTAATGCAACTTTACTTCTTTTACAAGTAATTGGTAACTTGGGTCAACTATATTTTCAGAATAGCTTCCCCAACACTGCTCTACAGTAAATGTCACAATATGTAGCCTATTGGCCATGGGTATGACAAGTGGAGCGTGTTCATGGATGCAATGGGATGCAAGGCTTCCCCCCCCCAAAAAAATACCAAGAAAAAAAAAAGGCTTACAAAATGATTTCTTTCATCTCTCTGAGTTTCATAAACTTCCTTACATTCTTAAGAAGCTGAATGTATCTCACCAGAGAAAGAATCAGAGCGAACAAAACCAACAAAACAAAAAAAGTGTCAAGGAAAGCAAGTTTGGATTTGGCTTTAGACCAATCACATCACAAACCAAACGTCATTATTGACAGAAAAAAATTCAATTGTTGCATATCATTGTGTGGTTGTCCTCCGGTGTCTAGCTAGCTACTTTTGGTGTCTTAGTTGTCAATAGGGTTGGAAACTTTCCTATACATTTCCTGAATTTTTCCATGGGAAGTCCATGGGAATTTTGCTTTTAACTATCCCCAATTCAATGGAATTGCAACCCTCTGCATACACAGTGCACTCTTCCATCACATGTACAGCTGATTCTCAAGATCTTGCACACTAATGAGACGCTATTGAGCCCACACTACTACAATGTCTGAGCCAAGGACCACATCCTTTCTGGTAAGTTTTGATTACAATACTGGACGGGGTAAATATATTTTATATGACATACATGATTTTTTGTTAACTAGTAAATAGTAGCCTACAGCAAAGTGTGTTGAAATTACACTGCTCAAAAAAATAAAAGGGAACACTTAAACACAATATAACTCCAAGTCAATTACACTTCTGTGAAATCAAACTGTCCACTTAGGAAGCAACACTGATTGACAATACATTTCACATGCTGTTGTGCAAATGGAATAGACAACAGATGGAAATTATAGGCAATTAGCAAGACACCCCTAATAAAGGAGTGGTTCTGCAGGTGGGGACCACAGACCACTTCTCAGTTCCTATGCTTCCTGGCTGATGTTTTGGTCACTTTTGAATGCTGAAGGTGCTTTCACTCTAGTGGTAGAGTGAGACGGAGTCTACAACCCACACAAGTGGCTCAGGTAGTGCAGCTCATCCAGGATGGCACATCAATGCGTGCTGTGGCAAGAAGGTTTGCTGTGTCTGTCAGCGTAGTGTCCAGAGCATGGAGGCGCTACCAGGAGACAGGCCAGTACATCAGGAGACGTGGAGGAGGCCGTAGGAGGGCAACAACCGCTACCTCCGCCTTTGTGCAAGGAGGAGCAGGAGGAGCACTGCCAGAGCCCTGCAAAATGACCTCCAGCAGGCCACAAATGTGCATGTGTCTGTTCAAACAGTCAGAAACAGACTCCATGAGGGTGGGGTGGGGGTTGTGCTTACAGCCCAACACCGTGCAGGACGTTTGGCATTTGCCAGCGAACACAAAGATTGGCAAATTCGCCACTGGCGCCCTGTGCTCTTCACAGATGAAAGCAGGTTCACACTGAGCACATGTCACAGAGTCTGGAGACGCCGTGGAGAACGTTCTGCTGCCTGGAACATCCTCCAGAATGACCGGTTTGGCGGTGGGTCAGTCACGGTGTGGGGTGGCATTTCTTTGGGGGGCCGCACAGCCCTCCATGTGCTCGCCAGAAGTAGCCTGACTGCCATTAGGTACCGAGATGAGATCCTCAGACCCCTTGTGAGACCATATGCTGGTGCGGTTGGCCCTGGGTTCCTCCTAATGCAAGACAATGCGGCTGGAGTGTGTCAGCAGTTCCTGCAAGAGGAAGGCATTGATGCTATGGACTGGCCCACCCGTTCCCCAGACCTGTATCCAATTGAGCACATCTGGGACATCATGTCTCGCTCCATCCACCAATGCCACGTTGCACCACAGACTGTCCAGGAGTTGGCGGATGCTTTAGTCCAGGTGTGGGAGGAGATCCCTCAGGAGACCACCCGCCACCTCATCAGGAGCATGCCCAGGCGTTGTAGGGAGGTCCTACAGGCACGTGGAGACCACACACACTACTGAGCCTCATTTTGACTTGTTTTAAGGACATTACATCAAAATTGGATCAGCCTGTAGTGTGGTTTTCCACTTTAATTTTGAGTGTGACTCTAAATCCAGACATCCATGGGTTGATAAATTTGATTTCCATTGATAATTTGTGTGTGATTTTGTTGTCAGCACATTCAACTATGTAAAGAAAAAAGTATTTAATAAGAATATTTCATTCATTCAGATCTAGGATGTGTTATTTTAGTGTTCCCTTTATTTTTTTGAGCAGTGTATTTCTAACTTGTAATCAACTTCTGCTTGTTAGTTTTTGCTACCATGTGGGTTTTAGCTTACTTGAGCCTGCTAACTGAGTGTTAATTCACCTACAGGTTTCATTTTAAAACATTTATCTTACAAAGGAGTTGTTTAATATAACTGCTTAACTATTTATCTGCACATGGAATTGTACATTGTTTTATTTTTACTCATTTTTTTCTAATCTTTAGAGGAAAATGCCACAGGCATCTGATGTGTGGAGACATTTCACTGTAGCTAATGTAGAAGGAAAAGCTGTGTACATTTGCAAATACTGTGCCAAATCATATGTGAAGAATGCAACAAAGATGCAGAATCATCTGGCCAAGTGCATACAATTCCCTCAGCGCTCACAACAAGCTACCTCTGACAAAAGTCGCTCTACTTCTATTTGAGGTGAAAATGATGAATCTGACACCATCAATAGCAACAGCTCTTGGTCCTCCTGGAATCAGAAGTTTTTGTTAACTCAATGGAGGAACGTAGTCAGAGAAATGCTGATGAATGTCTTGCTCAAGCTGTGTATGCAACTGGTTCACCTCTGATGCTCACAGGCCATGTGTATTGGAAGAGATTTATGAATGTTCTTCGATTTAATCATTCACAATGTCTACTAATGATAAGGTAAAATGTTTATGTCTCCATATGATTGGGTAAATATATCCAATGCAAAAAACATTAAAATGGTATTAACATAAATTTGATATCATTAATTCCCATATAGTTCCATTAATTCCCATATATTCCTGTTAACTCCAGTGGAAAGTTTCCACCTCTGAATATTCCCCAAAATGTGCAACATTAGTTGTCACTATATGAGACTGACCATAGGAGATTGGATCTTCGCAGCTAGCTAGTTGATAGCGAGTGGCAATTGTCCAGAAGCATGCACCAGTTAGCCTCGAGCTAGGCCCATCTCCCGGCTAGCAAATGAAGTACACCAACTACAACACTTCTCTTGCCAATTGGCCTGGACCCTTTGTCGACACGGAGCCCTGACGATCCATCACGACTGGTCTGCTGAAGTAACTCGGCCGATGTGCTCTCAACAGGCCTCTGCGTCATTGGTGATGAGCCATCTGCTAGCCCTGGCCTGCTAGCTCCCTGAACACCATGTCTCCCGCTCACTCAACGTAGTAATCAACTACCGAACGGTCCCCTGTTTGCTGGGCAACACAGACTTTCAACTCCCTCCAAAGATTTTCTATGGGGTTGAGATCTGGAGACTGGCTAGGCCACTCCAGGACCTTGAAATGCTTCTTACGAAGTCACTCCTTCGTTGCCCGGGCGGTGTGTTTGGGATCATTGTTATGCTGAAAGACCCAGCCACGTTTCATCTTCAATGCCCTTGCTGATGGAAGGAGGTTTTCACTCAAAATCTCACGATACATGGCCCCATTCATTCTTTCCTTTCAGTCATTCTGGTCCCTTTGCAGAAAAACAGCCCCAAAGCATGATGTTTCCACCCCCATGCTTCACAGTAGGTATGGTGTTCTTTGGATGCAACTCAGCATTCTTTGTCCTCCAAAAAGTGATATTTTGGTTTCATCTGACCATATGACATTCTCCCAATCGTATTCTGGATCATCCAAATGCTCTCTAGCAAACTTCAGACGGGCCTGGACATGTACTGGCTTAAGCAGGGGGACACGTCTGCACTGCAGGATTTGAGTCCCTGGCGGCGTAGTGTGTTACTGATGGTAGGCTTTGTTACTTTGGTCCCAGCTCTCTGCAGGTCATTCACTAGGTCCCCCCGTGTGGTTCTGGGATTTTTTCTCACCATTCTTGTGATCATTTTGACCCCACGGGGTGAGATCTTGCGTGGAGCCCCAGATCGAGGGAGATCATCAGGGGTCTTGAATGTCTTCCATTTCCTAATAATTGCTCCTACAGTTGATTTATTCAAACCAAGCTGCTTACCTATTGCAGATTCAGTCTTCCCAGCCTGGTGCAGGTCTACAATTTTGTTTCTGGTGTCCTTTGACAGCTCTTTGGTCTTGGCCATAGTGGAGTTTGGAGTGTGACTGTTTGAGGTTATGGACAGGTGTCTTTTATACTGATAACAAGTTCAAACAGGTGCCATTAACACAGGTAACGAGTGGAGGACAGAGGAGCCTCTTAAAGAAGAAGTTACAGGTCTGTGAGAGCCAGAAATCTTGCTTGTTTGTAGGTGACCAAATACTTATTTTCCACCATAATTTGCAAATAAATTCATTAAAAATCAACAATGTGATTTTCTGGATTTTTTTTCTCCTTTTGTCTGTCATAGTTGAAGTGTGCCTATGATGAGAATTACAGGCCTCTCATCTTTTTAAGTGGGAGAACTTGCACAATTGGTGGCTGACTAAATATTTTTTGCCCCACTGTATATCCATCCTGCCCTGCCTTTCTAAAGTCTTCGAAAGACAAGTGAACAAACAGATCACCGACAATTTCGAATCCCACCGTACCTCAGCCACGCTCAAGGTACTAAACGATATCATAACCGCCATCGATAAAGACACTACTGTGCAGCCGTATTCATCGACCTGGCCAAGGCTTTCGACTCTGCCAATCTCCGTATTTTTATCGGCAGACTCAACAGCCTTGGTTTCTCTAATGACTGCCTCGCCTGGTTCACTAACTACTTCTCAGATAGAGTTCAGGGTGTCAAATCGGAGGGCCTGTTGTCCAGACCTCTGGTAGTCCCTATGGGGGTGCCACAGTGTTCAATTCTCCGGCCGACTCTTTTCTCTGTATATATCAATGATGTCGCTCTTGCTGCTAGTGATTCTTTGATCCACCTCTATACAGACGACACCATTCTGTATACATCTGGCCCTTCCTTGGACACGGTGTTAACAAACCTCCAAATGACCTTCAATGCCATACAACAGTCCTTCCGTGATTATTCTGCCACTGTCTTTTTATTATCTCGGCCTTTAGCCCTATCACACAGTGCCAAGGCTTATGAACTAACAAGTTATTGAGCAAACGACGCAATTATCACAACAGATAGGTTGTAATGTTTTTTTTCTGGATTAGCTTCTCCAGTGATTTAACCTACATGCCACAATTGGTTATGACTGCTGTAATTTGGGCTGAAAATGAGACATTACCTTTTCTTCCCAGAGTACCACTCGATGAAGAACCAGTGTAGAACCAGTGGCAGCATTGCCATGAAGCCCAGGTACAGCCAGTCATAAAGTTCAGGGGATTCTGTACACTTCTCACAGATCTTCTGCATGTTTGTCTTCTCTCCTCTGGGACATACCTGATAATTCAACTACATTTTAGGGTATGGGTTTAGCCTAATACTCGGTTACAGAATTTAGTGCTACATTAGTAGCTAGAATGGCCTTCCAACAGCTCAGTTGATTTGTTAAAATTCAGCTGGAACTATACTCACTCCACATTCTCCATCAACTGAGCCATTTATCAACATCTTGCCACAATAATGTCCCGGACAGGTTGAACTCATGGCTACGGCTGTAATGAAACAGTAATACAACAAGTCAGTTATTGACAATACTGTGGACATCTAACAATGTAGCTACATTATATGAACAAAAGTATGTGGACACCTGCTTGTCGAACATCTCAATGCAAAATCATTGGCATTAATATGGAGTTGGTCTTCCCTTTGCTGCTATAATAGCCTCCTCTCTTCTGGGAAGGCTTTCCACTAAATGTTTGAACATTGCTGCAGGGACTTGCTTCCATTCAGCCACAAGCGCATTACTGAAGCCGGTAAATTATGTTGGCCGATTAGGCCTGGCTCATAATTGGCGTTCCAATTCATCCCAAAGGTGTTCGATGGGGTTGAGGTCAGGGCTCTGTGCAGGCCAGTCAAGTTCTTCCACGCCGATTTCAACAAACCCTTTCTGTATGGTCCTCGCTTTGTGCACAGGGGCATTGTGATGCTGAAACAGTACAAGGCCTTCCCCAAACTGTTGCCACAAAGTTGGAAGCACAGAATCATCTAGAATGTCATTGTATGGTGAAGCGTTAAGATTTCCCCTTCACTGGAACTAAGGGGCCTAGTCCTAACCATGAAAAAGAACCCCAGACCATTATTCCTCCTCCACCAAACTTTACAGTTGGCACTATGCATTGGGGCAGGTCGCGTTCTCCTGGCATCCACCAAACCCAGATTCGTTCATCGGACTCCTAGATGGTGAAGTGTGATTCATCACTCCAGAGAAAGCATTTCCACTGCTGAAGAGTCCAATGGCAGCAAGCTTTACACCACTCGCTTGGCAATGCGTATGGTGATCTTAGGCTTGTATGCAGCTGCTCAGTCATGGAAACCCATTTCATGAAGCTGACTTTGCTTCCAGAGGCAGCTTGGAACTCGGTAGTGAGTGTTGCAACCGAGGACAGACTATTTTTATACGCTAAGCATTTCAGCACTCCGTGGTTCAGGTCTGTGAGCTTGTGTGGCCTACCACTTCACGGCTGAGCTGTTGTTGCTCCTAGACGTTAACACTTCACAATATCAGCACTTACAGTTGACCGGGCCAGCTCTAGCAGGGCAAAAACTGGACAAACTGACTTGTTGGAAAGGTGGCATCCTATGACGGGTGCCACGTTGAAAGTCACTGCGCTCTTCAGTTATGCCATTCTACTGTCGATGTTTGTCTATGGAGATTGCATGGCTGTGTGCTCGATTTTATACATCTGTCAGCAACAGGTGTGGCTGAAATAGCCGAATCCACTCATTTGAAGGGGTGTCCACATACTTTTGTATATATAGTGTAACGTTACTTATCACCTAAAAACTATTAAGTATGTTGGTTAGCTAGCTAAAATAGCTAACTAGCTATCTAGCTTTCCCGGTTTAGGCGACAGAGCGTAATATTAAAGTCATCACATCATTAAGCAGACACTTTCCAAGTATAATGTAGCTACATACCCATATTATTATTCAATATCCATACGATTTAGATGAATACTTGGTACATGATGTTTCCAAAAACGATTTAATTTCTGCTACATCAACCGACAAACCGGAAGCTCCTGCTACAGTGGTTCGGTCGTCACTAGTTACTACAAGCACAAAGTCATAGACCCCGCCTATTTCTGCATTTGAGCTTCTTAAAATTATATTTTAAAGCAAACCTTAACCCCACTGCTAACCTAATGTCTAACCATAAAGTAATTTTTTATTTCATGAATTGTTACGATATACCCAATTTTGACTTTGTTGCTGTGGTATCTAGTGGAAACCCAATAGGTCTTCAATTTACTTCTTCGCCCTTTTTGGTTTCTATGCGTCAAGCTGACTAAAGATACGCGCAACTGCGCTACCTTGGGTTCCGAAAAAATGCCTACCCCAATTTGAGCACAGTGGACAAATACTGATCAAATTATGACAAATACTGCTCAAATTCAGCTGTAATTGATTTATTTTTATATAAAAAGCATCACAAGAATATTGACGTCTTGATTTTGTCCAAAGTAAGATCAACTAAATAAGCAAAATTGATCATGTACACACTTTAGCCTCGTTTACGCCTTGCGCTAACATGGGAGTTTTGTGATCATCTGATCAATATTATCTAATTACTATCTGATCAAAGTTTGTCGCGTCTACACATGATGTTAAAATGTCTCTCTTATCCGTCCACTGTGTCCACATTGTGATCAGATTTCCTGGTGCCTCCCTGTATGCAAAATATTTGAAGATTATTTTCAATATAATGTGAATGTATTTATTTTAAGACAATTATTGATGCCATAAGTCAATGGTACTAGCTGTCAATGAAAAAAAAGTATAGATTTTTTTTACAAGCATTTCGCTACATCTGCAATAACATCTGCTAAACACAAGTATGTGACCAATAAAATCTGCACTTGATTGATTTCCAGATGGCTCCCTGACTACCTCCAGAGGTGGTCAGGAAGATCTGATCACAATGTGTCTTAATCATCTACACCTGTCTAAAAATGTTGGCCCAATCAGAATGTGGACAAGATCAGAACAGAGAATACACGTTAGCACCAGATGTAAGTAGGGCTTTTCTTTAACCTCAACGTCAACTTGGTTTGATCTTCACATTGTTGTATTTTTAGCTGTATATATAGTATTTTTGATGTTTTCAGTATATTTTGAACACTTTCAGACAATGCACATAATCACACAAAAAAATGTATGACTTTATTTTAAAGGTACCTGATAAACTATTTATAAATTGTGTGTTCACCATTTCTTTATCATTAGTCCCAAATTTATAAACCATTTACGAATCATTAGTTAAGTCTTTGTGCAGTCCTTAATCTAAAGTGAGTGCTATTTATACTTTATAAACATTTTATAAATGTTTTGAGTGACCAGTGTAATTTTTCACAAAAAGATGGACATGCCATTGGTAGACATTCCATCAGTACGTGGTAAAATAATAAGCACACAACACACGTTCAACTAGCTTACTAGCATTTACAAATGTGAGAATAATGATTCATAAATGGTGAACTCACAATTTATAAATGCCTTATAAATGGTTTATTAGGTACCCATAAAATAAAGTGTTAGCAAAGTTAACTCAAGTTAACTGATTAACTCTAACAGCCTCCCTAGAGAGAGAGAGAGATAGAGGCTGAAAGACACAGACAGACAGACAGACAGACAGACAGACAGACAGACAGACAGACAGACAGACAGACAGACAGACAGACAGACAGACAGACAGACAGACAGACAGACAGACAGACAGACAGACAGACAGACAGACAGACAGACAGACAGACAGACAGACAGACAGACAGACAGACAGACAGACAGACAGACAGACAAAGAAAGAAAGAAAGAAAGAAAGAAAGAAAGAAAGAAAGAAAGAAAGAAAGAAAGAAAGAAAGAAAGAAAGAAAGAAAGAAAGAAAGAAAGAAAGAAAGAAAGAAAGAAAGAAATACAAAGCCCTGTGCTACAGAGCGATGGACCTAAAGAAGAATCCACTCAGTCAGCTGGTTCTGGGGCTCTGTTCACAAACACAAACAGACCCCAGCACAGCAGCACAATTAGACCCAATCAAATAATGAGAAAGCAAAAAGATAACTATTTGACACACTGGAAATAATCAAACAAAAAAATGAGCAAATTCCAATGCTATCTGGCCCTAAACAGAGTACACAGTGGCAGAACACCTGACCACTGTGACTGACCCAAAAAATTAAGAAAATAAACTTTGATTTGATTTGATTTGAGGAGGGCATAACAAAACCTATTCCCCTTAGGAGACTGGAAATATTTGGCATGGGTCCTCAGATCCTCAAAAGGTTCTACAGCTGCACCATTGAGAGCATCCTGACCGGTTGCATCACTGCCTGGCATGGCAACTGCTCTGCCTCTGACCGCAAGGCACTACAGAGGGTAGTGCCTACGGCCCAGTTCATCACTGAGGCCAAGCTTCCTGCCATCCAGGACTTCTATACCAGGCGGTGTCAGAGGAAGGCCCTAAAAATTGTCATAGACTCCAGCCACCCAAGTCATAGACTGTTCTCTTTGCTGCCGCACGGCAAGCGGTACCGGTGCGCCAAGTCTGGTCCAAGAGGCTTCTAAACAGCCCCCCCCTCCCACCTTTTACACTGCTGCTACTCTCTGTTATTATCTATGCATATCCACTTTAACTCCACCTACATGCACATATTACCTCGACTAACCGGTGCCCCCACACATTGACTCTGTACCGGTACCCCCTGTATATAGTCTCGCTATTGTTATTTTACTCCTGCTCTTTAATTACTTGTTCCTTTTATTTCTTATTCTTAGTTGCATTTTTTAAACATTATTATTGGTTAGGGGCTTGTAAGTAAGCATTTCACTCTAATGTCTACACCTGTTTTATTCAGCGCATGTGACTAATACAATTTCATTTGATTTTTAAATGTTTTACTTATAAATTGCAGGTTAGTGTTTTTCCATCATGAATCTTGTTCTGGAGGCACCTCTTCAGTGTGGTCACTAGCTGGCACAGCCACAATGTCATTTCTGGTGGTTAGGCTGTTTTTAAACCCTAACCCTCACCTTAAACCTTAACCACACATCTTATCCTCATGCCTAACCCTATTAAATTAAGACCAAAAGGGTCATTTTTCTATTCATGAATTTTTACCATATAGACAATTTTTACTTTGCAGCTGGGCTATCTAAAGGGAAATAGCTCAGTTCTACCTCCAGTACAAGACTGCTTATAAATTAATGATATGTACCCATTGATTCTTGAGTAATATAACTTAAATATAACTCATGAGAAATGCCTCATGAGCTTAGTCAAATTGTCGTACACCATCATAAGCTTGTTTTACTCCAATGTTTGTAAACAAGCACTGTATAGCCTCACAAATTGTTAAAACTATAATTGTGATATCATGGATGGTCAGTCCGTAGCTCTGTCTATGAATTTGAGAGTGGTTTAATTTATCTAGTCCCATCCCTCAGCTTTTTGGCGAAACAGTGGCAGGGAAGGAATTGTTATTGTTTCAATCACTGATTGCTGCTTTAATAGTTTGATAGCTATTCAAATAGCTATCCAAATGCCTATCATACAATTAATTGTAATTATATGTAATTATAATGCCTATACCCAATATGAAAATTAAACCTACTTGTCAGTCTTTCTGTTTTAAAGCCTACGTTGGGAGGCCTATAGGTACCTGACCAAATAACTAATCATCCAGAAAGTGCGTAATTGCACAGAAGAAAACCATCACTGATACCATGGCAACGGCTTTAAACGTCACGAAGGGGTGCAAAGACACAAATTGTATGCAAGGAAGGCGCGTACTCGGCAATATGAGATTCAGGAATACGGGGATTGAGGCGACCAGGCGAGAACTGCAAACAGTGGCATGGACCCCAGTTTGAATAATGAGGAACATTTTGAGGAACCCATAGAAAGGGGGTTGCAAAGGGGATCTACGTGTCTTTAATACGACATATCTAAGCTGCTGCATCAACACAGAGACAACATATTCGTAGAGGGATGAATCTCCTTCCATTCTGTGGAGGCCCCCCATTTGTGTCCGATGGATTTCCCCGTGAACATTGCATTGCTTGGCACCAGCAACTCCACCGCTCCAGACAACACCTCTGGCACGGGTTTAACGCTGGAAATAGTCACCATAGCACCGGTGTTATACAGCTTTTTTACGAAGGCCAGTCATGGAAACCTTACGGGCGGAGGCGACGAAAACCAACAACACATACCCGTGCAGAGCGCGGAGGGAAACTCGGTCCTCCAGGGCATCACGGTGGCAGCTCAAGCCTTGTTGCTCCTGGTTATCTTCCTCCTCTCTAGTTTAGGGAATTCTGCGGTGGTGATTGTCATAATAAAACATCGACAGCTGAGAACCGTTACCAATGCTTTCATCATGTCCCTTTCACTGTCTGATTTCTTGACGGCCGTTCTTTGTTTACCGTTCTCGTTCATGATGCTCTTCAGCAAAGATGGTGTGTGGATGTTTGGAGACCGTTTCTGCGTCGCCAACGGGTTCTTCAACGCATGCTTTGGTATTATTTCCACACTGACAATGACTCTAATTTCCTTTGACCGGTATTATGCCATCGTGAGGCAACCTCAGGAGAAAATAGGCAGGAGGAAGGCCATAACACTGTTGGTGGCAGTGTGGTTAACAGCAGTGTTTTTCTCCATTCCATGGTACCTGGTGATGCGAACATCCAAGGATCTAGTCGTCCATAAAAGGGGCTTCTACCACTGTATGTATGTCTTTCACACTGGTACTTCTAGGGTGGGCACCTCTTACAGTATAGCTTTAATAGTGGTGTGTTATCTCCTTCCGTTTGCGCTCATGTGTTTCTGTCATTATAACATATGTAAGACGGTTAGGTTATCAGAAATAAGGGTGCGGCCGGTGACCACTTACGCGTATTTACTCCGGTTTTATAGTGAGATGAGGACGGCCACGACAGTGCTGATTATGATAGTGTTTATCATCTTCTGCTGGGGCCCCTACTGTATGATGGGTATCATCACTGCCGTGGGAGATTACTCATTCAACCCTGTCATGGACACCGTGGCAATGTGGATGGCATGGGCAAACGGTGCCATAAACCCGCTCATTTACGCAATTAGAAACCCAAACATATCGATGCTTTTAGGCCGAAGCCGAGAAGAGGGATATAGGACTAGAAACATTTCTGCCTACCTATCTACACAAACCCAAAGCAGGGATGTAAGAACCAGGGCCGATCAAATCAGAGACCGGTACGGTGCAAACAACCGGCTGTCTTCCTCCAGCCCAGCGAACGGAGGAGAGGTTGCGATGTGGGCTTGTAAAAACCCCGCGGTGTTCTTCTGTAGGGATGCTCAGCCCGATACTCTGTCCGAACCCACGGTGTCAAAAGTTGAAACTGCAGATACAAGTCTGTGATCATCCTTTTATTTTCGAGAAACTTGATGAATGTCAAAATGTTGAAGTAATTTAAATATGCCAAAGTTTTGAACAAATGGAGAAATCAGAGGAAAAGTAGACCTAACTGTTAATTAGTGATAAGGGATATAAAAGTCAGTCCTATGAATTGACAACCCGCGTTTGAACACTTTATGCAGTGCCAAGCGCTCTACACACTGATGGAACAGAGTGCACATTTAAAAGCCCAATTTATTTTCAGGCCAATAAAGCAGTGTGATTTATAAAATACTCAAAATGATTAAACATCTCATTTGATTATATGTATTACTTTATGCCTTATCAGATACTTTACCACTGGGCGCAGACGTCAGTTCAACGTCTAGTTTTGATTTACATGTGGTTGCGTTGTCAAGTAATGTGAATTCAACAAGAGCCAGACTTTCGATTCCACTTTGATTTGAGGCATAGTTTATTGCTATAGTATTAAACTGTCAAAAGTGGCACCCCAAACCACTAAATCCCATTGAACTAACCCAAAGGAAAAACTGGATAATGGCGATAGCTGTTTAATTCAGGCTGATTTCCTTTTTGATTTGGGATAGTGCATTTGTCCTCATTTATACTGTATTCAGGGTAGAGGTTTAATATGAAATACTGTGAAGAATTCAGTAATTTACATAAAGTGTGCGCGCGCTATGATTTGATATTCAAGATGTCATGTATGGCTGGCCATAGCGATTTGCTAGAACATGAAACAATGCTATGAAAACAAAATTTAAATGTGCCTGTATTAAAAAAGGTGTATTTTGAATACCATACTCATTAGTTTGTCCATTTAAAATGTAATAATTGTATTGCTTGCCATAAGAAGCTGCCAGTTCTCAGAATTTGATTTTATTGGTGAGTTGTTAAATCATATTTTAACTTCAAATGTATCAAATAAATGTTTTGAAGCATCATATATTTATGTATTGTTCCTTATATGTGACACTGCCAAATACAGATCCTGACCTAGGACAGGTGGAGTGGTGAAACAGCAGCTAGATGAATTGTTACCAGAGGTTTTATTAGTGACAAAGTCATTATTCACAATGCTTTCTGAATAGTATCCAAAGTATTGCAATTCATAGAAGCAGATGTTTCCTCAGAATGTCTTTAAAACATTTCAGAAATCCTTCACTTTCAGACAAGACCAACAGTAAATGGAACCTGTAGAATAGAGACATGGGCGCATTGGCCACTCACTTACTATAACTCAGATGAATACCTGTCTTTGTTGCACAGTTTGGAAAACAGGGTTAAATTACTTTTTAGTCATTCAGCAGATACTCTTATCCAGAGTGACATACAGTTAGTGCATTCATCTTAAAATAGCTAGGTGAGACAATCATATCAAGTACATTTTCCCTGCAAAGTATTTATCAGTGCTAGTGGAGAAAAATAAGGTGGGGGGGTTGTGAGCATGTTAAGATACTTTTCAAAGAGGTAGTGTTTCAGATGTTTTCGAAAGATGGGCAGAGACTCCGCTGTCCTGACTTTAGGGGGAAGCTTGTTCCGCCATTGGGGTGCCAGTACAAAGAGCTTAAGGGGTGGGAGGGCCAAGAGACCAGAGGTGGCGGAACAGAGGGCTTGGGTTGGAATGTTGGGTTTGAGCATAGCCTGAAGTGGGGCATTTCCCCTTGCTGCTCCGAAGGCAAAAAACAGAGTCTTGAAGGTTATGCAAGCTTCAAATGGAAGCCAGTGGCGTGTGCAGAGGAACGGGGTGACATGAGAAAACTAGGAATGGTTGAACACCATGCGGGTTGCAGCCTTCTGGATAAGTTTCAGGGGTTTGATGGCACAAATGGTGAGCACAGCCAACAGAGTTGCAGTGGTCTAGATTAGAGACAAGTGCCTGGATTATGACCTGCACCGCTTCCTGTGTGAGTGAAGGTCGTACTCTAGGGATGATGTAGAGCATGAACCTCCATCACTGCTTTGATGTTTGTAGAGAATGACAGGGTGTTTTCCAGGGTCACACCAATGTTCTTTGCACTCTGGGAAAGGGACATCGTGGAGTTGTCAACCATGAAGGAGAAGTCTTGGAGTGGGCAGGCCTTCCCTTGGAAGAATAGCAGCTCTGTTATTTGAGCTTGAGGTGGTTGAGCTTGAGGTGGTGAGTAGACATACAAGCTGAGATGTCTGCAAGGTACGGAGAAATGCATGTCGCCACCTGGGTGTCAGAAGGGGGAAGAGTAGCTGAGTGCCACCCGCAAAGAAACGATAGGAGAGACCATGTGACAGAGCCGAGTGACTTGGTGTAAAGAGAAAAGTGGACCTAGATCCAAGCCCTGTGGGACACCAGTAGTGAGAGCATGTGGTGCAGATGCAGATCCTCTCCACGCAACCTGGTCGGTGCGACCTGCCAGGTATGATGCAATTCAAGAGTGTGCAGAGCCTGAGACGCTCAACCCTGAGAGGGTGGAAAGGAGGATCTGATGGTTAGATCTAGGAGGATGAGAAAAGAGTCAGCTTTGGCAGAGCAGAGAGCGGTCTCAGTTGAGTGAGCTGCCTTGAAGGTTAGGGTCAAGAAGCTTGTTATGCGAGATAACGAGAGAGTTGGTCAGAGACAGCGTGCTCAAGTGTTTTGGAAAGAAAAGGGATACCGGTCTCTAGTTTGATGTCAGAGGCTGTCGAGTGTTGGTTTCTTGCGGGGAGCGTCTCTGGCCATCTTGAAGTCAGAGGGGATGCAGCTAGTGATCAGGGATGAATTAATGAGGGAAGTGAGAAGGTCTCCAGAGATGGTCTGAAGAAGTGAATGGGGTCAAGTGGGCAGGTTGTTGGGCGGCCGGACATCACTTGTCGCAGGATTTCATCTGGAAAGAGGGGAGAAAGAGGTCAAGGCGTAGGGTAGTTCTGTGGGAGTGGAACTAGTTGACTCAGTAGGCTGAGTGAATGAGGAGCGGATGTAGTCAATCTTTTTTTCAAAGCGGTTGACAAATGTCTGCAGAGAGGGAGGATGATTAAGGAGAGATGAGAAAGTGGAAAAGAGTTTCCCAGGGTTGGAGGCAGAAGATACAAATTTAGAGTGATAGAAGGCAGTTTTAGCAGCAGATAAAGACGGAGATGGTAGATAGAAGGGAGTGGAAGGAGGAGGATAGGTCCTCCGGAGGTTTAATTTTCCTCCATTTCCACTCAACTGCCCACAGCCCTGTTTTGTTAGTGCGCATTGAGTGACTCATCCACGGAGCAAGAGGTGAAGGTTGGGCTGGCCAGGAGGAAAGGGGACAGTGGGAGTCAAAATGAGGCGGAAAGGGAAGAGAGTAGGGTCGAAGAGGCAGAGTCAGGAGAATTTAGCAGAAGGAAGAGCGGATAGAAGAGTAGCGGGAGCAAAGATTGTGAGGCGCATGACCATCTGCGTAGGGTCTGAGGGTTGGAGGAGAAAAGGAAACAGAGTATTGATCAGAGATCAGTAGGCGTACAGCCTCTAGAGAAGTTGAGGTCAAGCTGATTACCTGCCTTGTGCGTGTGAGGTGACTGGGAAAGGGTGAGGTGAAAAGGAGTGGAAACAAAGAGGAAAGAAATGTATTTAAGTCAGGCGTCAGGAAGTTAAAGTCACCCAATAGACAGGTGAGAGGGGGAAAGAAAAACTCCACTTAGAAGTGATTAGCCCTGTGCTACCATCACCACGACCAGAAGCGGTGTTATAGGGTATTCCATGTCTCCATCAGGGTGAGATGAACTCAGCTTTATTGGCCGTAGATCGGAAGTACCAAACCCTGCCAGAGACGAAGAATTCCACATGGGTTGTGCTCACAGGGTACATTAACTTAGAAGTGTTACAGCCACTGAGTGGGCAGTGAATGTAAAATCTACCAGAAGAGGAGCGAACTGAAAATGGGACACACATACTTGCCAAAAATACAAAAGATCCAAATAAGATATGAAAATAACTAGGTAAGATACTCAAGTGAGAGACTGATGTGGAGCCTTCCTCAAACAACTCAGCAGACAGTCTGGTTTGGTGACAATACTGCCTCTTACAGCTGCTGCTGAAGAAACAGGGGAGACTGAAGTACTAGCACTAATTGCCTAGCAGAGGTGAAAGACAACAGCAGTGATTGCCTGGCAGAGGTGGGGAAAAAACACCCCCTGCAATAAAACACACCCACATATTAGCAAAATTGTTAGACAAATAGGCCTGAAACTAATCCAAGTCCACAACAACAGTCACAAGTACTGAGCAAATCAGACAGTTCAAACAGAAATGATTAAGTAGGCTACTAGATAAAAAGACAGCACTTCAATTTCAATTGCTCTAGCAAGATAATACCAAAAGCTACTTATTGAATAAAAAAATATACTTGCTGCTCTTGTAGGAGCTGATGTCCTTCTAAACTATAGATGGCGCACTAAGACTGGGGGCAAGTAATACTCCTTAAATAGTCAGGGAAGATAAGTAAGGCCACTCCCTCTTAAAACACCCAACAGTTACCAAGGGTTTTTACACAAATTGGCCTGAAACTATTCCAAGTCCACAATGAGTACAAAGCAATCAGACAGACAATGAATAAGGTCAAAGGTAAACTTGGTAAAAGACAGCACTTCAATTCAATTGCCCTAGGAAGATATTACCAACAGCTACTTATTGAAGACAGTCCGAGAGGAATTACTGGTTTACTGGCTTGCAAACATAACAAAGATTCAACAGATAATTGACATCCAGGTTTATTACTTTAGTCCGTTTCGAAATAGAAAGTTGTTTAAATAATAAAAAAGCTGTATTGAAAGAACCCACATACCTCCATCAGAAATGCTATCACACAGTTAAGGAGGGTGTTGGTAGAAATGTGACCAAAGGTTTTAGAAGGGTTTTACTAATTGGATCTGACTAAATAACTGAAAAGTTTCTGCTGTACATAACATAGTGAGAAGGTGACACGGGAATTGGCACAATACATAATATATACACATATATGACAGTATTGAACACAAATAAAAAATGTATAGGATGCATAGTTTCCAGACTGATATCCACACTGTTTGTCAGGATGGCCAGAAGTAGAGCAATCATTTTTGGTAACACTTAAAATCAAATCGGAGACAATATCCTTTCAAAACTTCAAACTAGGTCCTATACTCTTTTACAATACTGTATATACAGTAAAATATACATTATTTTTTCGACCCATATTTTGTTGCTGTTTCAATAGATTATTTTCTAAAGGTGAAAGTTAGGGCTCTAATAAAATGGCAATATTGCATCTGTGATTTGGTTTTTAATATATCTAAATCAGGTCTTTGTAAAACTGTGATAAAAAAAACAGTATCAAAATGTGTATCTTGTTGTTATGCTTTTGTGCTCAGCTAAAAAAACATTATCACTCATACATACTGGATTGTGCTTCAACAGACACTGTTTCTATGCATGGGGTTGACATCTTTTACTATACCCTTAAGGGAGTCTGACTGAACACAATAGCAGGAAAGATTTTACACAAAGGCTAGTACATTCTCCCGATTAAAACAGGAAACGTGTCTCCGCCAGGGTCACTGCGTGTGTGTGTGTGTGTTATCCCAGGCTTTCCATTCCACTTCCTGGTTATCTTTGCAGACAGGGGGGTCAAGAAGAGGGTCATACTCTAGGGCACCAGCCCTATGCTATTAAAGTGCCCCATTCACGACATGAGTAAAACTGTCATTCAGACCACAGCATTTAAAAAATGTTGGTTAACACAAATAGCTTAGAGAGTCACTCCTGATCCATAGTTCATGGTTTTCATTAGGAGGTAATGTCTGTTTCCAGACAGACACAAGCTCTGGGTTATTGTTGCTTGAGTAGCAGAAGAGTAAGTAGGTCTGTCCACCACCTTTCATGCTCATTTCAGTTCTGTTTTAGTAGTGAGTTCTGTCCACTCCAAAATGAAGGGGCGCTAGGCCCATTCCAAGCCACCAGAGGGCAGCATAGCCTAGCTCTAGTAGGACAAAGGATCCGTCATCAGTTGTTTTAGAGGTTCAGTTTGGTGACTGGCCGCTCCCTGCTGGTCTCAGCTGATGAGTTGACGCGTTTGCGGTTGCGTTTCATCTTGGACAGGTCTTTATCGAACACCTCCCCAGAGCGCAGGGCTGAAACAAGGTCGTCGAACTCACCGTCCTCCTCACAGTTCTCCTTAGCCTTCCTGGACTTGCGCTCCTTCTCCCTCTGCTCCTTCAGCTGAGGAGACAAAACAGGATTGACCAAATGACACACACCTACAGTACAGCACATGCATTTGAGTGTGTGTTGGTCAAGAGTTTAAAAAAACTCTGGTTTGATACCCATTTGTAATATATGTTGCATAATGACTAGGTGGTTAAAAGGTGACCATAGGTGACTATCTCTAGTGTTTTGGTCAGTGATAGACAATCTTAATCTAACCTGTGCTTCCATGCGGGCCCGTCGCTCCTCTTCCTCCTTGCGTCTGCGCATGTTCTCATTCTCCTGCTTGGCCTCTGCGAACGCCTGCAGGAATTGGTCGAAGATTCCAAAGAACTCGTCAGGCTGCATACGAGTTGCATCCTCACCAAAATGCTGCACTGCCTTCAGAAACTGGAGAGAAAACAACGTTAGACACCAAATACTTTAAGATGTTCAAACAGCTTTTCCTCTAGATGTAATAAAATGCAATCAATGAGTCACAGGTGATTTCTTTCAGTTACACTGGGGATGAATGTGTGAGACGTGGGTATGCCACCATATCTGGGTTCAAATACTATTTTAAATCATAACTAATACTTTATCTGGGCTTGATTGTGCTTGTCTGGTACATTGGAACCAACAGAATAGTCGTAAAAGTGAAAACTCTGCCCACCTGGCACTCCAGGCAGGGTAGGGCAAACATTCGGAAATTAAAATATTTCAAATATTATTTGAACCCAGGTCTGCTCCCAACAGGTGGTTTCCTCCTCCCTGCCATTGTAAAGTTGAACTTGACACATAAATAACCCTCATCCACTGCGCATGTATCAAATACATTCCACATGGCACTTCATGAAGGGGAGACCCAGGGGGAAAACCATGGCTTTGAAACTGATAGCCTTGACCCATCTCAGTTAAAAATGAACTGCTTATATTCAGAGGTTCCAATGTCTATGCAGGTAGACTGTAACCCTTGAACAGACCTGAGTTACTACATCCTCCGCATTGAAATACAGTGAAACACAAGGCATACTATTTCCAAGTATATTGGTTGTTTGAAAAGGTGACTTCAAAGCTGCAGTAAGAACACTTAATGTGTGCTACCTACTTGGTTGTGGCCAAGTATAAAGTTACAGGATTTGCCATTTGCTCTGCCCTTATAAAGTCTTTAAAGCGACCATATTTGAGTTTTATAGCTCCATCAGAGCTCCTAGTAGTGGAGAGAAGCATGAGGAGGAGGGGGCAGACGGACAATGCGGTCCCCAGACCCTGGCCCCCGCCGGTTCTCACCAGCTCCTTGGCCTCGGTCAGAGAATCCTCCACGTCTGAGAAGCTGAAGCTGGCCACGGTGATGAACTGGCTCACCACAGACACAAACTTATCCCCCGAAACCTGAGGAAGACCTCTCTGAAACTCCAGCTCCTATACAGTAGGGAACAGCATTACAGGATAATTATATGACTGTCATCAGACAACCCACAACACAAGAGTACGATATGATATGACAAGGCAAAACTCCAGGCTCTTTGGAGTTCTGTCAGTGGAAACGTATTGAGACTCATGAACAGGAGGTAGAGGAGTGTAAGCCCAACTACTGCCTCTGATACCATGTGTGGCTCCATTAAGGGTAAACCAATAGAAATGGCCACTCACCATTTCCACACTCTTCAGTCCAGAACGCAAGTTGTTGATGTCTTTCTCCAGCTCTGTCATACTGTGGATAAGGGTAGAGGAAAGGGAAGGAAAGGGAGTGAAGAAAGATGAGAGGAGAGGAGGAAAGGGGAAGGGAAAGGGAGGGAGTGGAGAGAGGAGTTTATTGACGTGAAACAATTACAAACCATCTGTGCTCCAACCAAGCCACAACTTAGAGACAGGAAATGTGTGAGGATAAAACCCAACTTCCTTCCTTCTCAGTCAGGAAAGGCATGGATACAGGGTTCACTAGGTTTAACAGAAACTCTAACTTAGATTATCTTTATTTGCGACCTGAATTATTATAATTGTTTTAATGCTGACTGTTACACTATTGCTTTGTTGTGGTACGATAGGAAACACCTTGACATTTTGAGGATTGCAGGGTTCACAGTTCACACTTTCCACATTTCAAGAGGATCACTGAAATATGGGCTATTAGGACAACCTGTGCCTCTGAAAAATCCAGACAATATAAACATGATCTTTGACCCTCTCTGTAAACACGGCATGTAAGGTAATACAAACAGCAATACAGTCTTTCTACTTAAAGGCAGGCACCATCAATTTGGCTTAGAGAGGAAAAATCAAGAATTACAATGTTTTTGCAAGGGTAATTACACACAGTTACACATAAATGAGAGCAACTTAGGTTCATGAAACAGCATCTCTGTGTGTGTGTGTGTGTGTGTGTGTTTGTTGATTCAGTCAGCCTTAGCAGCAGCTCGTACTTGACTTTGGCTGCCTCTGGAACACTCTGAAGCTCTTCCTGGAACACGGCCACTTTGGGATACTTATGCTCCAGGATGGTGATCAGGTAATGCAGCAGAGTGATGTTCCTACAAACACATACCACACATTAGTATTCATATCACGCATTAGTATTCACATCACACATTAGAATTCACATCACATATTAGAATTCACATCACACATTAGAATTCACATCACATATTAGAATTCACATCGCACATTAGAATTCACAACACACATTAGTATTCACATCACACATTAGAATTCACATCACACATTAGAATTCACATCACACATTAGAATTCACATCACATATCAGAATTCACATCACACATTAGAATTCACATCATACATTAGAATTCACATCACATATTAGAATTCACATCGCATATCAGAATTCACATCACACATTAGAATTCACATCGCATATTAGAATTCACATCACACATTAGAATTCACATCACACATTAGAATTCACATCACACATTAGAATTCACATCGCACATTAGAATTCATATCGCACATTAGAATTCATATCACACATTAGAATTCATATCACATATTAGAATTCATATCACACTTTAGAATTAATATCGCACACATCATCACACATGACACACATCAATGCTCTTAGTGCGGTGCTATTTGGACAGGTCTATGAACAAAAATGTTTTATGTCAATGGTATTTTTCATGTATACATAAAGGATAAATGCTCAAGCCAGAACATTTCTTACTTGTCAATGCTGGACTTGGTGTCAGCAATCTTGTTGAGTGAGGACACTTTGAAGCCATAAGCGTTCCCCCTCTGACCCTTGTTCATGTAGTTACCAAAGGCCAGGACCACCTCCAGAAGCTGCTTGAGGTTGCGACTCTGCAGCACCTCTTTAGATGCCCTGATCAGTGCTGGGGAGAGGAAGAGGACGCTACTGTTATGAGGATAAGACATTGGTTAAATGGCACCCTAGTCCCTATGTAATGTATTACCTTTGAGCGGGGACAACCAAATGGCACCCTAGTCCCTATGTAATGCATTACCTTTGAGCGGGTCCACCAAATGGCACCCTAGTCCCTATGTAATGCATTACCTTTGAGCGGGGACCACCAAATGGCACCCTAGTTCCTATGTAATGCATTACCTTTGACCAGGGAGCACCAAATGGCACCCTAGTTCCTATGTAATGCATTACCTTTGAGCGGGGACCACCAAATGGCACCCTAGTTCCTATGTAATGCATTACCTTTGACCAGGGACCACCAAATGGCACACTAGTTCCTATGTAATGCATTACCTTTGACCAGGAACCACCAAATGGCACCCTAGTTCCTATGTAATGCATTACCTTTGACCAGGGACAACCAAATGGCACCCTAGTTCCTATGTAATGCATTACCTTTGACCAGGGACCACCAAATGGCACCCTAGTTCCTATGTAATGCATTACCTTTGACCAGGGACAAGCAAATGGCACACTAGTTCCTATGTAATGCATTACCTTTGAGCGGGGACAACCAAATGGCACACTAGTTCCTATGTAATGCATTACCTTTGACCAGGAACCACCAAATGGCACCCTAGTTCCTATGTAATGCATTACCTTTGACCAGGGACAAGCAAATGGCATCCTAGTCCCTATGTAATGCATTACCTTTGACCAGGGACCACCAAATGGCACACTAGTTCCTATGTAATGCATTACCTTTGACCAGGGACCACCAAATGGCACACTATTCTATATATAGTGCACTACTTCTTTTAAAGGTAGATCATTTGAGCATGGAACATTGTAGGAAAATCCTACCTTCAACTTTAGGTTTGACTTCGACGATTCTTTCAGCAAATTTCTTTTTGAAGTAGAGAGACTGCAGCCTTGGCTGGTAGTGGTTGATTCTGTATTGTAGAAAGAGGTCCACATATTATGTTTCAATCAGAATTTACATGGACATTACCCTTCACTGAAACTGTTGTGTAATAGACGGGTTGCCTGACGACGTCACGGAAATGATGCGCACGCATCGATGAGGCATAAGGCCGTGTGTTATGATTCTGAACAGTCAGATAGCTAGCAACAATGACAAGAAGCTGCCATGTGGAAAATCGTAGGGCGCTTGTTTCAGGTAGTTGTATATTGTTCTTGATTCTATGTCTT
Organism: Oncorhynchus tshawytscha; assembly: GCF_018296145.1. Lineage (NCBI taxonomy): Eukaryota > Metazoa > Chordata > Actinopteri > Salmoniformes > Salmonidae > Oncorhynchus > Oncorhynchus tshawytscha. The sequence continues at coordinate 19,888,933 of NC_056436.1, read as the reverse complement.
GTTTTAAGGTGTTTTGATTCATGCTAATATGACTCAAATTCAAAATAACCAACAACTGTAACAATGTGTTTGATAGACAACACGTGCTTACTGTGAAAATGTATTTGTTTTCAATAAACAGTTGGACTAAATATAGTTGACATGTTTTCAATAATAATTTTCTTCACTAGTAGAAAGAGGAGGAAGGGAAGCGCTACTAAGGTACACAATAGTACATTTTGGTAGATAGAAGGTGCTCTTTGCCACTCTCCTTGTCCCTCAGGCTTTCCATCATTATCTCAGCTGTGATGTGTCCTAAATCCTCAAAAGTAATTCATTGTAAATTCCTAATTGGAAGAGGGAGTGGTTACAACATTAATTTGCCCTCAGCTGTGGTTAGACTGTTGTTCAAGTTTTGTTGTTCTAGTGGACTATGGAAAATATTGCTTTCTTATTCTTGACACTTCTCCCAGTCATATTTAAGGTTAGAACTACCTTTAATCTTCTGATACTTCTAGCTTGGAGTTGTATTTTTATGATTACATAGCGACAGTATTTCACTTTTTAATGTGTATAGTATTGCTTACTAGGTGTGTCTAATCAATTGTGTAACCTCTCCCTCTTCCAATTAGGGCTAATTGATAAGTTGTTTAAAAGAGGACCTTGTATTCCTTTTTTTGTGCTCCCTGACGAAGGCCATGCAGCCGAAACGCGTCGGTTTAAAAAAAACGTTGTTTCTATTGAACATGCCATACTAATAAAGGCATTTTAATTAATTATATGAAGAGTGCCTTGGTCCTCCTTTCTTTTTGAGGAATAATTTTCTTCCTCCAAAGTCCCACCTGTCTATTTGATATGACCTTTCCTAAATGAAGGCTATGAACTTTGAATAGAAATACACTTGTTTTGTGGTTTTGTTCAGACATTTGATCAACACAGAGGTTTCGTGACCAGACAACAACAACAAAAAATCAGCAAAAAAAGAAACGTCCCTTTTTCAGGACCCTGTCTTTCAAAGATAATTCGTAAAAATCTAAATAACTTCACATATCTTCATTGTAAAGGGTTTAAACACTGTTTCCCATTCTTGTTCAATGAACCATAAACAATTAAGGAACATGCACCTGTGGAACAGTCGTTAAGACACTGGCTCTACTGACTCTGAAAAACACCAAAAGAAAGATTCCCAGGGTCCCTGCTCATCTGCGTGTACGGGCCTTAGACATGCTGCAAGGAGCCATGAGGACTGCAGATGTGGCCAGGGCAATAAATTGCAATGTCAATACTGTGAGACGCCTAAGACAGCGCTACAGGGAGACAGGACGGACAGCTGATCATCCTCGCAGTGTAACACCTGCACAGGATCGGTACATCCGAACATCACACCTGCGAGACAGGTACAGGATGGCAACAACTGCCTGAGTTACACCAGGAACGCACAATCCCTCCATCAGTGCTCAGACTGTCCGCAATAGGCTGAGAGAGGCTGGACTGAGGGCTTGTAGGCCTATTGTAAGGCAGGTCCTCACCAGACATCACCGGCAACAACGTCGCCTATGGGCACAAACCCACCGTCGCTGGACCAGACAGGACTGGCAAAAAGTGCTATTCACTGACGAGTCACGATTTTGTCTCACCAGGGGTGATGGTCAGATTCGCATTTATCGTCAAAGGAATGATCGTTACACCGAGGCCTGTACTCTGTAGCGGGATCGATTTGGAGGTGGAGGGTCCGTCATGGTCTGGGGCGATGTGTCACAGCATCATCGGACTGAGCTTGTTGTCATTGCAGGCAATCTCAACGCTGTGTGTTACAGGAAAGACATCTTCCTCCCTCATGTGGTACCCTTCCTGCAGGCTCATCCTGACATGACCCTCCAGCATGACAATGCCACCAGCCATACTTCTCATTCTGTGCGTGATTTCCTGCAAGACAGGAATGTCAGTATTCTGCCATAGCCAGTGAAGAGCCTGGATCTCAATCCCATTGAGCACGTCTGGGACCTGTTGGATCGGAGAGTGAGGGCTATGGCCATTCCCCCCAGAAATGTCTGGGAACTTGCAGGTGCCTCGGCGGAAGTGTGGGGCAACATCTCACAGCAAGAACTGGCCAATCTGGTGCAGTACATGAGGAGGAGATGCACTGCAGTGCTTAATGCAGCTGGTGGCCACACCAGATACTGACTGTTACTTTTGACCCCCCTTTGTTCAGGGACATATTATTCTATTTCTGTTAGTCACATGTCTGTGGAACTTGTTCAGTTTATGTCTCAGTTGTTGAATCTTGTTATGTTCATACAAATATTTACACATGTTAAGTTTGCTGAAAATAAACACAGTTGACAGTGACAGGACGTTTATTTTTTTGCGGAGTTTACATACATCTTTCACAAATGATCTTACTGGATTAAATATTCAACATGAAAAACACATTGAATAAAGAAGCTCCATTCCTGCACCCTGCCCAAACTCTGTTACCACAGCTTCAATGTTTTCAGGAAGGCAAAACACAAAAGGAGAAACGACTCCAGATCCTGTAAGGAAGTCTCTATTCCCATAGTAAATGGCTTGATACATCATGGAAAAAATGGTGCTGGTGCTACACTCACAATGGCACCTGGTCATACGTTTCCTTTCCTATAATCTAGTAATCCAACCTTCATTTGTAACGCAGTAGAGGAATGCCCATTAAAGGACTGCAGAGAGCCCTAGCCCTGGGGTTTATTTTCCTGCCCTAGCCGAGGATGTCTCCCCAGGGAGGTTTCATATTCACTCATTAACAACAGTTACATGGAGAGTTCAGCTGCTTGCTGCCACCTTTGCACCAGCCTCCTCCTCAACCACAGTCTCAACCACAGCCTCCCACTCAACCACAGTCTCAACCACAGCCTCCCCCTCAACCACAGTCTCAACCACAGCCTCCCTCCTCAACCACAGCCTCAGCCTCCCACAGCCTCAGCCACCACAGCCTCCACCTCAACCACAGCCTCAGCCTCCCACGCCTCCCCTCAGCCTCCCCCCCTCAGCCACGGCCTCCCCTACCCCTCAGCCACAGTCTCAACCACAGCCTCCACCTCAACCACAGCCTCAGCCACAGCCTCCACCTCAACCACAGCCTCAGCCTCCCACTCAACCACAGCCTCCCCCTCAGCCACGGCCTCCCCCTCAGCCACGGACTCCCCCTCAGCCACGGACTCCCCCTCAGCCACGGCCTCCCCCCTCAGCCACAGCCTCCCCTACCCCTCAGCCACAGGCTGCCCTACCCCTCAGCCACAGGCTGCCCTACCCCTCAGCCACAGGCTCCCCTACCCCTCAGCCACAGGCTCTCCTACCCCTCAGCCACAGGCTCCCCTACCCCTCAGCCACAGGCTCCCCTACCCCTCAGCCACAGGCTCCCCTACCCCTCAGCCACAGGCTCCCCCTACCCCTCAGCAGCCACAGCCACAGGCTCTCCTACCCCTCAGCCACAGGCTCCTCTACCCCTCAGCCACAGGCTCCCCTACCCCTCAGCCACAGGCTCCCCTACCCCTCAGCCACAGGCTCCCCTCCCCTCAGCCACAGGCTCCCCTACCCCTCAGCCACAGGCTCCCCCTCAGCTCAGATAGCATGACTCATGGTAAAGAATAATCTAAAGAAATAATAATCTATTTGCTCACTCACATATTATACTTCTAAAACTAGTTTGGGGATGAATTCTCATATTTATAGTCCATAGTGAATTACATGGACAGCACTCCAAAAGGTAATACATTTGTTTGACCTACACAGGGCAAAATGCAGGGAAGTGCTGTATATTTTATTCACAAAAGAACAATACCAATCGTTCTACTCTCCCCAAGCCCTCACAGTCAGGACCAATGGCCTTCACTGGGAGATCTGGGTCACAGCTTCATGACTGGTAGTGATGTCCCTCAGCAGTTACAGTAGATATACCAAAGTGATTTGTGTTAAAAGACATTGACATCCAGCTAGCACGTGTCACTGAGTGTCATGCTGTTTACATATGCTGCTGGTGGTACTGCAATGATCTGTGTCAATTCCTGTTAACAGTAACATTGATTCAAGACTAACACAGAACGTGTTGTTATAGTAAAAGCCCTGATGAAGACTACATGTTAACAATGAAGAAGCAGTTTTAAAGTCAACATCCATTGTCATCCGAGAGCAGCTGAATATTTTCCACAGTATACCAACAAATAACATGCTGAGGATAGTGTCTAGCACTGCAGGGTTTTAGCAATTTGGGGTTTTGAAAAGCGCATTACAAGTCAAATGTATTGTTATTATTGGGAATGTGGCAGTACCAAAAGTCATTATACCGAACCAAAGTGCGTACCTGCTCATCTCGTAGAGGAAGCGGTCAGCCTTGGCCATGCGGTCCAGCTCATGCTTGTGCTCCTCCAGGAGATCCACGTCACTCTTCTCTGGGACAAACTTCAGCAGCTGGACAGGAACAGGACAATTATCAAGAGAGAACTTGTACAGCCACACACTAATACCCTTCTCTCCACTGTGATAGCTGATGTGTGATGAGCTTTCTGGCACAAAATGTCAGGTATGGGGAGTTTCACCCCTTACTAACTAAAGAGCTTTGACAATCTGGAAAAGCGCTATAGAAATCAAATCAATTATGAATTATGATCATTTAAAAGACATGCAGAGTTATCACTGAGAAGTGGTAATCTTCTGCTGGAAATAAATGGCCTCTGTGCTCTGAATGTAAATTATGTTTAAATGACTCAGACCTAGAACTCGTAGAACTTTGATCATGTTCCATTGAACAGATGGATTAGGTTGGCAGCTGGACACATTTTTCTTCAGAACTCAGAACAGACATGGCAGTCAGGCAGTATTCCCACTAACAGTATTCAGATGCTTTAAAACCTTGCTAAATAACCCCCGCCATCCAGGCCGGCCGGGCCGGGCCCCACCACTACAAATGCTCCATTCCGTCACTAGCGCACTCCCTATGAACACTGCAGACTTTCTTTAATTAGGGCCCTAGATTAAAGCAATAGCAATGAAAAGTCTTATAAAACTCGATTAGCCTTCAATTACTCACATCTATTTGAAAATACTATACTTTTTCACCTAGTCATCGTCATAGTTATGGGGCGATAAAGAACATGAAGGCTCAGTGGTTTTGAGGGCAGGTTAAAAGGGGACGAGGAGTTTTACGATTACATGTCATCAGTTAGTCATCATCAAAGCAATCATTGGCTTACAGAATTCTCTGCAATATGGTGATACATTTGGCCTGTGTGTTGTACTTCAATCAGAGTAGAAACAGAAAAGGGCTCCCTAAAAAATATATTTTTACACAGGCAATAAGTTATCAACACTGATCTGATCTTGGTAAAGACTGTCATCAGAGTCTAACAGATCTGTAAGGTGGCAGCAATATGGTGGAAGCTCCACCACACCACTCCTTACACCTATCCAGACCCTTCAGATCTGTGAATATCGAAGGGTTAGGGGGATGGATATGATGGGAATTGGGACCTGCAATACGGCATAAAGCCATTCAGCCACTACAATAGAGAGAAGGTCTCCATGCTGTATGAGTGAGGCGTGAGAGAGAGAGAGAGAGAGAGAGAGAGAGAGAGAGAGAGAGAGAGAGAGAGAGAGAGGAGGGCTACATGCTGTATCAGAGAGAGTGAAAGAGAGAGAGAGAGCGAGAGAGAGAGAGAGAGAGGGAGAGAGGGAGGGAGGGGAGGGAGGGAGGGAGGGAGGGAGGGAGGGGGAGGGAGGGAGGGAGGGAGGGAGGGAGGGAGGGAGAGAGAGAGAGAGAGAGAGAGAGAGAGAGAGAGAGAGAGAGAGAGAGAGAAGGGCTACATGCTGTATCAGAGAGAGTGAAAGAGAGAGACAGAGTGAGAGATACATGCTGTATCAGAGAGAGAGAGAGGAAGGCTACATGCTGTATCAGAGAGAGAGAGAGAAGAGGACTACATGCTGTATCAGAGAGAGAGAGAGAGAGAGAGGACTACATGCTGTATCAGAGAGAGAGAGAGAGAGAGATACATGCTGTATCAGAGAGAGAGAGAGAAGGCTACATGCTGTATCAGAGAGAGAGAGAGACGGGAGGGCTACATGCTGTATCAGAGAGAGAGAGAGAGAGAGAGAGAGAGAGAGAGAGTGAGAGGGGGCTACATGCTGTATCAGAGAGAGTGAAAGAGAGAGAGAGTGAAAGAGAGAGAGAGAGGGGAAGGGAGAGAGGGAGGGAGAGAGAGAGAGAGAGAGGACTAAATGCTGTATCAGAGAGAGAGAGAGCTGTATCAGAGAGAGAGAGGAGCTGTAGAGAGTGAGAGAGAGAGAGGGGAGGGCTACATGCTGTATCAGAGAGAGAGAGGAGACCTACTTGCTGTATCAGAGAGTGAGAGGAGGGCTAAATGCTGTATCAGAGAGTGAGAGGGGGCTACATGCTATATCAGAGAGAGAGAGGGGGACCTACTTGCTGTATCAGAGAGTGAGAGGAGGGCTACATGCTGTATCAGAGAGTGAGAGGGGGCTACATGCTATATCAGAGAGAGAGGAGACCTACTTGCTGTATCAGAGAGTGAGAGGGGGCTACTGTATCAGAGAGTGAGAGGAGGGCTACATGCTGTATCTGATATATCAGAGAGTGAGAGGGGGCTACATGCTGTATCAGAGAGTGAGAGGGCTGTATCAGAGAGTGAGAGGGGGCTACATGCTATATCAGAGAGTGAGAGGGGGACCATGCTATATCAGAGAGTGAGAGGGGGCTACATGCTATATCAGAGAGAGAGAGGAGACCTACAGAGAGTTGCTGTATCAGAGAGTGAGAGGAGACATGAGAGAGAGAGGGCTACATGCTGTATCAGAGAGAGAGAGGAGACCTACTTGCTGTATCAGAGAGTGAGAGGAGGGCTACATGCTGTATCAGAGAGTGAGAGGAGGGAAACATGCTATATCAGAGAGTGAGAGGGGACCTACATGCTGTATCAGAGAGTGAGAGGGGGCTATATCAGAGAGTGAGAGGGGGCTACATGCTGTATCAGAGAGTGAGAGGGGGGCTACATGCTATATCAGAGAGTGAGAGGAGTGAGGGGGGCTACATGCTATATCAGAGAGAGACATGCTATATCAGAGAGAGAGGAGGGCTACTTGCTGTATCAGAGAGTGAGAGGGGGCTACATGGCTACATGCTGTATCAGAGAGTGAGAGGAGACCTACTTGCTGTATCAGAGAGTGAGAGAGGGGCTACATGCTGTATCAGAGAGTGAGAGGAGACCTACTTGCTATATCAGAGAGTGAGAGGGGGCTACATGCTGTATCAGAGAGTGAGAGGAGGGCTACATGCTGTATCAGAGAGTGAGAGGGGGGCTACATGCTATATCAGAGAGTGAGAGGAGGGCTACATGCTGTATCAGAGAGTGAGAGGGGGCTACATGCTATATCAGCTGTATATCAGAGAGTGAGAGGGGGCTACATGCTGTATCAGAGAGTGAGAGGGGGCTACATGCTATATCAGAGAGTGAGAGGGACCTACTGCTATATCAGAGAGTGAGAGGGGGCTACATGCTGTATCAGAGAGTACATGCTGTATCAGAGAGTGAGGGGGGCTACATGCTGTATCAGAGAGTGAGAGGGGAGGGGGCTACATGCTGTATCAGAGAGTGAGAGGGGGCTACATGCTGTATCAGAGAGTGAGAGGGGGCTACATGCTATATCAGAGAGTGAGAGGGGGCTACATGCTGTATCAGAGAGTGAGAGGGGGCTACATGCTGTATCAGAGAGTGAGAGGGGGCTGCTATATCAGAGTGAGGGGGGCTACATGCTGTATCAGAGAGAGAGGGCTACATGAGAGGGAGGGGACCTACATGCTATATCAGAGAGTGAGAGGGGGCTACATGCTATATCAGAGAGTGAGAGGAGGGCTACATGCTGTATCAGAGAGTGAGAGGGGGCTACATGCTGTATCAGAGAGTGAGAGGGGGCTACATGCTATATATCAGAGAGAGAGAGAGAGACCTACTTGCTGTATCAGAGAGTGAGAGGGGGCTACATGCTGTATCAGAGAGTGAGAGGGGGCTACATGCTATATCAGAGAGTGAGAGGGGGCTACATGCTGTATCAGAGAGTGAGAGGGGGCTACATGCTGTATCAGAGAGTACATGCTGTATCAGAGAGTGAGAGGAGGGCTACATGCTGTATCAGAGAGTGAGAGGGGGGCTACATGCTATATCAGAGAGTGAGAGGGGGCTACATGCTATATCAGAGAGAGAGAGAGGACCTACTTGCTGTATCAGAGAGTGAGAGGAGGGCTACATGCTGTATCAGAGAGTGAGAGGGGGGCTATATCAGAGTGAGAGCTACTTGCTGTATCAGAGAGTGAGAGGGAGAGTGAGAGGGGGCTACATGCTATATCAGAGAGTGAGAGGAGACCTACTTGCTATATCAGAGAGTGAGAGGAGACCTACTTGCTGTATCAGAGAGTGAGGGAGGGCTACATGCTGTATCAGAGAGTGAGAGGAGGGCTACATGCTATATCAGAGAGTGAGAGGGGGCTACATGCTGTATCAGAGAGTGAGAGGGGGAACATGCTATATCAGCTACTTGCTATATCAGAGAGTGAGAGGGGGGCTACATGCTGTATCAGAGAGTGAGAGGAGGGCTACATGCTGTATCAGAGAGTGAGAGGGGGGTTACATGCTGTATCAGAGAGTGAGAGGAGACCTACTTGCTATATCAGAGAGTGAGAGGAGACCTACTTGCTATATCAGAGAGTGAGAGGGGGGCTACATGCTGTATCAGAGAGTGAGAGGGGGCTACATGCTGTATCAGAGAGTGAGAGGAGACCTACTTGCTGTATCAGAGAGTGAGAGGGGGCTACATGCTGTATCAGAGAGTGAGAGGGGGCTACATGCTGTATCAGAGAGTGAGAGGAGAGCTGTATCAGAGAGTGAGAGGGGGCTACATGCTGTATCAGAGAGTGAGGGGGGCTGGGTGAGAGGGGGCATGCTGTATCAGAGAGTGAGAGGGGGCTACATGCTGTATCAGAGAGTGAGAGGGGCTACATGCTGTATCAGAGAGTGAGAGGAGGGCTACATGCTGTATCAGAGAGTGAGAGGGGGCTGTATCAGAGAGTGAGAGGGGGCTACATGCTGTATCAGAGAGTGAGAGGAGGGCTACATGCTGTATCAGAGAGTGAGAGGGGGGCTACATGCTGTATCAGAGAGTGAGAGGGGGCTACATGCTATATCAGAGAGAGAGGGGGGCTACATGCTAGAGAGAGAGAGAGACCTACTTGCTGTATCAGAGAGTGAGAGGAGGGCTACATGCTGTATCAGAGAGTGAGAGGGGGGCTACATGCTATATCAGAGAGAGAGAGGAGACCTACTTGCTATATCAGAGAGTGAGAGGGGGGCTACATGCTGTATCAGAGAGTGAGAGGGGGGCTACGTGCTATATCAGAGAGTGAGAGGAGACCTACTTGCTGTATCAGAGAGTGAGAGGAGAGAGAGAGGAGGGCTACATGCTGTATCAGAGAGAGAGAGGAGACCTACTTGCTGTATCAGAGAGTGAGAGGAGGGCTAAATGCTGTATCAGAGAGTGAGAGGGGGCTACATGCTATATCAGAGAGAGAGAGGAGACCTACTTGCTGTATCAGAGAGTGAGAGGAGGGCTACATGCTGTATCAGAGAGTGAGAGGGGGGCTACATGCTATATCAGAGAGAGAGAGGAGACCTACTTGCTGTATCAGAGAGTGAGAGGGGGGCTACATGCTATATCAGAGAGTGAGAGGAGACCTACTTGCTATATCAGAGAGTGAGAGGGGGGCTACATGCTGTATCAGAGAGTGAGAGGAGGGCTACATGCTGTATCCGAGAGTGAGAGGGGGGCTACATGCTGTATCAGAGAGTGAGAGGAGACCTACTTGCTATATCAGAGAGTGAGAGGAGACCTACTTGCTATATCAGAGAGTGAGAGGGGGCTACATGCTGTATGCAGAGTGAGAGGGGGCTACATGCTATATCAGAGAGTGAGAGGAGGGCTACATGCTGTATCAGAGAGTGAGAGGGGTATCAGAGAGTGAGAGGGGGCTACATGCTGTATCAGAGTGAGAGGGGGCTACATGCTGTATCAGAGAGTGAGAGGGGGCTACATGCTGTATCAGAGAGTGAGAGGGGACCTACATGCTATATCAGAGAGTGAGAGGGGGCTACATGCTGTATCAGAGAGTGAGAGGGGGGCTACATGCTGTATCAGAGAGTGAGAGGGGGCTGCTGTATCAGAGAGTGAGAGGGGGCTACATGCTGAGAGTGATACAGAGAGTGAGAGGCTGTAGGGGGGCTACATGCTGTATCAGAGAGTGAGAGGGGGCTACATGCTGTATCAGAGAGTGAGAGGGGGCTACATGCTGTATCAGAGAGTAGAGGGGGCTACATGCTATATCAGAGAGTGAGAGGAGGGCTACATGCTGTATCAGAGAGTGAGAGGGGGCTGTATCAGAGAGTGAGAGGGGGGCTACTACAGAGAGTGAGAGGAGACATGCTGTATCAGAGAGTGAGAGGGGGCAGAGAGTGAGAGGGGGCTACATGCTATATCAGAGAGTACATGAGAGGTGAGGGGGGCTACATGCTGTATCAGAGAGTGAGAGGGGGCTACATGCTATATCAGAGAGAGAGAGAGAGAGAGGGGGCCTACTTGCTGTATCAGAGAGTGAGAGGGGGCTACTACATGCTATATCAGAGTGAGAGGGGGCTACATGCTGTAGAGAGGAGGGGACCTACTTGCTATATCAGAGAGTGAGAGGAGACCTACTTGCTGTATCAGAGAGTGAGAGGAGAGAGAGAGGAGGGCTACATGCTGTATCAGAGAGAGAGAGGAGACCTACTTGCTGTATCAGAGAGTGAGAGGAGGGCTAAATGCTGTATCAGAGAGTGAGAGGGGGGAAACATGCTATATCAGAGAGAGAGAGGAGACCTACTTGCTGTATCAGAGAGTGAGAGGAGGGCTACATGCTGTATCAGAGAGTGAGAGGGGGCTACATGCTATATCAGAGAGAGAGAGGAGACCTACTTGCTGTATCAGAGAGTGAGAGGGGGCTGCTGTATCAGAGGGGGCTACATGCTATATCAGAGAGTGAGAGGGAGACCTACTTGCTATATCAGAGAGTGAGAGGGGGCTACATGCTGTATCAGAGAGTGAGAGGAGGGCTACATGCTGTATCAGAGAGTGAGAGGGGGGGGGGCTACATGCTGTATCAGAGAGTGAGAGGAGACTACATGCTATATCAGAGAGTGATCAGAGAGGGGGGGGCTACATGCTGTATCAGAGAGTGAGAGGAGGGCTACATGCTGTATCAGAGAGTGAGAGGGGGCTACATGCTGTATCAGAGAGTGAGAGGAGACCTACTTGCTATATCAGAGAGTGAGAGAGAGACCTACTTGCTATATCAGAGAGTGAGAGGGGGCTACATGCTGTATCAGAGAGTGAGAGGGCTACATGCTGTATCAGAGAGTGAGAGGGGGCTACATGCTGTATCAGAGAGTACATGCTGTATCAGAGAGAGTGAGAGGGGGCTACATGCTGTATCAGAGAGTGAGAGGGGGCTACATGCTATATCAGAGAGAGAGGAGGGCTACATGCTGTATCAGAGAGTGAGAGGGGGCTACATGCTGTATCAGAGAGTGAGAGGGGGCTACATGCTGTATCAGAGAGTGAGAGGGGGCTACATGCTGTATCAGAGAGTGAGAGGAGGGCTACATGCTGTATCAGAGAGTGAGAGGGGGCTACATGCTGTATCAGAGAGTGAGAGGGGGCTACATGCTACAGAGAGTGAGAGGGGGCTGCTATCAGAGAGTGAGAGGGGGCTACATGCTGTATCAGAGAGTGAGAGGGGGGCTACATGCTGTATCAGAGAGTGAGAGGAGAGGCTACATGCTGTATCAGAGAGTGAGAGGGGGCTACATGCTATATCAGAGAGAGGAGGGCTACATGCTGTATCAGAGAGTGAGAGGGGGCTACATGCTGTATCAGAGAGTGAGAGGGGGCTACATGCTGTATCAGAGAGTGAGAGGGGGCTACATGCTGTATCAGAGAGTGAGAGGGGGCTACATGCTGTATCAGAGAGTGAGAGGAGGCTACATGCTGTATCAGAGAGTGAGAGGAGGGCTACATGCTGTATCAGAGAGTGAGAGGGAGGCTACATGCTATATCAAAGAGTGAGAGGGGGGGGCTACATGCTGTATCAGAGAGTGAGAGGGGGCTACATGCTACAGAGAGTGCTATATCAGAGAGTGAGAGGGGGCTACATGCTGTATCAGAGAGTGAGAGGGGGCTACATGCTGTATCAGAGAGTGAGAGGGGGCTACATGCTATATCAGAGAGTGAGAGGAGGGCTACTTGCTGTATCAGAGAGTGCTGTATCAGAGTGAGAGGGGGCTACATGCTGTATCAGAGAGTGAGAGGGGGCTACATGCTATATCAGAGAGTGAGAGGGGGCTACATGCTATATCAGAGAGAGAGAGAGGAGACCTACATGCTGTATCAGAGAGTGAGAGGCTGTATCAGAGAGTGAGAGGGGGCTACATGCTGTATCAGAGAGTGAGAGGGGGCTACATGCTGTATCAGAGAGTGAGAGAGGAGACTACATGCTGTATCAGAGAGTGAGAGGGGGCTACATGCTCAGAGAGTGAGAGGGGGCTATGCTGTATCAGAGAGTGAGAGGGGGCTACATGCTGTATCAGAGAGTGAGAGGGGGGGGGGCTACATGCTGTATCAGAGAGAGTGAGAGGGGCTACATGAGAGGAGACCTACTTGCTGTATCAGAGAGTGAGAGGAGAGAGAGAGAGGGGGCTACATGCTGTATCAGAGAGAGAGAGGAGAGACCTACTTGCTGTATCAGAGAGTGAGAGGAGGGCTAAATGCTGTATCAGAGAGTGAGAGGGGGAAACATGCTATATCAGAGAGAGAGAGGAGACCTACTTGCTGTATCAGAGAGTGAGAGGAGGGCTACATGCTGTATCAGAGAGTGAGAGGGGGCTACATGCTATATCAGAGAGAGAGAGACCTACTTGCTGTATCAGAGAGTGAGAGGGGGCTACTACATGCTATATATCAGAGAGTGAGAGGAGACCTACTTGCTATATCAGAGAGTGAGAGGGGGCTACATGCTGTATCAGAGAGTGAGAGGAGGGCTACATGCTGTATCCGAGAGTGAGAGGGGGCTACATGCTGTATCAGAGAGTGAGAGAGTGAGAGGACCTACTTGCTATATCAGAGAGTGAGAGGAGACCTACTTGCTATATCAGAGAGTGAGAGGGGGCTACATGCTGTATCAGAGTGAGAGTGGGGCTACATGCTGTATCAGAGAGTGAGAGGGGGCTACATGCTGTATCAGAGAGTGAGGGGAGGGCTACATGCTGTATCAGAGAGTGAGAGGGGGCTACATGCTATATCAGAAAGTGAGAGGAGGGCTACATGCTGTATCAGAGAGTGAGGGGAGGGCTACATGCTGTATCAGAGAGTGAGAGGGGGCTACATGCTATATCAGAAAGTGAGAGGAGGGCTACATGCTGTATCAGAGAGTGAGAGGGGGCTACATGCTGTATCAAAGAGTGAGAGGGGGCTACATGCTGTATCAGAGAGTGAGAGGGGGCTACATGCTGTATCAGAGAGTGAGAGGAGGGCTACATGCTGTATCAGAGAGTGAGAGGGGGGCTACATGCTGTATCAGAGAGTGAGAGGGGGGCCCACCTGCTCCAGCATGTCCTTGGGCAGATCCTCGTGTTCGTCCATAGTCAGGATGGCCCTCTTGATCTCCTCATTGGTCAACTTCAGCCTGCAACACAACAGCATTATCATTACCACAGAGGACTACTGTACATTACATCTAAAATGGTCAATAGCAGAGGACATCAGTTTTACCAGTTAATGTCTTGTTATTGATGTGTTAACAGTTTGTTTTAACAGTAATGTACGGTGCATCCATGTTATATCCTGTTTAATTTGTGTCGCCTCACACAAAAATCAGTTAGTCAATTTAGAGTTGTAGTATCCATTTTGAAAAGCACTATGAGTATCAGTCATAAAGAGAGAGTCACAAGCTAACGAACCTGTCCCAAACCTTTAGCAGTTGCAGAAACAAAGAGTTAGTGTTTTACATTTGAAGTCAGAAGTTTACATACATTTTAGCCAAATACATTTAAACTCAGTTTTTCACAATTCCTGATATCCAAATAAAAATCCCTGTTTTAGTTCAGTTAGGATCACCACTTTATTTTAAGAATGTGAAATGTCAGAATAATAGTAGAGAAAATAATTTATTTCTGCTTTTATTTCTTTCATCACATTCCCAGTGGGTCAGAAGTTTACATACGCTAAATTAGTATTTGGTAGCATTGCTCCCAAGGATGAACCAGACTACAATTCGTTTTCTGAGGTCTTGGTTGATTTCTTTTGATTTTCCCATGATGTCAAGCAAAGAGCAACTGAGTTTGAAGGTAGGCCTTGACATACATCCACAGGTACACCTCCAATTGACTAAAATAATTTAAAATTAGCCTACCAGAAGCTTATAAAGCCATGACTTCATTTTCTGGAATTTTCCAAGCTGTTTAAAGGCACAGTAAACTTAGTGTATAAAAACGTTTGACCCACTGGAATTGTGATACTGTGAATTATAAGTGAAATATTCTGTCTGTAAACAATTGTTGGAAAAATGACTTGTGTCATGCACAAAGTAGATGTCCTAACCGACTTGCCAAAACTATAGTTTTTAACAAGAAATTTGTGGAGTGGTTGAAAAACGAGTTTTAATGACTCTAACCTAAGTGTATGTAAACTTCCAACTTCAACTGGAAGTCCCAGCTACTAGCCCCTAGCCAGCCAGAGATAGCAAGTGTTTTAAGTCCCAGCTACTAGCCCCCAGCCAGCCAGAGATAGCAGGTGTTTTAAGTCCCAGCTACTAGCCCCCAGCCAGCCAGAGATAGCAGGTGGCAGACAGCCTGAACACTGAGGCTCCACTGGCACACCAACACAATCATAATGTGCCAGGAAACCAATGAACACACAGTTCTAAAAGACTTGGGCAGAAACACAGGGTAGCTCTCCACACACACACACAAACAGACACACACACCAGGCTCTAAAAGAGCTAGGCCTGAAGCCCTAGCCTACCACCGCAACCACGGGGCTTTCTGACAGGACTTTGGATGTCTCACAGTCAGCATGCATGATTTAGACACACACGAATGACAGAGCAATTAAGGTTCAGTCGTGTCAATATTATTAAATACATATATCCCTTATTCAATGTTTTGGCTAAGAGTGAAAAGGCACATTAAATGCATCCTTTATGCCACTTTGCAAAAAGATAATATTTTCAGTTCTGCAAGCTGACAACAGGAATGAACCACCACTTGTGACCAGAAAAATTGAATGATACAGGAAGAAATAGAAATAGCTGAATCCCTTAAACTTTGAAGTTTCATTCACAGTTGTTAAATTGAGAATGGTAGCAACATGAAATTAACTTAGTAGAAAAGGCCTCTTTGTTTGTGGTAGCTGCCATGGAGACCAGGAAGGACAGTAATGAAACAGGGGATGGCAGGGTAGCCTAGTGGTTAAAGCGTTGGACTAGTAACCGGAAGGTTGCAAGTTCAAACCCCCGAGCTGACAATGTACAAATCTGTCGTTCTGCCCCTGAACAGGCAGTTCACCCACTGTTCCTAGGCTTTCATTGAAAATAAGAATTTGTTCTTAACTGACTTGCCAGGTTATTAAATAATAAATAAATACAGTACTAGTCAAAAGTTTGGACACACCTACTCATTCCAGAGCTTTTCTTTTTTTAAACTATTTTCTGCATTGTCTAATAGTAATGAAGACATCAACACTATGAAATAACACATGTGCAATCATGTAGTAAACAAAAAGTGTTAAACATATCAAAATATTTTAGATTTTAGATTCTCCAAAGTAGCCACCCTTTGCCTTGATGACAGCTTCGCACACTCTTGGCATTCTCTCACCCCACACCCTTGGCATTCTCTCAACCAAGAGGTAGTCATCTGGAATTAATTTCAATGTACAGGTGTGCCTTGTTAACAGTTCCATTTGTGGAATTTCTATTTCCATTTGTGTTGTGACAAGGTAGGGTTGGTATACAGAAGATAGCCCTGCTTGGTAAAATACCAAGTCCATATTATGGCAAGAACAGCTCACATAAGCAAAGAGAAACATTAGTCCATCATTACTTTAAGACATGGTCAGTCAATCAGGAAAATTTCAAGAACTTTGAAAGTTTCTTCAAGTGTAGTTGCAAAAACCATCAGCGCTATGATGAAACTGGCTCTCATGAGGACCACCACAAGACAGGAAGACCTAGAGTTACCTCTGCTGCAGAGAATAAGTTCATTAGAGTTACCAGCCTCAGAAATTGCAGCTCAAATAAGAGACTCGCTTGGGCCAAGAAACATGAGCAATGGACATTAGACCGGTGGAAACATGTCCTTTGGTCCAGATTTGCGATTTTTGGTTCCAACCGCAGTGTCTTTGTGAGACGGAGAGTAGGTGAGCGAATGATCTCTGGATGTGTGGTTCGCACCATGAAACATGGAGGAGGAAGTGCGACGGTGTGGGGGTGCTTTGCTGATGACACTGTCGGTGATTTATTTAATTAAAGGTACACTTAACCAGCATGGCTACCACAGCATACTGCAGCGATGCGCCATCCCATCTGGTTTACACTTAGTGGGACTATCATTTGTTTTTCAACAAAACAATGACCTAAAACACACCTCCAGGCTGTGTAAGGGCTATTTGAAGTGATGGAATGCTGCATCAGATGACCTGTCCTCAAAAATCACCCGACCTCAACCCAATTGTGATTTGGGATGAGTTGGACTGCAGAGTGAAGGAAAAGCAGCCAACAAGTGCTCAGCTTCCATGTGAAGCTGATTGAAATAATGCCAAGAGTGTGCAAAGCTGTCAAGGCAAATGGTGGCTAATTTGAAGAATCTGAAATATAAAATATATTTGATTTGTTTAACACTTTTTTGGTTACTACATGATTCCATATGTGTTATTTCATAGTTTTGTTGTCTTCACTATTATTCTACAATGTAAATATTTTTCAAAATAAAGAAAAACCCTTGAATGAGTAGGTGTGTCCAAACTTTTCACTGGTACTGTAGTTCCTGACCAACATCATTCCATTACAAAAATACATATATCATTCTTGGCTGCACTTGATGCTTAAACACATCGTCAATTATGAAACAGTTTCCCTCAACTCGAATCGAAGTTGATGTAAATACAGAATTGCCCAAATGGTAGAGTAAATGTGCATTTAATGTAACTTGGCTGTGTACAGTAACAGAGGTCTCTGTGTGTGTGTGTGTGTGTGTGTGTGTGTGTGTGTGTGTGTGTGTGTGTGTGTGTGTGTGTGTGTGTGTGTGTGTGTGTGTGTGTGTGTGTGTGTGTGTGTTTGTGTCTGTGTGCGTGCGTGCGTGCGTGCTTGCATACATGCATGTGTGTGGAGAGAGCCATTTAAAGCACTCATTAGATGGATACAATCACAATAAGTGATGTCCACTAATATAAGTAGGACATACTTCTGCTATGATGTCATGGGGTAGAAACTGTCAATTACTAACCGAGAGAGGAGGATGTTACAGTTCTGGGCTCTGCGACCATCGATGACTGACAGCTCCTTGACCTTCTTGGAGGTCACCGTGTCATCTTCAGACTCTTTCTGGACAGAGAACATTTGGGGGGGAGGGAAGAGTTGGAACATGAACAGTAATACTCAGTGGCTAACATCCAACAGCTGAACTTCACGTTGCGTTCATATAAACACACAGTATTATATAATTTATCATACTTAGGCACTTTTGGATGAAGGCTAGCATGCAGAACACAACAATGTCTTGTTGCACTACTGTATATGACCTTAAATGACACACTAACAGAGCCAGAGTTTGACTGCGTTACTGTTTAATAAACACACAATTGTATATCATTCATCACACTTAAGCACTTTTGGATGCAGTATTTGCTGAACGCAGCAAAAGCTTGTGACTACATGACCTTAATAATACTCTCTCTGGGAGAAAGAGCCACACCCAGTACACCAGGGTTGTATTCATTAGGGCACACTCAGCAAAATGTTTTGCAACGGAAAACAAAAATGAGCGTTTTTTTATGATACAAGTCCATGTAATCCCTCCCTGTTTCAGTAAGTTTTCATTTTGTTCCTAATGAATACAGTCCATGAATAACAGTGCCCCAAGGCTGTTTGGTGGAGGGCTGTGGCTGACTCACACCTGCATTCATTTTAGCTGTTGAACAACGGCAATAGGAACAAGTATTTTTATTAAGGCTTCTTCCATTTCCCCACCTGCTGTCTCATATTATCTTCATAAAAAACGATGGTATAGTAACCAGTCAGCAACAGGCAAATAGACACTAGATAGTGACACACACACATAACAATACTTGACACAATACCCATATGCATGCACCATCAACCTTAACAAAAGCCCAGGATGCACAGGAGACACACAGTATGAACATAAAACAGAAAATTGTTCCTCTGACTGGGTCAGTATATGAAACTGCCAAATGGAGGACAGCTGGGAAACAGGCTGTGTGAAATGGTGTGTTTGGCGAATAAGTGCTTGTTTTTATTTGGGGGGCTTCACTCAAAGAATACAGGAGAGATTTGTTTTTGGAAAACGGATATCTGGCACTTTTTATAGTTGCAAGACTCCAGCTGCTTGCAGAATTGACTGCGTGCCACAAAACCAATTTGGCTAATTATGCACAGAAACATCTTGAAATGGTAACCAATAAAACTGAAATAGTTCATTCAAACAACGTGGTGGTGTGTTAAGAAGTATATTCTAAAAAGACTTGACTGAAAGAATGAATCCACAGAAACACAGAGGCTACGGGAAGACATGGCTTTCACAAGTATTTCACCTACGGACACAGACACACACACACACAGACACACACACACAGACACCCACACACACACACAAACACACACACACACACACACAAACACACACACACACACACACAGACACAGACACAGACACCCACACACACACACACACACACACACACACATAAAAAACACACATGCCCACATGCCCACCAATCCCCATGCAGACATAAAGAGAACAAATTCGAGTGAGAGCGAGAGCGAGAGAGAGAGCAGCGTGCGATGAAGGACAGTAATGAGCATTAAGTCAGACATGTCGCAGAGCAGGGTAAAGGTCACATAGAGAGGTCAGAGGTCACTCACCTTATTGTTCAATGTTAAGAAGTCCTAAACAGGCGGGTGGGCAGGAAGCAAGGAAGATGCAGCATTCATTATTATTAATTACAAGATGCAGTAGGCTATGTATGGTGAATTACAGAAAAAAGGGCCAGCTCAGCAGATCAGTGATGCATTTGTTTGTGAGGACAAGCAGAATCCTGAGTAGCAGAGTGAGTCAGAGATGCAAATAACTGTGTTCAGACACATCATGAACAGCATGGCTTAAAACTCATAAAGTCCTTATACGACAAAAGGAATTCCATGCAACTTTATTTGTACCATTAAGGGCAGTTAGTAATGGAAATAGGGCCCTAGTCTAACCTTTATAATCACAGTCTTATTAGGTTGGTTATGGGAAAAGCTATCTGGAGGATTTCAATTGAACCCTGTAGTCAATGTGGACATATAGAGGCTAAGTGAAATATTCTCATGCAGCACTAGTAAACTTTCCAAGGACCACGTTATCAGCATGGCTACTTCCTGTTGTAAACATTCCTGTTCTGTCTGGTTCTCACAAGGTAGAGGACTAATTTGAACAGACCTAAAAAGGATAGCCTGGTCCCAGATCTGTTTGTGCTGTCTTGCCAATCCTTATGGTCATTGTCATCCTAGGAGTTGGCAAGACAGCATAAACCGATCTGAGACCAGGCTTTAAAAAAAAGCACTGTAATAGCCTGATATCCTTCTGAGCCAGTTCCAGAGAAAGTGTTGAGAAGTGCTGCTGGAAGCATTCAGTTATGGAGTGCAATGGCATGCATGTGTTTATCACTAGCAAGCAGTGTTTGTTGGAACAGCATGGTCGGTGGCCTTGGAAACCCTCCGAATAGTTATATGCACATTGTTAAGAAGTGATTTGGGGTCTTGTGTCCTGTCCTTAAGGGTGAATTGCTATGTACTGAAATGCCATTTCCCTATAGTAATACTTTGGTATTTAGGTGTTAAACTATACCTGCTGTCTCTGGTATGCAGAGAAGGTCTTCTCGATGTCCTCAAGGTCCAGGATTTTGAAAACATTGATGTCATCGACGTCCGTCCACACAGTGCCCTCCAGCTTATTCTGCAACAAAACAGCCCCCATCCATAACTAAGACTGTAAAAGCTTATTCAACTAGAACACAGGCCACACACCCCTGAAACTTTAGAGGTTACAACAACAACATAAAAACACACCCAGGGCTTGTTTGCTATATTGATTTCATGCCATTGAGCAAACAATGCAAGAGATAAAGCATTAGGCCATCCTTATCCTTCATTTCCCCTGGCCACTCTGAGGTGTAGCTACAAAAACACTAGTTTCTGTCTGCCTTAGCAGCACAACAATCACTCTCTCTGTTATAGACAGAGACACACAAAACACCTCATTTACAGGCTATGTCCCAAATGGCACCCTATTCCCTATTAAGTGCATTCATTTTGACCAGAGTCCATAGGGCTCTGGTCAAAAGTAGTGCACTTTATAGGGAATAGGGTACCTGACTAAGCAGCACTCACTGACCTCAGCCAGCTTAGCCCAGTTGAATGACTTGAGTGGGTTGGAAGGCTGGGGGATATTCTTTTTCTTCAGACCAGGTCCCATTGGAGCTCCAGGGGGAGGAGGGAGACCGAAGGGAGCCATGCCCGGAGGAGGTGGGGGTCCACCGGGTGGAGGGGGTGGTGGTGGAGGCATGCCCTGAGTGAGTGGTAGAGGGGCTGGGATCATGCCAGCCTGCATGGGAGGGGGTGCTGTGGGACCTCCAGGGGCCCCAGGTATGAATGGAGGACCACCAGGAACACTTGGATTTGGCCTCTGAAAATGATGGGAGACATTGGGATGTACAATCGATTAGCAATGGATGTACTGCAATATTTTCTATGTTATGTAATGGAAATCCTAGAAACTCTCTGTTCTTAACTACAACTGTTCCAATCAACATATATTGACTTGGAAGAACATCACAAGGCAATGTTGTTGTGTGGATGTTCATGTCTAACTGTGCTCTAACCAAACATCCTGTGTATCCACTCCTAAACTGAACTGAGCTCAGGGGAAAACCATGCGGTTTGAACAGTGAAGGATGCTGGCTAGCTAGTTTTGCAAGCTATTTACCAAGGACAGCAACCACTGTCATCTGGAGGACTATTCAAAATGTGTTATTATTTTGGTCTTTGCACAGTTCAATTATTTAGGCCATGTGTTGTTTACATCCATTCAGCTTTTAGCTGTGAATGTGTTTGTTTGATGTTTGAAGAGAACCACAATACAAATATGTTTTTAACGTGTTCTCCTCAAAGGTTTTTGTTGCATTGTATCCACATTTGTGGTTGTATTTGAGTTTTTAAATTGTCAAATAAATCCGAAGGAAAACATTAGCCTGGTCCCAAATCTGTTGTGCTGTATAGCCAACTCCTATGGTTGTTGTTTAGCATGACAATGTCAATAGGAGTTCGCCAGACAGTATAAACAGATCTGGGAACAGACTACGAGGACAGAGGCCATGTTTGACGTTCAACTGTGCCATAACCAAAACATTGTGCATTTATTCCTGATTGGAAAAGCTATAGGGAAAAGGAGGATGTAAAGATGTGATTGTGTAATGTACAATTACAATGCAATTTCTAATGCTATTGTATTTTCCATGGAATCTTGGAAGATTAGCCCTATTGTGAGCTAAACAAGCAAACAAACAAACAAACAAACAAACAAACGTACAGTGCTGAGGTCATGCAGCTGGGCGGAGAGGTCGGCCACTTGCTGCTTGACCTGTTTGTGCTCGCTGGACTCTTTCTCCAGCTTCTCCTTCATCTTATTCAGCGTCTGCATCATGTCCTCCTTCTCCTGGGTCTTGGCGTCACACTCGCGTTCCTTCTTGTCGAACTTCTGCTGCAGCTCGTGGTGGTCTGAGAAACCAGATCAGACGAGATCAAACCAGAACATAGCAGATCAGATCAGACAAGATCAGTCAGCAGTGTGATGATACACAGTACAGGAGGTTCTGCCTTCAGATAGTTCCATCGCTAACAGAAACCAGAGAGCATTAGTGTTTGTACCTTTTCTCATTTTCTCCGCCTGTTCTTTCCACTGTTTGACTTCATTCTCGTTGACCAGCCTGAGCAGTACAACACAGGAGGTTAGGCTCGGTATCTGAGGTTTTAAGACATCACAACACCACTGCACAATCCCACTAGGCATTACATCCCACTGAGGTTAGGCAGAGGCTCAGTTATAAAAACAGATTCAGTAGACAAGTCATTGGTGATCAGAGTTAACAACAGGGAACCTGAAAGCTTCTTCTAAACCTAACCAGAGACAGTCAGACTTTATACCCAGAGTCTGATTGAGATTTGCAAGAAGAAGCTGCAGGGGGTTGACTGATGTTTCTGTCTATGTGTGTTTGGAAATTTACATCTCACTGACTTCCTCATCCAAAAAAACAGATCAAAGCACTTTCATTATGGATTAAGAGTTCGGGATTATATTTCCAAAAACAAATTATGAAAATCCCTGTAAAATCCACAAAATGACTTGCTCATTTGTGGCAAGTATTAAGGGATCAGGGAATTCATGCTAGACCAGCAGAAAGTATTGAAAAGGATTGTAAAATGAAGGAGATCATGGGAAATATAGATACATAGAAATGTTGATTTACATTTAGCATTTATGATGTACAGTACCTTGATCAAGAGTGATTATGATTATGGCCACTGTATTAAGCCTAGGATAAGATGAACTCATGAGTAAATATACAGTACAGATTTTTGTCTTGATCCCCATATTTGGGTTTAAAGCCATTTCTAGAACGAAGCATGTTAAATAACACATGGAGATTTACGATGATGACAGTCGGTGCTCTGCCGTGCGAGGTGGGGAGGACGTCAAACCGACTCAGACATGTCAAAACATTTATCCCCCTCTCGTTCCTCTCCTCTCACTCACATTCGCACCACGTTCTTCACGTTGAAGTTCTCCAGAGGGGTGACGTCAGGGTCGTGACCTTTGTCGTTCTGAAGGACGATCTGCTGGACGATGCGGTCCAGGAGGAGCCAGTACTGCACCGTGTTCCCACTACGCTTGTCTGAGAGAAAAGAGGAGAGCACTTTATTAATTCATTTATTAATACACAAAAGGGAAATTTGATTGCACCAGCCAATGCATATGCAACAATAAACATCTAGGGCCGGGTTCCTGAACACAAACTAAGTCTAGTCGTGGAGTAAAAAGCATGTTCAATGGAGATTGTCCATTGAGAGTGCTTCTTAGTCCAGTACTAGGCTAAATCCATGTCTGGGAAACATACACATAGCAACACATTAGGGGATAGTCTAAGTGGAGAGATCAGTCTGAAGTCAGCTCCCTCAGGCCAACATACCCACAGTTAATGCAATGTGGAAGAACAACATTACCGCTATAATGTAGAAAGTTCTTATGGACAGATAGAACACCTTCTAGATAGAAATACCTCACATGGGCAGAATTCCAACAATCATTTCCAGATATTTAGAACTACCTAGAGAGGACATCATGTTAACTGCCATCCTAAAAAGGCACTAAAAACACAGATTTATTCCCACTTCGGATCCCTCAGAGAAAAAAAAACAGTCCAGTTCTCAAATATTTAAAATGAGGAGAGGCCTGTAGACTCTTGGTGAACTCAAACAACTTTAGAGAAATGGTGACCGGCAGGCAGGCAGCACTTACAAGGCATAAGGAGACAGTGCTGTAAGACAGATATAAAGTGCGGGTGTGCATCTGTGTGGCTCATCTTCTTCTTTATGAGTTCAAACACTTGCGTGGCACTTTTTGTGTCAATGTGCACCTGCAACAACAACAACAATGTGATATTAGAACTAGTGGACAGAGAAGTGACCATTGTAAACTACATGTACTGTACAGGTCAATCGTTACTCACGGTGTCAAAGCGTTTTGCCAACGACAGTTCATCCTCGTTTCTCAGCATCTCAAAGAAGTCTAAATGCCTAGAAGACAACAAACACCTCACGGTCAGACACAATCTACTGCAGTTGGGTATGACAGTGTGGTCTAGATCTGAAATGTAGTATACCAGTCTTGACTTCACTCACCTGTCTAACGTTGAGTTGTCGTGGGACCTCAGTTTATCGATGACTGGCTGGATGCCCAACATAAGGAACTCGTACCTCAGGTGAATTCTGAACTCAAAGCTTGACTGCGGAGTACAGTACACATAGCAGTTAGACTCTCTGAAGACAACCAACACGACTACAAGAGGGTAAAGACTTACAGAGGAAGAGGAGCACTCACCTCCCCTGCTCCCTGACTGAGCACTGCATTGATGAAGGACATGATGGCTGTTTTCAGGTTGACCTCGTCCCTGTAGCGCCCCGTACTCCTATCCAGGTCATTCAACAGAGTCTAAGACAGGAGAAAAGGACAGAAAGAAGGAATAAGTATCAGTAAAGACATTGTTATTCTAGGTGTATGGACACGAGAAAAACTTTGCTGTGGTCGAAAACACAAACCTATTTAGAATAACGCCTGAAAGTTCAATATGTTGAGTGAATGAGACCATGAAACACAACTCTGGGTCAGTCTTAACACAGGGTTAAGGAAAGCCTTGGGGTAACACATTACAGTGTGAAAATCCCAAGTGAATGCATGGCTACAATGTTGTCTATGTGGTATAGGAGTCTGTCCCTCCACCTGGAAGCGAGTCCTCTCGCAGGCAAACTTCTGGTAATGCAGCATGGCCTCCAGGATCTTCCTGTGGCCTCCTGGCACCAGACAGACAGCACCCATGATCTCCAGCACCGCCACCTTGGTCTTGACGTTCTCAGTGGCCAGGCTCTGGGCGATGATGTTGATGCTCTCTGTGTGGGAGAGCACGTGGGAGCGGCCCTGGGAGTTGTTCATCAGGGCCTTGATGCAGCCGATCAGCGACGTGTGGATCTGGGACTCGGTGGTGTCGTAGTCCATGCTCTTCAGGAAGTTCAGGATGCAGGTTAGGCCATCCAGGTCGATGAACCGCGTCACAAACCTTTAGAGTAAGAGGAGGATTGAGGTAAAAAAGGTCAGAGACAGAGGCGGCATCGAAATGGCACCCTATTCCCTATGTAGTACACTATTTTTGACCAGAGCCGTATAGGCCCTGGTCAAATGTAGTGCACTATGTAGAGAATAGGGTGCAATTTTGAATGCACCCAGAAACAGATAACGTTTACTATAAATCCCATTCTGTTCCTGAACAATACACAATCAGTGCCTACTACTCTCCTCTTTTACTTTGACGAGAAACTAATTTCATAGTTGACTGGGTTTCATTAGAAAATGGGGAGATGGCAATATCAAACAAGCTATATACATTAGTGAAACTGCTGTGCTGGGGAGGGGCTTGACAGGTGTATGGGTGTGTGTGTGCATCTGTTCGTATGCGTGTTCAATATAAGCCAGCAGAATTGAACAGTGGCAAAATAAACATCTTTAGCCAGCAGTCAAGCACCATTTAGCACAATAACACAGGATGGAGGAAAACAGAGAAAGCTCATTGGTGATAGACTACTAGGGGTTAGAGGTCAAGGGTGAGAAGGGCAGTGTTGACCTAACCTCTGGAGAACCTTAAGGAGAAGACGTGTGTCAGGCTAGTCTACTAAGTGTGGGCTACAGGGCTGTAATATCATAATAATGCAGTGGTTTTGGACTGGAGAGGGAAGTGACAGCAGATGAGTGAGCTGGGGCTGTTGAATGGTTCTCAACACACTAGGCTTAGTGATGAATCATATTCTATCACTCTAATGACAATAATTGGACTCTGGGAGACTCTGAGCACAGTTAATTAACCCATCCTCCTTTGTGCACATAGCAGACTCACTAAGGCACTCATTGTTGGGAAGGGCCCGTAAGTACACATTTCACAGTTAGTCTACACCTGTTGTTTACGAAGCATGTGACAAATAACATTTGATTTGATTTGTCATCTTCTATTATGACTTACAGAAAATAGAATATGAGTTTATCATAATTAATGACTCAAAAAAGAAAAGGAAACTCTATATCATGTGATCTACATGGATATTATAACAATAGGTCCATCTCGCAAGAAGGCTATCTAGTGCAGTAACGTCGCACTGCAATTCTTTAGTTTTCTGCCTTTGGTTCCACAAACACATACTGTACATAGCGCACATCATAACTGAATGCATTCATATGAGAACAAGTATGCATGAAAAGGAGCATGAGTGTGTCAGTGTAACTGGTGTACCTCATTGGTTGAGTCCTTAGAGCGGTCTTCAAGCTCTCTATGGTCTTGTTCCTCTCTTCCTCATCCTCCTTTTCCAGCGCAATAAGAGTCTTCCTCTGTTGATGAAAACATTGAGAAGACTCAATGACAATGTGCTCACTTATCAAACTCAAAGGATGTCCTGCAAGGCTCTGTTCTAGGACCATTACGGTTCTCTCTTTGTTCCCAGGCCAGATTAACTTTGACCTATGATTCACGGTGCTGGGAAGGAACCTGCTCAGTAAGCTAGTATCCCTGGCTGTAGACCAACAGCAGGCGGCTCTTATCCCATTATCCTAGTGGCCAACCAGTAGTTCCTTCATGGGATACATGACTGGTGTTCATTTCCTCTACAGGGTCTGGAGCAGGCTACACGCTGTGGTAACAGTTAGAGGTTAGGGATCCAACTAGAACCTCTCACCTGCCAGCACTAGTGCTATTCTACTGCCCTGGGAAAATATAATAAATTAGCCCACAGGGTTCCCCCTCCCAGGGCTACTGCCCCAGCTCCAGAGGAAATGTGTGGAGATTTAACACCACACCTCCAGGGTGTGAGAACCCATTGAGGAAACATAGATGAACTTCACCAGCTTGTCAAATAGTGCATCTTCAGGTGGACAAGCCTTCTCAGGCCGTCATCATTATCAATACCTTACCAGGTTAAATAAAGGTAATACTAAATAAAGGTAGCTTTCACTTATATACACTGTGAGGATTTTCATAGTTGTTTACAGATGTGAGACATATCTAGCGTTTAAAAAAAGACACACACAGAGATCCCTCTCCAGGCAAACCTATAAAACTAATTGATATTACCCCCCTAATTTACTCCAATTTCCCAAAGATTTAGCATCAGACCATAAGCTTTTAGAGAGATACCCGTAGTGGCTAGTGGGACACCAAAATCACATGACTACAGCATGTATTCATGGTTGGCTGGTTGTTGTGCATTATTGTTTTGCATCTGCATGGTTAGCTTTGATTGTCAAGTGCATATTGGGTATTTGATGAGGGGAGAAGGACACTTACAGCAGCCATGGAATTCAACTGGTCGATGTAGAACTCTGGCCAGCTAGTCGCACCCTTGCTCTCTTCTCCCTCCTGAAAACAGACAGTCAAAGGTTAGATACAACACACATTCACGCACACACACACACACACACGCACACGCACCTTCCTCCACCACCACATGAACTCCTAAATGTCCCTTTTCCATCATATCATCATACTATCCTGACATCCAAACCATGTATTGACCAGTACAGCACAAATCCTGAGAACAGAGCAGTGCTTCAAGGCCTAATAACCCCCATATGACCCAACCCACTAGTGTGTAATTGCTACAGAACTCCTTCCAGTGACAATGGAAGTGTGTGAACTGGACTGCCCGCAGTTATTTCCAGCCCAGTCTCCCTTTGAGACCACAACCACACCATATATGTACTCTCAGGCTCTCACCTGGCTCTCTGTCTCACATATACTGTATAAGGTTTCTGTGTAGCCTCAGCTCAGCTCAGAGATTCTCATAAATCCCCTATGTATCGCTGGAGAGGAATTAGGCTCAAGTGGTCCATTTTGTCTGAAGTTTTTGGCTGAGCATGAACAGTCTAGAGTGATGTCCAGTACATGCCTTCTCCCTCCTTAGTTATGGGTTCTCAACAGATGGTAGCATTTGCTTTCTATAAAGGCTGATGTTCTGAAACAATGCCATCGTACATTCATTGCAATGACCAGGACAAGACATCTATTGAGACCAGCCTTCCTTCCATATGTTCTCAAACATTCTTCCACAATCATTTCAAAAGAGAAAACTCTTCCAGATGCCATTTCTTTCTTCCTGATGAGGGGATAGTAATTCAGATTCCCATCCATCCTCATCACATGAGCAATGAGATTATAAGGATGGAACCAGGCTATATTTCAGGCAGCTAAATTCAGTTTTCTAGTTCCCTTATTGTGCAGTCCCCTTGTAATTGAAGCCCCCACAGGTGTGGTTAGGCACTTGAGCTGAGGCCTCTTCATTTAACCACCCAGCTGATCTATCTCTCCACAGAGTGGCTTTTCTCGCAGGCTTAGGAAAGGTCAACACAATATCCCATTAAAGGGGTCCATAAAGCAGACACATCCTCTGTGAAAACAAAGGAGCTGGATCTATCTCACCCTGATGAGGGGATAGTAACTCAGACTCCCATCCATCCTCATCACATGACCAATGAGATTATAAGGATGAAACAAGGCTATATTTCAGGCAGATGGATTTATTAAATGGTTGAGTAGATCTTCATTCAAAAATAATATCCCTTAAGGGAAAGAGAGGGCCTTTAACCAATCACTATGCTCCAATCACCAATTCCCTGATGTGTGAGGGTCCAGTTGGACACCATGAAGGTCACAGCTGTGTGGTAGCAAGGCATACATTGATTAGCATCCATCATGAACCACAGAAAGTCCAGTGCAGAACCATAGATACAAGCCAGGGATACACTCACAGACGGAGGCCAGACAGTGCTCATGAGTTGTCCAAGAGAAGGAGTGGGTCAGCTAGAAGGAGGTCAGTAGTAGTGACCACTATGCTGCTATATCTCCAGTACTTACTGGAAGACTGGTAAAGCTGGGGCTCTCTTTGTAGGTCAGTAAGACATCTCAGAGAACGCTAAAAAGAACCCCACATTGACCACCTTGGCGGTTGGGGCTGGTAGATTCAGGTAAATAGGGGGTGAGATCTAGTCTACAATCCAAAATGAATATTGCTTGATTTCACTATTGTGTCACTTCACCGATCAGCAATAGTGAAACAGAGCAGTTTGGATATCAGTCTAGGTGAGAACCATGATGTTAACCCCAGTAAGGGGTTGGCCCCAGTAAGGGGTTGACCCCAGTAAGGGAACTTACTAGAGTGTACGCTGGACATGAAATGTTATGTAATATGACAGGAAGTGAATAAGTGCTACCTTGGCTCAGGGAGCCCAACACCTGCTATTGGCTACTGGCAATGCCACTCAGCACACAACATGGAAAGACAGCTGCCTACTGCTCGAACAAACAGCAGCTGCACTGGCGTTTCTATGGCAGCACTGCAGTACTCTCTCGCTCTCTCTCAACGTGGTCTTACAGGGCAGGACATGCCAGACAACAGAAACCCACCAATTACAGAGCTTTTACAGACCAAGGGGTTCCTCACATTCAGCCAAACCCTATCCTTTATGAAGTCAATCCCATGAAATACCTCACTGGATAAAACTTTATCGTTTAGGTTAGGTCTGTGTGTTGGAGGCATGACCTCAGTATGAATGTACTTTAATACGGCCGTCTATATTCATATATTCACTAGTGAGATTTATGAGCTACAGTCGGTCATGACAGATGAGAACGTCCTTCCAGGAAATGTATCCAATCCATTAAAAGGCAACAGCACAACTCCCCAATGCTGGGGATAAGTTCCTGTTCGAGCGCTGCAACACCAGCGGAGGGCTTTGATGTGTTGACTAGGCTGAATTGGGGTTAGGGCACGGAGGTGGGGAATGGAGGGGGACTGGGGCTGTGTTGGCCCCATGTTTTGTCTGGCAGCAATGATAAAAGAGCTCTTTCACCGAGACTGAGAGGATACAGTAGATCTGCTCTCTCTCGCTGCCTGACCACTCACTCACCCTCTCTCTCACCGTCTCTCTCTCTCGCTGCCTGACCACTCACTAACCCTCTCTCTCACCATCTCTCTCTCTCTCTATCACACTGCTCTCTCCTTCCATCTTTCCATCCCACTCTCCCTCCCACTCTCTCTTCCCCTCCCTCCCTCCCCCCACTTTCTCCCTCCCTCTTCTCTCACTCTCTCACAGTCCAGCTGCAAAACCAGCTCATTTGTTTAAATTGCAATGAAAATATTTTCCAAACACTAGCAGAGCTCAGCAGACATTCCCTCTAGATCCTGTAGCTAATGTACACAGAGAGAGAGATGCGCACACACACACACACACACACACACACACACACACACACACACACACACACACACACACACACACACTATCTCAAGCAAACACAGTACAGACAGAAACAAAACAACACATGGAGGTTACATGCATACAAACTACTAGTCAAGTGGCCTTAAACTTACCTTCTTCTTGCTGCAGTACATCTGCCATTTCTTTTCAGCTGGCAGGGCGAACATGACTTCCCTGTGTTTCCCTGACAGGTCCAGCTCCTCCTGCAGCGAGCGAGAGGAACAGAGTACTGTGTTAGTGGGATATTAGGCACCTCCATGTCTAACACACTTTCATGAACTTGTGGTAAGAGGGACTATCTAATATTTCCTGTACCATGGAAAACTCGTATTATGCTAATTTTAAGCTGATCCAGTGTTCCTGAGTGATCCTGGCTTTGTGATTTCTCACAATATTCTGTTTTCGCTTTCTGACTTCAATCTGGTTTTGTGAGTAAGACAGGAAGCGGATTGATCAAGCTAAAGATATGAGAAGATGTGCTGATAAAAGAAAGATACATTAAGAACACAAATGCTCCATGTGGGTGTGTCTGCTGTTCCCTGCATCTAAACCAGCCTGCATTGTGATTGGTCCCCTATCTCCTCTCTGTAGGTCTGTTCCCAATCATGACCACTTACATCCAAACATCCATTGTCCCTCCAATATCAGATTAATATTGACATCCCATAGAAGTCCATTGGACAGATTCCGGACAGGACGGCTGCCAAGTGGGATATCAATTCTTAAATTAAGAGTGACCCAATAACACCCTATTTCAATGACAACAACCATAATGCATCAGCATTCCTGGCTGGACTGGATCATTCTCAAATGATATGTTTGGGTGCAAATATTATGCAAGTTATTATGCACAGCCAGGTCAAGTATCTATCTCCATAACAGCACTGTGATGACTGGAGGAGGAGGGGAAAAAATACATGCAAAACTGTTTTGACCAACAGACATCATGAAATGTGGCAAACATAAAACCAATCTAAACAGAGCAGCTCTAGCAGAGCAGAGTCCAGTGTGAACAACAGGCATACCAGAGAGAAAACGCCACTGCCAGATGCCACAGCTCTTCTCCAGGTCTGCCAAGCTACAGGCCTGATCTTATCCAGACAAGCCCTATGGAACCCCAAGTCAGAGACACAACTGGCTGGTGCATCAACGGACGGAGGGACAAAATGGAGGACTGAAATAACAGAGATAACTAGAGCATTTCCTCCATCGTTTAGCTGCCAACCTTTGAGGTAATATAAATAACTTCAAAGAGAAGAACAAACACAGGTCTCACTATGTATCCTTTATTCCTCTTCTTCTTTCGAAGATGGTTGGCAACAACCCCTCGTCCATCAGTGTTTTGGACTATTTTCTTCCGTTTCGTGCCCACTGAACATGGCCCAAGCCATATTTCCCTCGTCCTGAGGCATTGAGCCAGGCTGTTTACCAGACTAGGGTTTAGGCTGACACTGTTTGACATATCTGTTTTGGCCCATTGTGAGAGGTCCCGTCAGGACACAATGGCTGCAGATGGGTTCTCTGCAGGAGGCCTGTTTGGCCAGTGCCAGGGACGAGTGACTCGGCAGAGCGCGTGCAGCCCTGCGAGGCGAGGAGTCCAACCGTACCACTGGCTGCTCTGCCGGCTGCTGCTGGGAGGGGACAGGCACTGTCACGCGCTGGTGGCCCCTGCCTGCACAGACGCTCACTGGCCCCCTGCTCAATGGAGTTTGCAGAGCTAAATGAAGATGAGCTGTATGGTCTCACTCACGGCAGTTAACCCTGCAATGGATCAGTAGTGAGAGGAACCAGAAGATCACAGAGAGGTTTGGTCACAGAGAGGCTGGGATTATGAGAATGAGGACTAGGAACAAGCCATTTTCTATCTTCATAGAGGCATGAGCACTGGCCCTTAGTTAACACTGTGATGACCATACAAACAGGAAACCATGGGCATCTAAGCTTTCTGAACGTTCCTTTATCTGAAATACTGTATGGTTGCTGTGCAGAGGGCAGTCTACGTGTATTTCAGTGTACTCAAGCTATTAGTAAAGCACCTTTATATTACAGTCAAGAAACATTGACTTTGCTGGAAACAAGCAAAGATAGAGTATATCAGAGGACATAAAGTATATCAAAAACGAGCCCATCCCTTAGTGAGTATTTATGAGTCAATAACACAGTCAGGACCTGGAAACAGAGTTGAAGAAAAGCAAGTGCAGACCTGGCTGCTTCGCCTTCCAACATGGCAGCCGTCCACATATCCCTCACATGTGATTAAGCTAGTTAAATACTTCACAGTCCTGAAAGCTTCTGATTCGATTGTAATCATGTAATAAATGAAAGCCAAACGAAAACATTTACGTCCAACGCAATCATTTTGTTTAAAAGTCATCGTGGACAACAGTTCTTTTTATGGCAAGATCCCTTTACTAGTCATCTATTTATAGTGTCGAGCTGAACCAAGTACCAACCAGCAGCTCTGTATGGGGGAAGAGAGGCAGAGTAGAGGGAGACAGAGAGACAGACAACAGAAAAACAGACAGAGAGAGAGACAGAGAGCAAGAGTAAGCATGTCAGCATGGCAGTGGGCCAAGCCCAGCCCTGGAACAGTACGTACCACAAGCTCAGAGAACATGGCATCCAGCTCCTCCTCAGGCGGCATGGGCAGGGAAGGCGCCATGGTCTGTAGGGTGAAGTTACTGTCATGACGGAGGCGGTAGGTGATCTCCGGGTGATCACTCCCTTTAAAACAGCAGAATATATCAGAAAAGCCCCGCCCTGGACGCTTGCGAGGGGCCATGGCTTGGCAGTGGCGGGGTCTGGGCACTTTCTAGGGAAAGTTACCGTCTCTCACAACGGCTCCCTATAGAAGGAGACAAGGGGAAACTGTTAGTGGAATACATGATCGGAGTGGTTTCACCAGGTATTTGTCACCCCAAGGGCGTGATGTACGTCACTTCTAACAACGAGGGTGTGGTCTATATCACCCTCCAAAGTTGTGGTAATGTCATCCCCAGGGCGTGGTGTATGTCACTCAAATGTGGGTGGCTGAGTTCCAAAACACAGGCCTAAATGTACAGCTACACAACCCGATCCAACAATGAGTAGAGGTAAAGAGACACAGAGTCCCATGTCAACGGGAGAGAGTCATCACTGGACTGTTGGCTTCTCTATAGAGAAAACACAGTGCTACACTACACATAATATGCCAGAGTCTGATTGATTCAAATAACTAGATAAAAGCAAAGTGGTTTGATGTTTAGTAACAAGCCAACCCTTCATCATCATGTGCTTCACATTGCAGGGCTCCTGTCTCCATTCTCCCCCACTGTAGACTAAATGGTGAAAGATTCTCTGATACTGTGATACACACACCATGTATGATGACCATGTAGAGGTGTCTGTACCCCCATCCAGTATAGCATCACCATATTTGGTCATGTGGATGTGCACAGTTGACCAGGTTCCAGGGGCAGTAGTGTAAACCACCCAACACATAAACCGAGAGAGAGACAGACAGAGAGAGAGCGACAGAAAGAAAAGAACAAAATAAAGAAAAAAATGAAGAGAGAAAGAAAGACCGAAAAAGAGAGAGAAAAAGAGAGACAGAGAGAACGAGGGTAGAGTTATACTGAGGGACCCCAACCTGCTCTATTCCTCTCTGTGACCCTACACGGCAGGACTAGGATTTACAGTGTGAGCTCCAAAAGTATTGGGACAGTGACACAATTGTTGTTGTTTTGGCTCTGTAGTCCAGCACTTTGGATTTGAAATGATACAATGACTATGGGGTTAAAGTGCAGACAGTCAGATTTAATTTGAGGGTATTTTCATTCATATCGGATGAACCGTTTAGAGATTATAGCACTTTTTGTACATAGTGCCATCGTCGTCGTCCGCATTTTAGGGGACCAAATTATATTTATGCCTGTTCCTAGTCTCACTCATCATTATTCAAGATTCATTCAGGGTTATCCGTATTTTCATGGTAGCATCCACATAATGTAGAAATGTTTAGAAACATATTATATTCTTATTTACAAATAGAAGTGACTCCAAAATGACACAATACATTATTTACCATTCATTTCTGTTGGGCACCAAATAATCTGAAACAACCTAAATCTACAAATCTGTAGAGTCACAAGCTTGATGGAGTCATTGTGTGCTATGAATATGGGACCACATTTTACTACTTTAATACACATAAGTGAATTTATACCAATACTTAAAATCAGGGGACTATGTACAAAAAGTGCTGTAATTTCTTAACTCTTCACCCGGTATGGATGAAAACACCCTCAAATTAAAGCTGATAGTCTGCACTTTAACCTCATAGTCATTGTTTCATTTCAAATCACAGTCAAAACAACAACAAATGTGTCACTGTCCCAATACTTTTGGAGCTCACTGTACATTCAAACACAGACACTGTGGTGATAATTGCACTGACTGGGTAGAATCACTGTCTGCTTCTCAGCTCACTGTGGTGACGAGGTTACATAAGCAATAAGGCCCAGGGGGGTGTGGTATATGGCCAATATTAACACGGCTACGGGCTGTTCTTCTGCACGACGCAACACGGAGTGCCTGGATACAGCCCTTAGCCATGGTATATTGGCCATATACCACAAACCCCTGAGGTGTCTAATTGCTATTATAAACTGGTTACTAACATAATATGTCAAAATAAATGTTTTATCATACCCGTGGTATACGGTCTGTTACACCATGGCTGTAAGCCAATCAGCATTCAAGGTTCGAACCAGCCAGTTTCTAAAAGGTCTTTATATGTTACTGTACAGCAGGCACTTCTGCAAAAATAAAATGCACATAATAATCCTTATGAGAGTGTTAAAGAAACGTTGTATTCATTAAGCTCACCATGAAACATATTGTAATTCCCCCTGCCTGTACATGCCTAAATACACACACACACACACACACACACACACACACACACACACACACACACACACACACACACAGAAACACACACACACACACACACACACACACACACACACACACACACACACACACACACACACACACACACACACACACACACACACACACACACACACACACACACAC
Organism: Oncorhynchus tshawytscha; assembly: GCF_018296145.1. Lineage (NCBI taxonomy): Eukaryota > Metazoa > Chordata > Actinopteri > Salmoniformes > Salmonidae > Oncorhynchus > Oncorhynchus tshawytscha. The sequence continues at coordinate 19,853,351 of NC_056436.1, read as the reverse complement.
ACACACACACACACACACACACACACACACACACACACACACACACACACACACACACACACACACACACACACACACACACACACACACACACAGAAACACAGCTTTCTGTGGTGCACGTAAATGTGATCTGCATTTGAAACATCCTTCATCTACTGTCCCTTCTAGTCATTCTCTTCATCCTGCATCCCACTACCTAACTGGAAATATACTTCCTCATACGGTAACGACACTGTCTCATAAAAGGTTAAATGTCTTCAAACAGTGTGCAGGCTGCTTCTATCCTCCTCTCTATCTCTCTGGCCCACAAGACGGTGAGTCTGAGCAGAAGCAAAGTGATTTCTATAATCCAGACTGGGCTAGTCAAAACAAATTGCAGGATGTTAGTCTTTGAAGAGGGAGCGATTCTGATGTTGTGAGAGTAAATCATGTGACTCATATCTGTGAGCTTTCATTAAGCAGGAGCCAGAGACTCAACTCCCACTGTTTCTGCTGAGAGAGAGAGAGGAGAGAAAGATAAAAGATTTGAGAAAGAAAGAGAGAATCACAATGAAAGGAGAAAAACAAAATAAAATTATATCACAGCATTTTGCTATTGCTTAAACCAAAAAGTTACATGAATATTAAGTTAATAGTAATAATATTTGAGGTTTCTGGGTTTTAGAGCTGGAAATTGCCAGGGACTGCACGATACAATATTATCACAATACTTATACAATATGTATTGCGATTCAATACTTGCTCACTATGTGTCTGCTGTAGAGGGAGAAGAGACAGAAATAAAAGTGCTGAAAACATGTTGGCTCACTATTTAAAAAGCTATAGGAAGACAAATACCAGAGTTTTGGTGCAGGTACAGCTGACTGCGCTAGCTAACGCTACCTAGCAAAAATATTAACAATTATAATAATATACATATTATATTTTTATCGATACTTGGAGTCATAGTATCGGTAGAATATCGTCCCAAAAGTAGTGTCAAACTAACTGAGGGGGGAATATGATGCAACTCCAATCCCAAAATCACAAGATAAATACCATTCAGGTCTCAAATCAAATACAAATACCATGGGCCCTTGTCAAAAGTAGTGCACTATATAGGGAATAGGGTCCCATTTCAGACGCAAACCAGGGTTGGCCCAAAAGCCAATCTAAGAACCGCAGGAGAGAAAAATGAAACCCAGCCATCTGTGGTAGCAGACGGTGCAGCCCCCAGTCGGGTTAGGGTCAGACAGCGACCAGTACTTTATTTTGGGTTCATGCACAAAAATCTCTCAGTGAATAATTTACACAAACTGAGATGAGAGGGTCTTCCCTTGCTGTCAGTTTTCCTCCTGGGAAAGGTCATATACACAAGGCACACATAAGGCCACAGCGAAAGAGATCAGCTTCCCAAACACGCAAGCAAGCACTACTCTGACGTTCCACAAAGCTCTAAGCAAACAGTATAATTCAACCTCTTCAGTTACTATAAAGATTTGTCTTGAACTATGGATGTGTGGGTGTGGGTGTTTAGGCAGGTTAAATCCTGGGGGTGTTTAAGCAGGCTAAATCCTGTGGGTGTTTAGGCAGGTTAAATCCTGTGGGTGTTTAGGCAGGCTAAATCCTGTGGGTGTTTAGGCAGGTTATATCCTGTGGGCGTTTAGGTAGGTTAAATCCTGTGGGTGTTTAGGCAGGCTAAATCCTGTGGGTGTTTAGGCAGGCTAAATCCTGTAGGTGTTTAGGCATGTTAAATCCTGTGGGTGTTTAGGCAGGTTAAATCCTGTGGGTGTTTAGGCAGGTTAAATCCTGTGGGTGTTTAGGCAGGTTAAATCCTATGGGTGTTTAGGCAGGTTAAATCCTGTGGGCGTTTAGGTAGGTTAAATCATGTGGTCGTGGCAGACACAGAACCCATACAATCCACAACATTGACATCTTGTATTAGAGAACAACTTTACCATTTTGTTACAATAGTAGGGATGTACAAATGAGAACAGACCAAACAAGAATGGAAACGTGATTGACCACTCTTTGCACCAGACGCATCCAGTTTATGTCACATAATCAAGCAATAAGGCCCGAGGGGGTGTGGTATATGGCCAGTAGACCACGTCTAAGCTAAAGTAAAACCTACAGGAGGGTAGCTCTCCAGAAACATGGTTGAATTGAAAACCTACAGGATGGTAGGTCTCCAAGAACATGGTTGGATTGAAAACCTTCAGGACGGTAGGTCTCCAGGAACAGGGTTGGATTGAAAACCTACAGGAGGGTGGCTCTCCAAGAACATGGTTGGATTGAAAACCTACAGGACGGTAGGTCTTCAGGAACATGGTTGGATTGAAAACCTACAGGGTTGGATTGAAAACCTACAGGAGGATAGCTCTCCAGGAACATGGTTAGATTGTAATCTACAGGAGGGTAGCTTTCAAGGAACATGGTCGGATTATAATCTATAGGAGGGTAGCTCTCAAGGAACATGGTTGGATTGTAATATACAGGAGGGTAGCTCTCAAGGAACATGGTTGGATTGTAATCTACAGGAGGGTAGCTCTCAAGGAACATGGTTGGATTGTAATCTACAGGAGGGTAGCTCTCCAGGAACATGGTTAGATTGTAATCTACAGGAGGGTAGCTCTCCAGGAACATGGTTGGATTGTAATCTACAGGAGGGTAGCTCTCCAGGAACATGGTTGGATTGTAATCTACAGGAGGGTAGCTCTCCAGGAACATGGTTGGATTGTAATCTACAGGAGGGTAGCTCTCAAGGAACATGGTTGGATTGTAATCTACTGGAGGGTAGCTCTCCAGGAACATGGTTGGATTGTAATCTACAGGAGGGTAGCTCTCAAGGAACATGGTTGGATTGTAATCTACAGGAGGGTAGCTCTCAAGGAACATGGTTGGATTGTAATCTACAGGAGGGTAGCTCTCAAGGAACATGGTTGGATTGTAATCTACAGGAGGGTAGCTCTCCAGGAACATGGTTGGATTGTAATCTACAGGAGGGTAGCTCTCAAGGAACATGGTTGGATTGTAATCTACAGGAGGGTAGCTCTCAAGGAACATGGTTGGATTGTAATCTACAGGAGGGTAGCTCTCAAGGAACATGGTTGGAGAGCCAGTAAAACCAAGATGTCTTTCCAGGACCTCAAATTGAAATTAGTGTCAGATCTCTCTCCCCAGCTATCATTGTAAAAACATGTGAAACGGTCTGTTTGTTTATGACCAAACGTGTCCTTCCTGAATGGACTACCATGATCAGCACAGAGGGCATGTCTCAAATGGCACCCTATTCCCTTTTAGTGCACAACTTTTTTTACCAGGGCCCATATGGGAGGCATACTGAATGTGTTCTACGTGCTGGACTGCTCGACTGTCCCTACCATAGCAGATGATGTCCTTGTGAACTTCACATGACATGTATCCTTGGAAAGGGGGATTTTCTGTGACAGGGAACTAAAGAGGGAACCAAAAGGTGGACAGGTACTGCATGTATAACAGCTGTAGTAAGACCTGGAACAGAGCCTGTAGAGAAACCAAGGGGATTTTCTGTGACAGGGAACTAAAGAGGGAACCAAAAGGTGGACAGGTACTGCATGTATAACAGCTGTAGTAAGACCTGGAACAGAGCCTGTAGAGAAACCATTCTCCCCTTTCTCACACAGGTCAGCGTCAGGAAAGACAGACACAGACACAGACACAGCTAAGTGTCAGTAAAGACAAACATACACACACACACACACACACACAGGTCAGAGAGGGAGAGACAGGGAGTTTTTCCAGCGTCATCAACAAGCCCAACCGGGGTCTCTCTTGAGCGCCCCTTTCCCGCATGAACCAAGTGGAATCCGTCTCTCCTTACCCCAGCAGTACGATGGGAGGGCTGCGAACTGCCAGGGTTTTTTGTTGCAGTTGAACCTTTATCTGGCTACCGTCCACCCGTCTCCATCGGACCGGGAGAGGGTGTCCACCCTCGTCTCGTGCCTCACCGGGAGAGCCCTGGAATGTGCCAACGCCGTGTGGAGAGAGGGAGATGCAGCGTTGGACCAGTTTGAGGAGTTCACCTGCCGTTTCCGGGCAGTCTTCGACCACCCGCCGGAGGGTAGAGCGGCGGGTGAGCGACTCTACCATCTGAGGCAGGGGACAAGGAGCGCCCAGGAGTTTGCCCTGGAGTTTAGGACCCTGGCTGCCGGCGCGGGATGGAAAGACAGGACCCTGATCGACCATTATCGTTGTAGTCTATGTGAGGACGTCCGTCGGGAGCTGGCCTGCAGAGACACCACCTTCACTTTCGACCAGCTGGTGGACCTGTCCATCCGGCTGGACAACCTGCTGGCTACTCGAGGACGTCCAGATCCGGGTCTGGTAATTCCATCCTCCCGCACCCCCTCTCAGATACCCATGGAGCTGGGAGGGGCGGTGCGCAGGGAGACCGTCACCAACCTTCTAGCCATCATTAATACATTTTTCATTTTCCATTGGTTTTGTCTTGTCTTCCAACACACCTGGTTCCAATCCCATGCATTACATATTGTGTATTTAACCCTCTGTTTCCCATCATGTTCTTGTCAGAGATTGTTTGTTGTATGTACAGTGGGGAGAACAAGTATTTGATACACTGCCGATTTTGCAGGTTTTCCTACTTACGAAGCATGTAGAGGTCTGTAATTTTTATCATAGGTACACTTCTGCAAATTGCAAATGCAAATTAAAATGAATTACTTAAAAATTATACAACGTGATTTTCTGGAGTTTTGTTTTAGATTCCGTCTCTCACAGTTGAATTACAGACCTCTACATGCTTTGTAAGTAGGAAAACCTGCAAAATCGGAAGTGTATCAAATTCTTGCTCTCCCCATTGTAGGCGTGTTATTTGTTCTGATGCGCGACGGGTTTTGCACTCTATTATGTTCTTTTTGTGTACTTTGGTTTTCTGAGTTTTTTTGAATGTTTATTAAACAGTAAATACGGAACCGTAAATCTAAATATAAATATTCCTGTTACATTGCACAACCTTCAATGTTATGTCACAATTACGTAAAATTCTGGCAAATAAATAATTAGTTCGCAACAAGCCAGGCGGCCCAAACTGTTGCATATACCCTGACTCTGCGTGCAATTAACGCAAGAGAAGTGACACCATTTTCCTTGTTTAATATTGCCTGCTAACTTGGATTTCTTTTAACTAAATATGCAGGTTTAAAAAAATATACCTCTGTGTATTGATATTCTAGAAAGGCATTGATGTTTATGGTTAGGTACTTCGTGTAACGATTGTACTTTTTTTGCAAATGCGCTTTTGTTGAATCATTCCCTGTTTGGCGAAGTTGGTCTTCACACAGTTCGCAACGATCCAGGCGGCCCAAACTGCTGCATATAGCCTGACTCTGTTGCACAGAACGCAAGAGAAGAGACACAATTTCCCTAGTTAAAAGAAATTCATGTTAGCAGGCAATATTAACTAAATATGCAGGTTTAAAAACATATACTTGTGTATGGATTTTTAGAAAGACGTTGTTTATGGTTAGGTACAGATTGGTGCAACGACTGTGCTTTTTTTGTGAATGCGCTTGTTAAATAACCGTATGGTGAAGTAGGCTGTGATTCAATGATAAATTAACAGGCACCGCATCGATTATATGCAACGCAGGACAAGCTAGATAAACTAGTAATATCATCAACCATGTGTAGTTAACTAGTGATTATGTTAAGATTGATTGTTTTTTATGAGATATGTTTAATGCTAGCTAGCACCTTACCTTGGCTCCTTGCTGCACTCGCATAACAGGTAGCCAGCCTGCCACGCAGTCTCCCGGTGAAGTGCAATGTAATCGACCACAATCGGTGTCCAAAAATGAAGATTATTATGGAAACTTGAAATCGGCCCTAATTAATCGGCCATTCCGATTAATCGGTCGACCTCTAAAAGACACACAGGTCAGCGTCAGTAAATACACACAGGTCATCGTCAGAAAAAGACACAAAGGTCAGGGTCAGTAAAAACACACACACAGGTCAGTGTCAGTAAAGACACACAGGTCTTCGTCAGTAAAGACACACAGGTCAGGGTCAGTAAAGACACACAGGTCATTGTCAGTAAAGACACACAGGTCAGCGTCAGTAAATACACACAGGTCAGCGTCAGTAAAGACACACAGGTCAGAATTCAGTAAATACACACAGGTCAGCGTCAATAAATACACACAGGTCAGCGTCAGTAAATACACACAGGTCAGCGTCAGTAAATACACACAGGTCATCGTCAGAAAAAGACACACAGGTCAGGGTCAGTAAAGACACACACACAGGTCAGTGTCAGTAAAGACACACAGGTTATCGTCAGTAAAGACACACAGGTCAGGGTCAGTAAAGACACACAGGTCATCGTCAGTAAAGACACACACACAGGTCAGCGTCAGTAAATGCACACAGGTCAGCGTCAGTAAAGACACACACACAGGTCAGCGTCAGTAAAGACACAAAGGTCAGCGTCAGTAAAGACACAAAGGTCAGCGTCAGTAAAGACACACAGGTCAGCGTCTGTAAAGACACACAGGTCAGGGTCAGAAAAGACACACAGGTCAGCATCAGTAAAGACACACAGGTCAGCGTCAGTAAAGACACACACACAGGTCAGCGTCAGTAAAGACACACACACAGGTCAGCGTCAGTAAATACACACACACAGGTCAACGTCAGTAAAGACACACACACAGGTCAGCGTCAGTAAAAACACACAGGTCAGATCGTCAGTAAAGACACACAGGTGATCGTCAGTAAAGACACACAGGTCATCATTAGTAAAGACACACAGGTCAGGGTCAGTAAAGACACACAGGTCATCGTCAGTAAAGACACACAGGTCATCGTCAGTAAAGACACACAGGTCAGCGTCAGTAAAGACACACAGGTCAGCGTCAGTAAAGACACACAGGTCAGCGTCAGTAAATACACACACACAGGTCAGCGTCAGTAAAGACACACACACAGGTCATCGTCAGTAAAGACACACACACAGGTCAGCGTCAGTAAAGACACACAGGTCAGCGTCAGTAAAGACACACAGGTCTGCGTCAGTAAAGACACACAGGTCAGCGTCAGTAAATACACACACACAGGTCAGCGTCAGTAAAGACACACACACAGGTCATCGTCAGTAAAGACACACACACAGTTCAGCGTCAGTAAAGACACACACACAGGTCAGCGTCAGTAAAGACACACACACAGGTCAGCGTCAGTAAAGACACACAGGTCATCGTCAGTAAAGACACACAGGTCATCGTCAGTAAAGACACACAGGTCATCGTCAGTAAAGACACACAGGTCATCGTCAGTAAAGACACACAGGTCAGGGTCATTAAAGACACACAGGTCATCGTCAGTAAAGACACACAGGTCATCGTCAGTAAAGACACACAGGTCAGCGTCAGTAAAGACACACAGGTCAGCGTCAGTAAAGACACACAGGTCAGCGTCAGTAAATACACACACACAGGTCAGCGTCAGTAAAGACACACACACAGGTCATCGTCAGTAAAGACACACACACAGGTCAGCGTCAGTAAAGACACACAGGTCAGCGTCAGTAAAGACACACAGGTCTGCGTCAGTAAAGACACACAGGTCAGCGTCAGTAAATACACACACACAGGTCAGCGTCAGTAAAGACACACACACAGGTCATCGTCAGTAAAGACACACACACAGTTCAGCGTCAGTAAAGACACACACACAGGTCAGCGTCAGTAAAGACACACACACAGGTCAGCGTCAGTAAAGACACACAGGTCATCGTCAGTAAAGACACACAGGTCATCGTCAGTAAAGACACACAGGTCATCGTCAGTAAAGACACACAGGTCATCGTCAGAAAAAGACACAAAGGTCAGGGTCAGGAAAAACACACACACAGGTCAGTGTCAGTAAAGACACACAGGTCATCAGTAAAGACACACAGGTCAGGGTCAGTAAAGACACACAGGTCATTGTCAGTAAAGACACACAGGTCAGCGTCAGTAAATACACACAGGTCAGCGTCAGTAAAGACACACAGGTCAGCGTCAGTAAATACACACAGGTCAGCGTCAATAAATACACACAGGTCAGCGTCAGTAAATACACACAGGTCATCGTCAGAAAAAGAAAACACAGGTCAGGGTCAGTAAAGACACACACACAGGTCAGTGTCAGTAAAGACACACAGGTTATCGTCAGTAAAGACACACAGGTCAGGGTCAGTAAAGACACACAGGTCATCGTCAGTAAAGACACACACACAGGTCAGCGTCAGTAAAGACACACACACAGGTCAGCGTCAGTAAATGCACACAGGTCAGCATCAGTAAAGACACACAGGTCAGCGTCAGTAAAGACACACAGGTCAGCGTCAGTAAAGACACACAGGTCAGCGTCAGTAAAGACACACAGGTCAGCGTCTGTAAAGACACACAGGTCAGCGTCAGTAAAGACACACACACAGGTCAGCGTCAGTAAAGACACACACAGGTCAGCGTCAGTAAAGACACAAACACAGGTCAGCGTCAGTAAATACACACAGGTGATCATCAGGTCAGTCAGTAAAGACACACAGGTCATCGTCAGTAAAGACACACAGGTCAGGGTCAGTAAAGACACACAGGTCAGGGTCAGTAAAGACACACAGGTCATCGTCAGTAAAGACACACAGGTCAGGGTCAGAAAAGACACACAGGTCAGCGTCAGTAAAGACACACACACAGGTCAGCGTCAGTAAATACACACACACAGGTCAACGTCAGTAAAGACACACACACAGGTCAGCGTCAGTAAATACACACAGGTGATCGTCAGTAAAGACACACAGGTCATCGTCAGTAAAGACACACAGGTCAGGGTCAGTAAAGACACACAGGTCATCGTCAGTAAAGACACACAGGTCATCGTCAGTAAAGACACACAGGTCAGCGTCAGTAAAGACACACAGGTCAGCGTCAGTAAAGACACACAGGTCAGCGTCAGTAAATACACACACACAGGTCAGCGTCAGTAAAGACACACACACAGGTCATCGTCAGTAAAGACACACACACAGGTCAGCGTCAGTAAAGACACACAGGTCAGCGTCAGTAAATACACACACACAGGTCTGCGTCAGTAAAGACACACAGGTCAGCGTCAGTAAATACACACACACAGGTCAGCGTCAGTAAAGACACACACACAGGTCATCGTCAGTAAAGACACACACACAGTTCAGCGTCAGTAAAGACACACACACAGGTCAGCGTCAGTAAAGACACACACACAGGTCAGCGTCAGTAAAGACACACAGGTCATCGTCAGTAAAGACACACAGGTCATCGTCAGTAAAGACACACAGGTCATCGTCAGTAAAGACACACAGGTCATCGTCAGTAAAGACACACAGGTCAGGGTCAGTAAAGACACACAGGTCATCGTCAGTAAAGACACACAGGTCATCGTCAGTAAAGACACACAGGTCAGCGTCAGTAAAGACACACAGGTCAGCGTCAGTAAAGACACACAGGTCAGCGTCAGTAAATACACACACACAGGTCAGCGTCAGTAAAGACACACACACAGGTCATCGTCAGTAAAGACACACACACAGGTCAGCGTCAGTAAAGACACACAGGTCAGCGTCAGTAAAGACACACAGGTCTGCGTCAGTAAAGACACACAGGTCAGCGTCAGTAAATACACACACACAGGTCAGCGTCAGTAAAGACACACACACAGGTCATCGTCAGTAAAGACACACACACAGTTCAGCGTCAGTAAAGACACACACACAGGTCAGCGTCAGTAAAGACACACACACAGGTCAGCGTCAGTAAAGACACACAGGTCATCGTCAGTAAAGACACACAGGTCATCGTCAGTAAAGACACACAGGTCATCGTCAGTAAAGACACACAGGTCATCGTCAGTAAAGACACACAGGTCAGGGTCAGTAAAGACACACAGGTCATCGTCAGTAAAGACACACAGGTCATCGTCAGTAAAGACACACAGGTCAGCGTCAGTAAATACACACACACAGGTCAGCGACACAGGTCATCGTCAGTAAATACACACAGGTCATCGTCAGTAAAGACACACAGGTCATCGTCAGTAAAGACAGTAAAAAGACACACAGGTCAGCGTCAGTAAATACACACAGGTCAGCGTCAGTAAAGACACACAGGTCATCGTCAGTAAAGACACACACACAGGTCAGCGTCAGTAAAGACACACAGGTCAGCGTCAGTAAAGACACACACACAGGTCAGCGTCAGTAAAGACACACACACAGGTCAGGTCAGTAAAGACACACAGGTCAGCGTCAGTAAAGACACACACACAGGTCATCGTCAGTAAAGACACACAGGTCATCGTCAGTAAAGACACACAGGTCAGCGTCAGTAAAGACACACAGGTCAGCGTCAGTAAAGACACACAGGTCACAGTAAAGACACACAGGTCATCGTCAGTAACACAGGTCACACACACAGGTCATCGTCAGTAAAGACACACAGGTCAGCGTCAGTAAAGACACACAGGTCATCGTCAGTAAAGACACACAGGTCAGTAAAGACACACAGGTCAGCGTCAGTAAAGACACACAGGTCAGTAGTAAAGACACACAGGTCAGGTCCAGTAAAGACACACAGGTCAGCGTCAGTAAAGACACACACACAGGTCATCGTCAGTAAAGACACACAGGTCATCGTCAGTAAAGACACACAGGTCAGCGTCAGTAAAGACACACAGGTCAGTAAAGACACACAGGTCAGCGTCAGTAAAGACACACAGGTCAGCGTCAGTAAAGACACACAGGTCAGCGTCAGTAAAGACACACAGGTCAGCGTCAGTAAAGACACACAGGTCATCGTCAGTAAAGACACACAGGTCAGACACACAGGTCAGCGTCAGTAAAGACACACAGGTCAGCGTCAGTAAAGACACACAGGTCAGGGTCAGTAAAGACACACAGGTCATCGTCAATAAAGACACACAGGTCAGGGTTAGTAAAGGCACACAGGTCAGGGTCAGTAAAGACACACAGGTCATCGTCAATAAAGACACACAGGTCAGGGTTAGTAAAGGCACACAGGTCAGGGTTAGTAAAGGCACACAGGTCAGGGTCAGTAAAGACACACAGGTCATCGTCAGTAAAGACACACAGGTCAGCGTCAGTAAAGACACACAGGTCAGCGTCAGTAAAGACACACAGGTCAGTCAAAAGACACACACACAGGTCAGCGTCAGTAAAGACACACACACAGGTCAGCGTCAGTAAATACACACAGGTCAGCGTCAGTAAATACACACAGGTCATCGTCAGTAAAGACACACACACAGGTCATCGTCAGTAAAGACACACAGGTCAGGTCAGTAAAGACACACACACAGGTCATCGTCAGTAAAGACACACAGGTCATCGTCAGTAAAGACACACAGGTCAGGTCAGTAAAGACACACAGGTCATCGTCAGTAAAGACACACAGGTCATCGTCAGTAAAGACACACAGGTCATCGTCAGTAAAGACACACAGGTCAGGGTCAGTAAAGACACACAGGTCATCGTCAGTAAAGACACACAGGTCAGCGTCAGTAAAGACACACAGGTCAGCGTCAGTAAAGACACACACAGGTCAGCGTCAGTAAAGACACACAGGTCAGCGTCAGTAAAGACACACAGGTCAGGTCAGTAAAGACACACAGGTCAGGGTCAGTAAAGACACACACAGGTCAGTGTCAGTAAAGACACACACACAGGTCATCGTCAGTAAAGACACACACACAGGTCATCGTCAGTAAAGACACACAGGTCATCGTCAGTAAAGACACACACACAGGTCAGCGTCAGTAAAGACACACAGGTCATCGTCAGTAAAGACACACACACAGGTCATCGTCAGTAAAGACACACAGGTCATCGTCAGTAAAGACACACACACAGGTCATCGTCAGTAAAGACACACAGGTCATTATCAGTAAATACACACACACAGTTCAGCGTCAGTAGAGACACACAGGTCAGCGTCAGTAAAGACACAGTTCAGCGTCAGTAAAGACACACAGGTCAGGGTCAGTAAAGACACACAGGTCAGCGTCAGTAAAGACACACACACAGGTCAGCGTCAGTAAAGACACACACACACAGGTCAGCGTCAGTAAATACACACAGGTCAGCATCAGTAAATACACACAGGTCATCGTCAGTAAAGACACACACACAGGTCATCGTCAGTAAAGACACACAAGGTAAAGACACACAGGCGTCAGTAAAGACACACAGGGTCAGCGTCAGTAAAGACACACAGGTCAGCGTCAGTAAAGACACACACACAGGTCAGTAAATACACACAGGTCAGCGTCAGTAAAGACACACACACACAGGTCAGCGTCAGTAAAGACACACAGGTCAGCGTCAGTAAAGACACACAGGTCAGGTCAGTAAAGACACACACACAGGTCAGGGTCAGTAAAGACACACACACAGGTCAGCGTCAGTAAAGACACACACACACAGGTCAGCGTCAGTAAAGACACACAGGTCATTGTCAGTAAAGACACACACACAGGTCAGCGTCAGTAAAGACACACAGGTCATCGTCAGTAAAGACACACACACAGGTCAGCGTCAGTAAAGACACACAGGTCATTGTCAGTAAATACACACAGGTCATCGTCAGTAAAGACACACACACAGGTCATCGTCAGTAAAGACACACACACAGGTCAGCGTCAGTAGAGACACACAGGTCAGCGTCAGTAAAGACACAGGTCAGCGTCAGTAAAGACACACAGGTCAGGGTCAGTAAAGACACACACACAGGTCAGCGTCAGTAAAGACACACACACACACAGGTCAGCGTCAGTAAATACACACAGGTCAGCGTCAGTAAATACACACAGGTCATCGTCAGTAAATACACACAGGTCATCGTCAGTAAAGACACACAGGTCAGGGTGGGTAAAGACACACAGACAGGTCAGCGTCAGTAAAGATACACACACAGGTTAGCATCAGTAAATACACACAGGTCAGCGTCAGTAAAGACACACACACAGGTCAGGGTTAGTAAAGGCACACAGGTCAGCAACAGTAAAGACACACAGGTCAGCGTCAGTAAAGACACACAGGTCAGGGTCAGTAAAGACACACAGGTCAGGGTCAGTAAAGACACACAGGTCAGCGTCAGTAAAGACACACAGGTCAGCGTCAGTAAAGACACACAGGTCATTGTCAGTAAATACACACAGGTCATCGTCAGTAAAGACACACAGGTCAGCAGTAAAGACACACAGGTCATCGTCAGTAAAGACACACAGGTCAGCGTCAGTAAAGACACACAGGTCAGCGTCAGTAAAGACACACAGGTCAGGGTCAGTAAAGACACACAGGTCAGCGTCAGTAAAGACACACAGGTCAGCGTCAGTAAAGACACACACACAGGTCAGCGTCAGTAAAGACACACAGGTCAGCGTCAGTAAAGACACACAGGTCAGTCAGTAAAGACACACACACAGGTCAGCGTCAGTAAAGACACACACACAGGTCAGCGTCAGTAAAGACACACACACACAGCAGGTCAGCGTCAGTAAAGACACAGGTCAGCGTCAGTAAATACACACAGGTCATCGTCAGTAAATACACACAGGTCATCGTCAGTAAAGACACACAGGTCAGGGTCAGGTAAAGACACAGGTCAGACAGGTCAGCGTCAGTAAAGACACACAGGTCAGCATCAGTAAAGACACACAGGTCAGCGTCAGTAAAGACACACACACAGGTCAGGGTTAGTAAAGGCACACAGGTCAGCAACAGTAAAGACACACAGGTCAGCGGTCAGTAAAGACACACAGGTCAGGGTCAGTAAAGACACACAGGTCAGGGTCAGTAAAGACACACACACAGGTCAGCGTCAGTAAAGACACACACACATGTCAGCGTCAGTAAAGACACACACACAGGTCAGCGTCAGTAAAGACACACAGGTCAGCGTCAGTAAATACACACAGGTCATCGTCACAAAGACACACAGGTCAGCGTCAGTAAAGACACACAGGTCAAGTAAAGACACACAGGTCAGCGTCAGTAAAGACACACAGGTCAGCGTCAACTAAAGACACACAGGTCAGGGTCAGTAAAGACACACAGGTCATCGTCAGTAAAGACACACACAGGTCAGCGTCAGTAAAGACACACAGGTCAGGGTCAGTAAAGACACACAGGTCAGCGTCAGTAAAGACACACAGGTCAGCGTCAGTAAAGACACACACACAGGTCAGCGTCAGTAAAGATACACAGGTCAGGTCAGTAAAGACACACAGGTCATCGTCAGTAAATACACACAGGTCATCGTCAGTAAAGACACACACACAGGTCATCGTCAGTAAAGACACACACACAGGTCATCGTCAGTAAAGACACACAGGTCATCGTCAGTAAAGACACACAGGCAGGTCAGCGTCAGTAAAGATACACAGGTCAGCATCAGTAAAGACACAAACACAGGTCAGCATCAGTAAATACACACAGGTCAGCATCAGTAAAGACACACAGGTCAGGGTCAGTAAAGACACACAGGTCAGTGTCAGTAAAGACACACAGGTCAGGGTCAGTAAAGACACACACACAGGTCAGCGTCAGTAAAGACACACACACAGGTCAGCGTCAGTAAAGACACACAGGTCAGGGTCAGTAAAGACACACAGGTCAGCGTCAGTAAAGACACACACACAGGTCAGTGTCAGTAAAGACACACAGGTCAGGGTCAGTAAAGACACACACAGGTCAGCGTCAGTAAAGACACACAGGTCAGCGTCAGTAAAGACACACACACAGGTCAGGGTCAGTAAATACACACAGGTCAGGTCAGTAAAGACACACAGGTCAGTCAGTAAAGACACACACAGGTCAGACGTCAGTAAAGACACACAGGTCAGCGTCAGTAAAGACACAGGTCAGCGTCAGTAAAGACACACACAGGTCAGGGTCAGTAAAGACACACAGGTCAGCGTCAGTAAAGACACACACACAGGTCAGACAGTAAAGACACACAGGTCAGCGTCAGTAAAGACACACAGGTCAGGGTCAGTAAAGACACACACACAGGTCAGCGTCAGTAAAGACACACAGGTCATCGTCAGTAAAGACACACAGGTCAGCGTCAGTAAAGACACACAGGTCATCGTCAGTAAAGACACACAGGTCAGGTCAGTAAAGACACACACACAGGTCATTATCAGTAAAGACACACACACAGGTCAGCGTCAGTAAAGACACACAGGTCAGCGTCAGTAAAGACACACAGGTCAGCGTCAGTAAAGACACACAGGTCAGGTCAGTAAAGACACACAGGTCAGGTCAGTCAGTAAAGACACACACACACAGGTCAGCGTCAGTAAAGACACACAGGTCATCGTCAGTAAAGACACACAGGTCAGGGTCAGTAAAGACACACAGGTCAGCGTCAGTAAAGACACACACACAGGTCAGGGTCAGTAAAGACACACAGGTCAGCGTCAGTAAAGACACACACACAGGTCAGGGTCAGTAAAGACACACAGGTCAGGTCAGTAAAGACACACAGGTCAGCGTCAGTAAAGACACACACACAGGTCAGCGTCAGTAAAGACACACAGGTCAGGGTCAGTAAAGACACACAGGTCAGCGTCAGTAAAGACACACAGGTCACAGTAAAGACAGGGGTCAGTCAGTAAAGACACACAGGTCAGCGTCAGTAAAGACACACAGGTCAGCGTCAGTAAAGACACACAGGTCAGGTCAGTAAAGACACACAGGTCAGCGTCAGTAAAGACACACAGGTCAGGGTCAGTAAAGACACACACACACAGGTCAGCGTCAGTAAAGACACACAGGTCAGGGTCAGGTCAGCGTCAGTAAAGACACACAGGTCAGCACACACAGGTCAGCGTCAGTAAACACACACAGGTCAGCGTCAGTAAAGACACACAGGTCAGGGTCAGTAAAGACACACAGGTCAGCGTCAGTAAAGACACACAGGTCAGGGTCAGTAAAGACACACAGGTCAGCGTCAGTAAAGACACACAGGTCAGGTCAGTAAAGACACACACAGGTCAGTCAGTAAAGACACACAGGTCAGCGTCAGTAAAGACACACAGGTCAGGTAAAGACACACAGGTCAGCGTCAGTAAAGACACACAGGTCAGGTCAGTAAAGACACACAGGTCATCGTCAGTAAAGACACACAGGTCATCAGTAAATACACACAGGTCAGTAAAGACACACAGGTCAGCGTCAGTAAAGACACACAGGTCAGCGTCAGTAAAGACACACAGGTCAGGGTCAGTAAAGACACACAGGTCAGCGTCAGTAAAGACACACAGGTCAGGGTTAGTAAAGACACACAGGTCAGCGTCAGTAAAGACACACAGGTCAGCGTCAGTAAAGACACACAGGTCAGGGTCAGTAAAGACACACAGGTCAGGGTCAGTAAAGACACACAGGTCAGGGTCAGTAAAGACACACAGGTCAGTCAGTAAAGACACACAGGTCAGCGTCAGTAAAGACACACAGGTCAGCGTCAGTAAAGACACACAGGTCAGGGTCAGTAAAGACACACACAGGTCAGCGTCAGTAAAGACACACACACAGGTCAGCATCAGTAAAGACACACAGGTCAGCGTCAGTAAAGACACACACACAGGTCAGCGTCAGTAAAGACACACACACAGGTCAGCGTCAGTAAAGACACACAGGTCAGGGTCAGTAAAGACACACAGGTCAGGGTCAGTAAAGACACACAGGTCAGCGTCAGTAAAGCGTCAGTAAAGACACACAGGTCAGCGTCAGTAAAGACACACAGGTCAGGTCAGTAAAGACACACAGGTCAGGTCAGTAAAGACACACAGGTCAGGGTCAGTAAAGTCACACAGGTCAGCGTCAGTAAAGACACACAGGTCAGCGTCAGTAAAGACACACAGGTCAGCGTCAGTAAAGACACACACACAGGTCAGCGTCAGTAAAGACACACACAGGTCAGCGTCAGTAAAGACACACAGGTCATCGTCAGTAAAGACACACAGGTCATCGTCAGTAAAGACACACACAGGTCATCGTCAGTAAAGACACACAGGTCAGCGTCAGTAAAGACACACACACAGGTCAGTAAAGACACACAGGTCAGCGTCAGTAAAGACACACAGGTCAGCGTCAGTAAAGACACACAGGTCAGCGTCAGTAAAGACACACAGGTCAGCAGTAAAGACACAGGTCAGCGTCAGTAAAGACACACACACAGGTCAGCGTCAGTAAAGACACACAGGTCAGTCAGTAAAGACACACACACAGGTCAGCGTCAGTAAAGACACACAGGTCAGCGTCAGTCAGGTCAGCGTCAGTAAATACACACAGGTCAGCGTCAGTAAAGACACACAGGTCAGGGTCAGTAAAGACACACACACAGGTCAGCGTCAGTAAAGACACACACACAGGTCATCGTCAGTAAAGACACACAGGTCAGCGTCAGTAAAGACACACAGGTCAGCGTCAGTAAAGACACACAGGTCATGTAAAGACAGGTCAGTCAGTAAAGACACACAGGTCAGCGTCAGTAAAGACACACACACAGGTCAGCGTCAGTAAAGACACACACAGGTCAGCGTCAGTAAAGACACACAGGTCAGCGTCAGTAAAGACACACAGGTCAGCGTCAGTAAAGACACACAGGTCAGCGTCAGTAAAGACACACAGGTCAGCGTCAGTAAAGACACACACACAGGTCAGCGTCAGTAAAGACACACAGGTCAGGTCAGTAAAGACACACACACAGGTCATCGTCAGTAAAGACACACACACAGGTCATCGTCAGTAAAGACACACAGGTCATCGTCAGTAAAGACACACAGGTCAGGGTCAGTAAAGACACACAGGTCAGCGTCAGTAAAAGACACACACACAGGTCAGCGTCAGTAAATACACACAGGTCAGCGTCAGTAAAGACACACACACAGGTCAGCGTCAGTAAAGACACACAGCGTCAGTAAAGACACACAGGTCAGCGTCAGTAAAGACACACAGGTCAGCGTCAGTAAAGACACACAGGTCAGCGTCAGTAAAGACACACAGGTCAGCGTCAGTAAAGACACACACACAGGTCAGCAGCGTCAGTAAAGACACACAGGTCAGCGTCAGTAAAGACACACAGGTCAGCGTCAGTAAAGACACACAGGTCATCGTCAGTAAAGACACACAGGTCAGGTCAGTAAAGACACACACACAGGTCAGTAAAAGACACACACAGGTCAGCGTCAGTAAAGACACACAGGTCAGGTCAGTAAAGACACACACAGGGTCAGTAAAGACACACAGGTCAGCGTCAGTAAAGACACACAGGTCAGCGTCAGTAAAGACACAGGTCAGGTCAGTAAAGACACACAGGTCAGGGTCAGTAAAGACACACAGGTCAGCGTCAGTAAAGACACACACACATGGTCAGCGTCAGTAAAGACACACAGGTCAGGTCAGTAAAGACACACACACATGTCAGCATCAGTAAAGACACACACACAGGTCAGCGTCAGTAAAGACACACAGGTCAGCGTCAGTAAAGACACACAGGTCAGGTCAGTAAAGACACACAGGTCAGGGTCAGTAAAGACACACACACAGGTCAGCGTCAGTAAAGACACACACACATGTCAGCGTCAGTAAAGACACACACACAGGTCAGCGTTAGTAAAGGCACACAGGTCAGCGTCAGTAAAGACACACAGGTCAGCGTCAGTAAAGACACACAGGTCATCGTCAGTAAAGACACACAGGTCATCGTCAGTAAAGACACACAGGTCATCGTCAGTAAAGACACACAGGTCAGCGTCAGTAAAGACACACACACAGGTCAGCGTCAGTAAAGACACACACACAGGTCAGCGTCAGTAAAGACACACAGGTCAGCGTCAGTAAAGACACACAGGTCAGTGTCAGTAAAGACACACAGGTCAGCGTCAGTAAAGACACACAGGTCAGCGTCAGTAAAGACACACAGGTCATCGTCAGTAAAGACACACAGGTCAGCGTCAGTAAAGACACACAGGTCAGCGTCAACTAAGACACAGGTCAGGGTCAGTAAAGACACACAGGTCATCGTCAGTAAAGACACACAGGTCAGCGTCAGTAAAGACACACACACAGGTCAGCGTCAGTAAATACACACAGGTCAGCGTCAGTAAAGACACACAGGTCAGGGTCAGTAAAGACACACACACAGGTCAGCGTCAGTAAAGACACACACACAGGTCAGCTTCAGTAAAGACACACACACACAGGTCAGCGTCAGTAAATACACACAGGTCAGCGTCAGTAAAGACACACAGGTCAGCGTCAGTAAAGACACACACACAGGTCAGCGTCAGTAAATACACACAGGTCAGCGTCAGTAAATACACACAGGTCATCGTCAGTAAAGACACACACACAGGTCATCGTCAGTAAAGACACACACACAGGTCATCGTCAGTAAAGACACACAGGTCAGGGTCAGTAAAGACACAGGCAGGTCAGCGTCAGTAAAGATACACAGGTCAGCATCAGTAAAGACACAAACACAGGTCAGCATCAGTAAATACACACAGGTCAGCATCAGTAAAGACACATAGGTCAGGGTCAGTAAAGACACACAGCTCAGGGTCAGTAAAGACACACACACAGGTCAGTGTCAGTAAAGACACACACACAGGTCAGTGTCAGTAAAGACACACACACAGGTCAGTGTCAGTAAAGACACACAGGTCATTGTCAGTAAATACACACAGGTCATCGTCAGTAAAGACACACACACAGGTCATCGTCAGTAAAGACACACAGGTCATCGTCAGTAAAGACACACAGGTCATCGTCAGTAAAGACACACACACAGGTCATCGTCAGTAAATACACACAGGTCATCGTCAGTAAAGACACACACAGGTCATCGTCAGTAAAGACACACAGGTCATCGTCAGTAAAGACACACAGGTCATCGTCAGTAAAGACACACACACAGGTCAGCGTCAGTAAAGACACACAGGTCATTATCAGTAAATACACACACACAGTTCAGCGTCAGTAGAGACACACAGGTCAGCGTCAGTAAAGACACACAGGTCAGGGTCAGTAAAGACACACACACAGGTCAGCGTCAGTAAATACACACAGGTCATCGTCAGTAAAGACACACACACAGGTCATCGTCAGTAAAGACACACAGGTCATCGTCAGTAAAGACACACAGGTCAGGGTCAGTAAAGACACAGGTCAGCATCAGTAAAGACACACAGGTCATCGTCAGTAAAGACACACACACAGGTCATCGTCAGTAAAGACACACAGGTCATCGTCAGTAAAGACACACAGGCCAGGGTCAGTAAAGACACACAGACAGGTCAGCGTCAGTAAAGATACACAGGTCAGCGTCAGTAAAGACACACACACAGGTCAGCATCAGTAAATACACACAGGTCAGCGTCAGTAAAGACACACACACGGGTCAGGGTTAGTAAAGGCACACAGGTCAGCGTCAGTAAAGACACACACACAGGTCAGCGTCAGTAAAGACACACAGATCAGGGTCAGTAAAGACACACACACAGGTCAGGGTCAGTAAAGACACACACACAGGTCAGTAAAGACACACACACACACAGTCAGCGTCAAAAGACACACAGGTCATTGGCAGTAAAGACACACACAGGTCAGCGTCAGTAAAGACACACAGGTCATTGTCAGTAAATACACACAGGTCATCGTCAGTAAAGACACACACACAGGTCATCGTCAGTAAAGACACACACACAGGTCAGCGTCAGTAAAGACACACAGGTCAGCGTCAGTAAAGACACAGGTCAGGTCAGTAAAGACACACAGGTCAGGGTCAGTAAAGACACACACACAGGTCAGCGTCAGTAAAGACACACACACAGGTCAGCGTCAGTAAATACAGGTCAGGTCAGTCAGTAAATACACACAGGTCATCGTCAGTAAATACACACAGGTCATCGTCAGTAAAGACACACAGGTCAGGGTCAGTAAAGACACACAGACAGGTCAGCGTCAGTAAAGACACACAGGTCAGGGTCAGTAAAGACACACACACAGGTCAGCGTCAGTAAAGACACACACACACAGGTCAGCGTCAGTAAATACACACAGGTCAGCGTCAGTAAATACACACAGGTCAGCATCAGTAAATACACACAGGTCAGCGTCAGTAAAGACACACACACAGGTCAGGGTTAGTAAAGGCACACAGGTCAGCAACAGTAAAGACACACAGGTCAGCGTCAGTAAAGACACACAGGTCAGCGTCAGTAAAGACACACAGGTCAGGGTCAGTAAAGACACACACACAGGTCAGCGTCAGTAAAGACACACAGGTCAGGGTCAGTAAAGACACACACACAGGTCAGCGTCAGTAAAGACACACAGGTCAGGGTCAGTAAAGACACACACACAGGTCAGCGTCAGTAAAGACACACAGGTCAGCATCAGTAAAGACACACAGGTCAGCGTCAGTAAAGACACACAGGTCAGGGTCAGTAAAGACACACACACAGGTCAGCGTCAGTAAAGACACACACACACAGGTCAGCGTCAGTAAAGGCACACAGGTCAGCAACAGTAAAGACACACAGGTCAGCGTCAGTAAAGACACACAGGTCAGGGTCAGTAAAGACACACACACAGGTCAGCGTCAGTAAAGACACACACACACAGGTCAGCGTCAGTAAAGGCACACAGGTCAGCAACAGTAAAGACACACAGGTCAGGTCAGTAAAGACACACAGGTCAGGGTCAATAAAGACACACACACAGGTCAGCGTCAGTAAAGACACACACACATGTCAGCATCAGTAAAGACACACACACACAGGTCAGCGTCAGTAAAGACACACAGGTCATTGTCAGTAAATACACACAGGTCATCGTCAGTAAAGACACACACACAGGTCATCGTCAGTAAAGACACACAGGTCATCGTCAGTAAAGACACACACACAGGTCAGCGTCAGTAAAGACACACAGGTCAGCGTCAGTAAAGACACAGGTCAGCGTCAGTAAAGACACACAGGTCAGGGTCAGTAAAGACACACACACAGGTCAGCGTCAGTAAAGACACACAGGTCAGCGTCAGTAAAGACACACAGGTCAGCGTCAGTAAAGACACAGGTCAGCGTCAGTAAAGACACAGGTCAGCGTCAGTAAAGACACACAGGTCAGGGTCAGTAAAGACACACACACAGGTCATCGTCAGTAAAGACACACACACAGGTCAGCGTCAGTAAAGACACACAGGTCAGCGTCAGTAAAGACACAGGTCAGCGTCAGTAAAGACACACAGGTCAGGGTCAGTAAAGACACACACACAGGTCAGGGTCAGTAAAGACACACACACAGGTCAGGGTCAGTAAAGACACACAGGTCAGCGTCAGTAAAGACACACAGGTCAGCGTCAGTAAAGACACACAGGTCAGGGTCAGTAAAGACACACAGGTCAGCGTCAGTAAAGACACACACACAGGTCAGCGTCAGTAAAGACACACAGGTCAGCGTCAGTAAAGACACACACACAGGTCAGGGTCAGTAAAGACACACACACAGGTCAGCGTCAGTAAGGACACACAGGTCAGGGTCAGTAAAGACACAAAGGTCAGCATCAGTAAAGACACATAGGTCAGCGGCAGTATATACACACAGGTCAGGGTCAGTAAAGACACACACACAGGTCAGCGTCAGTAAAGACACACAGGTCAGGGTCAGTAAAGACACACAGGTCAGCGTCAGTAAAGACACACACACAGGTCAGCGTCAGTAAAGACACACAGGTCAGCGTCAGTAAATACACACAGGTCATCGTCAGTAAATACACACAGGTCATCGTCAGTAAAGACACACACACAGGTCATCGTCAGTAAAGACACACAGGTCATCGTCAGTAAAGACACACAGGTCAGGGTCAGTAAAGACACACACACAGGTCAGCATCAGTAAAGACACACACACAGGTCAGCGTCAGTAAAGACACACACACACAGGTCAGCGTCAGTAAATACACACAGGTCATCGTCAGTAAATACACACAGGTCATCGTCAGTAAAGACACACAGGTCAGGGTCAGTAAAGACACACAGACAGGTCAGCGTCAGTAAAGATACACAGGTCAGCATCAGTAAAGACACACACACAGGTCAGCATCAGTAAATACACACAGGTCAGCGTCAGTAAAGACACACACACAGGTCAGGGTTAGTAAAGGCACACAGGTCAGCGTCAGTAAAGACACACAGGTCAGCGTCAGTAAAGACACACAGGTCAGCGTCAGTAAAGACACACAGGTCAGGGTCAGTAAAGACACACAGGTCAGGGTCAATAAAGACACACACACAGGTCAGCGTCAGTAAAGACACACAGGTCAGCGTCAGTAAAGACACACACACAGGTCAGCGTCAGTAAAGACACACAGGTCAGCGTCAGTAAAGACACACACACAGGTCAGCGACAGTAAAGACACACAGGTCAGGGTCAGTAAAGACACACAGGTCATTGTCAGTAAATACACACAGGTCATCGTCAGTAAAGACACACACACAGGTCATCGTCAGTAAAGACACACAGGTCATCGTCAGTAAGGACAACCACACAGGTCAGCATCAGTAAAGACACACAGGTCATCGTCAGTAAAGACACACACACAGGTCATCGTCAGTAAAGACACACAGGTCATCGTCAGTAAAGACACACACACAGGTCAGCGTCAGTAAAGACACACAGGTCATTGTCAGTAAAGACACACACACAGGTCAGCGTCAGTAAAGACACACAGGTCATCGTCAGTAAAGACACACAGGTCATCATCAGTAAAGACACACAGGTCAGCGTCAGTAAATACACACAGGTGATCGTCAGTAAAGACACACACACACAGGTCATTGTCAGTAAAGACACACACACAGGTCAGCGTCAGTAGAGACCCACAGGTCAGCGTCAGTAAAGACACAGGTCAGCGTCAGTAAAGACACACAGGTCAGGGTCAGTACACACAGGTCAGCGTCAGTAAAGACACACACACAGGTCAGCGTCAGTAAAGACACACAGGTCAGCGTCAGTAAAGACACACACACAGGTCAGCGACAGTAAAGACACACAGGTCAGGGTCAGTAAATACACACAGGTCAGCGTCAGTAAAGACACACACACAGGTCAGCGTCAGTAAGGACACACAGGTCAGGGTCAGTAAAGACACAAAGGTCAGCGTCAGTAAAGACACATAGGTCAGCGGCAGTAAATACACACAGGTCAGGGTCAGTAAAGACACACACACAGGTCAGCGTCAGTAAAGACACACAGGTCAGGGTCAGTAAAGACACACAGGTCAGCGTCAGTAAAGACACACACACAGGTCAGCGTCAGTAAAGACACACAGGTCAGGGTCAGTAAAGACACACAGACAGGTCAGCGTCAGTAAAGATACACAGGTCAGCATCAGTAAAGACACACACACAGGTCAGCATCAGTAAATACACACAGGTCAGCGTCAGTAAAGACACACACACAGGTCAGGGTTAGTAAAGGCACACAGGTCAGCGTCAGTAAAGACACACAGGTCAGCGTCAGTAAAGACACACAGGTCAGCGTCAGTAAAGACACACAGGTCAGGGTCAGTAAAGACACACAGGTCAGGGTCAATAAAGACACACACACAGGTCAGCGTCAGTAAAGACACACACACATGTCAGCGTCAGTAAAGACACACACATGTCAGCGTCAGTAAAGACACACACACAAAGGTCAGCGTCAGTAAAGACACACAGGTCATTGTCAGTAAATACACACAGGTCATCGTCAGTAAAGACACACACACAGGTCATCGTCAGTAAAGACACACAGGTCATCGTCAGTAAGGACAACCACACAGGTCAGCATCAGTAAAGACACACAGGTCATCGTCAGTAAAGACACACACACAGGTCATCGTCAGTAAAGACACACAGGTCATCGTCAGTAAAGACACACACACAGGTCAGCGTCAGTAAAGACACACAGGTCATTGTCAGTAAAGACACACACACAGGTCAGCGTCAGTAAAGACACACAGGTCATCGTCAGTAAAGACACACAGGTCATCATCAGTAAAGACACACAGGTCAGCGTCAGTAAATACACACAGGTGATCGTCAGTAAAGACACACAGGTCATCGTCAGTAAAGACACACACACACAGGTCATTGTCAGTAAAGACACACACACAGGTCAGCGTCAGTAGAGACCCACAGGTCAGCGTCAGTAAAGACACAGGTCAGCGTCAGTAAAGACACACAGGTCAGGGTCAGTAAAGACACACAGGTCAGCGTCAGTAAAGACACACACACAGGTCAGCGTCAGTAAAGACACACAGGTCAGCGTCAGTAAAGACACACACACAGGTCAGCGACAGTAAAGACACACAGGTCAGGGTCAGTAAAGACACACAGGTCATTGTCAGTAAAGACACACAGGTCATCGTCAGTAAAGACACACACACAGGTCATCGTCAGTAAAGACACACAGGTCATCGTCAGTAAAGACACACAGGTAAAGACACACAGGTCATCGTCAGTAAAGACACACACACAGGTCATCGTCAGTAAAGACACACAGGTCATCGTCAGTAAAGACACACACACAGGTCATCGTCAGTAAAGACACACAGGTCATCGTCAGTAAAGACACACACACAGTCATCGTCAGTAAAGACACACACACAGGTCATCGTCAGTAAAGACACACAGGTCATCGTCAGTAAAGACACACACACAGGTCATCGTCAGTAAAGACACACAGGTCAGCGTCAGTAAAGACACACAGGTCATCGTCAGTAAAGACACACACACAGGTCAGCGTCAGTAAAGACACACAGGTCATCGTCAGTAAAGACACACACACAGGTCAGCGTCAGTAAAGACACACAGGTCAGCGTCAGTAAAGACACACAGGTCATCAGTAAAGACACACAGGTCAGCGTCAGTAAAGACACACAGGTCAGGTCGTCAGTAAAGACACACACACGTCAGTAAAGACACACAGGTCAGCGTCAGTAAAGACACACAGGTCAGCGTCAGTAAAGACACAGGTCAAAAAGACACACAGGTCAGGGTCAGTAAAGACACACAGGTCAGCGTCAGTAAAGACACACACAGGTCAGTAAAGACACACACACAGGTCATCGTCAGTAAAGACACACAGGTCAGCGTCAGTAAATACACACAGGTCATCGTCAGTAAAGACACACAGGTCATCGTCAGTAAAGACACACAGGTCATCGTCAGTAAAGACACACAGGTCAGGGTCAGTAAAGACACACAGACAGGTCAGCGTCAGTAAAGACACACAGGTCAGCGTCAGTAAAGACACACACAGTCAGTAAATACACACAGTCAGCATCAGTAAATACACACAGGTCAGCGTCAGTAAAGACACACACACAGGTCAGGGTCAGTAAAGACACAGGTCAGCGTCAGTAAAGACACACAGGTCAGCGTCAGTAAAGACACACAGGTCAGGGTCAGTAAAGACACACACACAGGTCAGCGTCAGTAAAGACACACACACAGGTCAGCGTCAGTAAAGACACACACACACAGGTCAGCGTCAGTAAAGACACACAGGTCAGGTCAGTAAAGACACACACACAGGTCAGCGTCAGTAAAGACACACAGGTCATCGTCAGTAAATACACACAGGTCATCGTCAGTAAAGACACACACAGGTCATCGTCAGTAAAGACACACAGGTCAGCATCAGTAAAGACACACAGGTCAGCGGCAGTATATACACACAGGTCAGGGTCAGTAAAGACACACACACAGGTCAGCGTCAGTAAAGACACACAGGTCAGGGTCAGTAAAGACACACAGGTCAGCGTCAGTAAAGACACACACACAGGTCAGCGTCAGTAAAGACACACAGGTCAGCGTCAGTAAATACACACAGGTCATCGTCAGTAAATACACACAGGTCATCGTCAGTAAAGACACACACAGGTCATCGTCAGTAAAGACACACAGGTCATCGTCAGTAAAGACACACAGGTCAGGGTCAGTAAAGACACACACACAGGTCAGCATCAGTAAAGACACACACACAGGTCAGCGTCAGTAAAGACACACACACACAGGTCAGCGTCAGTAAATACACACAGGTCATCGTCAGTAAATACACACAGGTCATCACACAGGTCAGTAAAGACACACAGGTCAGGGTCAGTAAAGACACACAGACAGGTCAGCGTCAGTAAAGATACACAGGTCAGCATCAGTAAAGACACACACACAGGTCAGCATCAGTAAATACACACAGGTCAGCGTCAGTAAAGACACACACACAGGTCAGGGTTAGTAAAGGCACACAGGTCAGCGTCAGTAAAGACACACAGGTCAGCGTCAGTAAAGACACACAGGTCAGGGTCAGTAAAGACACACAGGTCAGGGTCAGTAAAGACACACACACAGGTCAGCGTCAGTAAAGACACACACACAGGTCAGCGTCAGTAAAGACACACACAGGTCAGCACAGGTCAGTAAAGACAAGACACACAGGTCAGCGTCAGTAAAGACACACAGGTCATTGTCAGTAAATACACACAGGTCATCGTCAGTAAAGACACACACACAGGTCATCGTCAGTAAAGACACACAGGTCATCGTCAGTAAAGGACAACCACACAGGTCAGCATCAGTAAAGACACACAGGTCATCGTCAGTAAAGACACACACACAGGTCATCGTCAGTAAAGACACACAGGTCATCGTCAGTAAAGACACACACACAGGTCAGCGTCAGTAAAGACACACAGGTCATTGTCAGTAAAGACACACACACAGGTCAGCGTCAGTAAAGACACACAGGTCATTGTCAGTAAAGACACACAGGTCATCATCAGTAAAGACACACAGGTCAGCGTCAGTAAATACACACAGGTGATCGTCAGTAAAGACACACACACAGGTCATTGTCAGTAAAGACACACACACAGGTCAGCGTCAGTAAGACCCACAGGTCAGCGTCAGTAAAGACACAGGTCAGCGTCAGTAAAGACACACAGGTCAGGGTCAGTAAAGACACACAGGTCAGCGTCAGTAAAGACACACACAGGTCAGCGTCAGTAAAGACACACAGGTCAGGGTCAGTAAAGACACACACACAGGTCAGCGTCAGTAAAGACACACAGGTCAGGGTCAGTAAAGACACACAGGTCAGCGTCAGTAAAGACACATAGGTCAGCGTCAGTAAACACACAGGTCAGGGTCAGTAAAGACACACACACAGGTCAGCGTCAGTAAAGACACACAGGTCAGGGTCAGTAAAGACACACAGGTCAGCGTCAGTAAAGACACACACACAGGTCAGCGTCAGTAAAGACACACAGGTCAGCGTCAGTAAAGACACACACACAGGTCAGCGTCAGTAAAGACACACAGGTCAGGGTCAGTAAAGACACACAGGTCAGCGTAGTAAAGACACACAGGTCAGCGTCAGTAAAGACACACACACAGGTCAGCGTCAGTAAAGACACACAGGTCATCGTCAGTAAAGACACACAGGTCATCAGTAAAGACACACAGGTCAGCGTCAGTAAAGACACACAGGTCATCGTCAGTAAAGACACACAGGTCATCGTCAGTAAAGACACACAGGTCAGCGTCAGTAAAGACACACAGGTCAGCGTCAGTAAAGACACACAGGTCAGGGTCAGTAAAGACACACAGGTCAGCGTCAGTAAAGACACACACACAGGTCAGCGTCAGTAAAGACACACAGGTCAGGGTCAGTAAAGACACACAGGTCAGCGTCAGTAAAGACACACAGGTCAGCGGTCAGTAAATACACACAGGTCAGGGTCAGTAAAGACACACACAGGTCAGCGTCAGTAAAGACACACAGGTCAGGGTCAGTAAAGACACACAGGTCAGCGTCAGTAAAGACACACACACAGGTCAGCGTCAGTAAAGACACACAGGTCAGCGTCAGTAAAAAGACACACACAGGTCAGCGTCAGTAAAGACACACAGGTCAGCATCAGTAAAGACACACAGGTCAGCACAGTAAAGACACACAGGTCATCGTCAGTAAAGACACACAGGTCATCGTCAGTAAAGACACACAGGTCATCGGTCAGTAAAGACACACAGGTCATCGTCAGTAAAGACACACAGGTCAGCGTCAGTAAAGACACACAGGTCAGCATCAGTAAAGACACACAGGTCAGGGTCAGTAAAGACACACACACAGGTCAGCATCAGTAAATACACACAGGTCAGCGTCAGTAAAGACACACAGGTCAGCGTCAGTAAAGACACACAGGTCAGCGTCAGTAAAGACACACAGGTCAGCGTCAGTAAAGACACACAGGTCAGCGTCAGTAAAGACACACAGGTCAGCGTCAGTAAAGACACACAGGTCAGCATCAGTAAAGACACACAGGTCAGCGTCAGTAAAGACACACAGGTCAGCATCAGTAAAGACACACAGGTCAGCGTCAGTAAAGACACACAGGTCATCGTCAATAAAGACACACAGCGTCAGTAAATACACACAGGTCAGTGTCAGTAAAGACACACAGGTCATCGTCAGTAAAGACACACAGGTCATCGTCAGTAAAGACACACAGGTCAGCGTCAGTAAAGACACACAGGTCATCAGTCAGTAAAGACACACAGGTCATCGTCAGTAAAGACACACAGGTCATCGTCAATAAAGACACACAGGTCAGCGTCAGTAAATACACACAGGTCAGTGTCAGTAAAGACACACAGGTCATCGTCAGTAAAGACACACAGGTCATCGTCAGTAAAGACACACAGGTCAGCGTCAGTAAAGACACACAGGTCATCGTCAGTAAAGACACACAGGTCAGCGTCAGTAAAGACACACAGGTCATCGTCAGTAAAGACACACAGGTCATCGTCAGTAAAGACACACAGGTCATCGTCAATAAAGACACACAGGTCATCGTCAGTAAAGACACACAGGTCATCAGTAAAGACACACAGGTCATCGTCAGTAAAGACACACAGGTCAGCGTCAGTAAAGACACACAGGTCAGCGTCAGTAAAGACACACAGGTCATCGTCAGTAAAGACACACAGGTCATCGTCAGTAAAGACACACAGGTCATCGTCAGTAAATACACACAGGTCATCGTCAGTAAAGACACACAGGTCATCGTCAGTAAATACACACAGGTCATCGTCAGTAAAGACACACAGGTCATCGTCAGTAAAGACACACAGGTCATCGTCAGTAAAGACACACAGGTCATCGTCAGTAAATACACACAGGTCATCGTCAGTAAAGACACACAGGTCATCGTCAGTAAAGACACACAGGTCAGGGTCAGTAAAGACACACAGGTCATCGTCAGTAAAGACACACAGGTCATCGTCAGTAAAGACACACAGGTCAGCGTCAGTAAAGATACACAGGTCAGCGTCAGTAAAGACACACACACAGGTCAGCGTCAGTAAAGATACACAGGTCAGCATCAGTAAAGACACACACACAGGTCAGCATCAGTAAATACACACAGGTCAGCGTCAGTAAAGACACACACACAGGTCAGGGTTAGTAAAGGCACACAGGTCAGCGTCAGTAAAGACACACAGGTCAGCGTCAGTAAAGACACACAGGTCAGGGTCAGTAAAGACACACAGGTCAGGGTCAATAAAGACACACACACAGGTCAGCGTCAGTAAAGACACACACACATGTCAGCGTCAGTAAAGACACACACATGTCAGCGTCAGTAAAGACACAGACACAAAGGTCAGCGTCAGTAAAGACACACAGGTCATTGTCAGTAAATACACACAGGTCATCGTCAGTAAAGACACACACACAGGTCATCGTCAGTAAAGACACACAGGTCATCGTCAGTAAGGACACACACACAGGTCAGCATCAGTAAAGACACACAGGTCATCGTCAGTAAAGACACACACACAGGTCATCGTCAGTAAAGACACACAGGTCATCGTCAGTAAAGACACACACACAGGTCAGCGTCAGTAAAGACACACAGGTCATTGTCAGTAAAGACACACACAGGTCAGCGTCAGTAAAGACACACAGGTCATTGTCAGTAAAGACACACAGGTCATCATCAGTAAAGACACACAGGTCAGCGTCAGTAAATACACACAGGTGATCGTCAGTAAAGACACACACACAGGTCATTGTCAGTAAAGACACACACACAGGTCAGCGTCAGTAGAGACCCACAGGTCAGCGTCAGTAAAGACACAGGTCAGCGTCAGTAAAGACACACAGGTCAGGGTCAGTAAAGACACACAGGTCAGCGTCAGTAAAGACACACACACAGGTCAGCGTCAGTAAAGACACACAGGTCAGGGTCAGTAAAGACACACACACAGGTCAGCGTCAGTAAAGACACACAGGTCAGGGTCAGTAAAGACACACAGGTCAGCGTCAGTAAAGACACATAGGTCAGCGGCAGTAAATACACACAGGTCAGGGTCAGTAAAGACACACACACAGGTCAGCGTCAGTAAAGACACACAGGTCAGGGTCAGTAAAGACACACAGGTCAGCGTCAGTAAAGACACATAGGTCAGCGGCAGTAAAGACACACACAGGTCAGGGTCAGTAAAGACACACAGGTCAGCGTCAGTAAAGACACACACACAGGTCAGCGTCAGTAAAGACACACAGGTCATCGTCAGTAAAGACACACAGGTCATCATCAGTAAAGACACACAGGTCAGCGTCAGTAAAGACACACAGGTCATCGTCAGTAAAGACACACAGGTCATCGTCAGTAAAGACACACAGGTCAGCGTCAGTAAAGACACACAGGTCAGCGTCAGTAAAGACACACAGGTCAGGGTCAGTAAAGACACACAGGTCAGCGTCAGTAAAGACACACACACAGGTCAGCGTCAGTAAAGACACACAGGTCAGGGTCAGTAAAGACACACAGGTCAGCGTCAGTAAAGACACATAGGTCAGCGGCAGTAAATACACACAGGTCAGGGTCAGTAAAGACACACACACAGGTCAGCGTCAGTAAAGACACACAGGTCAGGGTCAGTAAAGACACACAGGTCAGCGTCAGTAAAGACACACACACAGGTCAGCGTCAGTAAAGACACACAGGTCAGCGTCAGTAAAGACACACACACAGGTCATCGTCAGTAAAGACACACAGGTCATCATCAGTAAAGACACACAGGTCAGCGTCAGCGTCAGTAAAGACACACAGGTCATCGTCAGTAAAGACACACAGGTCATCGTCAGTAAAGACACACAGGTCAGCGTCAGTAAAGACACACAGGTCAGCGTCAATAAAGACACACAGGTCAGCATCAGTAAATACACACAGGTCAGGGTCAGTAAAGACACACACACAGGTCAGCGTCAGTAAAGACACACAGGTCATCGTCAGTAAAGACACACAGGTCATCGTCAGTAAAGACACACAGGTCAGCGTCAGTAAAGACACACAGGTCAGCGTCAGTAAAGACACACACACAGGTCAGCGTCAGTAAAGACACACAGGTCAGCGTCAGTAAAGACACACAGGTCAGCGTCAATAAAGACACACAGGTCAGCGTCAATAAAGACACACAGGTCAGCATCAGTAAATACACACAGGTCAGCGTCAATAAAGACACACAGGTCAGCATCAGTAAAGACACACAGGTCAGCGTCAGTAAAGACACACAGGTCATCGTCAATAAAGACACACCGTTCAGCGTCAGTAAATACACACAGGTCAGTGTCAGTAAAGACACACAGGTCATCGTCAATAAAGACACACAGGTCATCGTCAGTAAAGACACACAGGTCATCGTCAGTAAAGACACAGGTAATCGTCAGTAAAGACACACAGGTCATCGTCAGTAAATACACACAGGTCAACGTCAATAAAGACACACAGGTAATCGTCAGTAAAGACACAGGTAATCGTCAGTAAAGACACACAGGTCATCGTCAGTAAAGACACACAGGTCATCGTCAGTAAAGACACACAGGTCATCGTCAATAAAGACACACAGGTCATCATCAGTAAAGACACACAGGTCATCGTCAGTAAAGACACACAGGTCAGCGGCAGTAAAGACACAGGTCAACGTCAATAAAGACACACAGGTCATCGTCAGTAAAGACACACAGGTCATCGTCAGTAAAGACACACAGGTCAGCATCAGTAAAGACACACAGGTCAGCGTCAGTAAAGACACACAGGTCATCGTCAGTAAAGACACACAGGTCAGCATCAGTAAAGACACACAGGTCAGCGTAGTAAAGACACACAGGTCAGCATCAGTAAAGACACACAGGTCAGCGTCAGTAAAGACACACAGGTCATCGTCAGTAAAGACACAGGTCATCGTCAGTAAAGGCACACAGGTCATCGTCAGTAAAGACACACAGGTCATCGTCAGTAAAGACACACAGGTCATCGTCAGTAAAGACACAGGTAATCGTCAGTAAAGACACACAGGTCATCGTCAGTAAAGACACACAGGTAATCGTCAGTAAAGACACACAGGTCATCGTCAATAAAGACACACAGGTCATCGTCAGTAAAGACACACAGGTCATCGTCAGTAAAGACACAGGTAATCGTCAGTAAAGACACACAGGTCAGCGTCAGTAAATACACACAGGTCATCGTCAGTAAAGACACACAGGTCATCGTCAGTAAAGACACACAGGTCATCGTCAGTAAAGACACACAGGTCAGCGTCAGTAAAGCAATACTCTCTGAAGCATCAGACAGTGTGTTTTTCCTCTCCTTTTATCAAAGACAAAGAACAAAGAGCCAGACGGGATATTTAATATCTTCCATTTCAAAGAGCAGCTTGTAATAATCAGGATGCTGTTAGCAATACTAACTGATGTTCTTCTGTTTATTATCTAATTTCTTTAGGTTTCTCTTTAGTCGAGACATGACAGAGGGAATATACTGTGCATACATATACTGTACTGCATACATATACTGGGAGAGTGAGATTGAGAGAGATTTTGCATGCTGAGCTTTACATTAATTCCCTTTACCCATGATGCACTACTTTTTAATTCCCCCCCCACTCCTCCTCTAACACACACAGGCACATACAGTACATTACACACTCCATCAACATGTGGTGTGCCTCACTCCCTCCGAAACACTGAGACAGTGAGCCTCGGAGCCACACCTGTTCTGGTTGTTGTACCGAGGTGAGTCAGCAGGGGAAAACAGGGTGTGTGCAGTGCCCCAGGTTGTTTCACGTGGCTTTGCTCATTCACACCCACACATGTTCCTACTGTAACAGTCCAGGTGATTATCCAGTACCAGCTGCAAAACACACGGCCACTGAGCTGACCTGAGAGAGTCCATTGCAATTTGAGCAATTCTAAGAAATTGAATTGAAATGGTATTGGTCCCAAACCTGATCCA
This sequence comes from Oncorhynchus tshawytscha, assembly GCF_018296145.1. NCBI lineage: Eukaryota > Metazoa > Chordata > Actinopteri > Salmoniformes > Salmonidae > Oncorhynchus > Oncorhynchus tshawytscha. The sequence continues at coordinate 19,818,918 of NC_056436.1, read as the reverse complement.
AATGTGTCTTGTCATTTGACTGGTATTGCTGATGCCTATGACAGATCTCTAATTAACAATGACTATAACAAACATTATTACTAGGCTATTATAGTGTAGTATTGCATGGATTACTGAAAGGAAGTTTGAGAGAAAACCTAAAACAATGTTAGAACAAATACAACTCACGATGTGCAGAATCAGATTAAGTGATAATCTTGAGAACCCAAAGTGTACTTCAACTTTAGACAACATACCAGGCTGATTGTTGCCCTTAAAGCAAAACCCGATACGCTCAACATGTTCAAGAAGTAATTGTTGGATTCTACGTAGCTAGAGCTTTTTACACATATTGGATCCAGATGTCCAGAAGGGCCATGAGTTGCGCTGCAACCCCTCACATGAATCTGAGAACATCTGGCAATTAAAAGACCTGAACAATCGCAGGATGTTCGTGGTCTTTATTGGTCTACTGACAGGCAGTACAGTTTGATATTGTCTCCAGAGCTCAGCTGAGACAAACGTCTGATTGCTGAACACACAACAGTAAAGATGACTCACTCTCTCTCTCTCTGTTATTGCTCACCATTGGGGATTCTGATAAAAGCAGACACTTAGGGAAACATACTGTTCACAGTAGTTCCCCTATCTGATTATTTTAAATGTTTTTAGCTGAATGATTGGATTGCATTGTGCACTGGCAGTATGGGGCTGGTTTCCTGGACCAAGATGAAGCCTATTACTGTTCTAACAAGCACTTTCAAGGGAGTTGATTTGCCATTAAACTTGAACCAGGAAACTGGCTTTTGATGGCAGCTCGAAGACAAATGCAATGCTCCATGAACAGCAGAATAGGGCTACAGAGAGACAGGGAAATGAGCAGCAACATGGGAGGCCTACAGACAATGAAGAGGAGAAAGGAAAGACAACCCAGTGGTCAGTCAGAGATGATGTAGTTTAGTCCAGTCATTAGAGACTGACTTTAGAACAGATGTTGAACAACCTGCTGCTGCTTGTCCATCCGCTGGGCCAAACCTATAGATACAGATACCGTCAGATATAGGTTACAGAGAGCTGGTAGTCCCATCCACCAAACTACCAGGTGTGAAAAAGGGAAGGTACTCAGGGGGTATGCTAATTTGGTATAGAGCAGACCTAACCCACTCCATTAAATGAATCAAAACAGGAACATTTTACATTTGGCTAGAAATTCAAAAGGAAATGATCTTAACAGAGAATAATGTCCTCCTGTGTGCTACCTATATCCCCCCACTAGAATCCCCATACTTTAATGAAGACAGCTTCTCCTTCCTGGACGGGGAAATCAGTCATTTCCAGGCCCAGGGACATGTACTAGTCTGTGGCGACCTAAATGCCAGAACCGGACAAGAACCCGACACCCTCAGCACACAGGGGGATAAACACCTGCCTGCAGGTGACAGCATTCCCTCCCCCATAAGCCCCCCTAGGCACAATTATGACAACATAACCAACAAAAACGGGTCACAACTCCTGCAGCTCTGTCGCACGCTCGGTATGTACATAGTCAATGGTAGGCTTCGAGGGGACTCCTATGGTAGGTACACCTATAGCTCATCTCTTGGCAGTAGTACTGTAGACTACTTTATCACTGACCTCAACCCAGAGTCTCTCAGAGCTTTCTCAGTCAGCCCACTGACACCCCTATCAGACCACAGCGAAATCACAGTCTACTTGAACAGAGCAATACTCAATCATGAGGCATCAAAGCCAACGGAACTGAGTAACATTAAGAAATGCTGTAGATGGAAGGAAAGTAGTGTGGAAACCTACCAAAAAACAATTAGGCAACAACAAATTCAATCCCTTTTAGACAATTTCCTGGGTAAAACGTTCCACTGTAATAGTGAAGGTGTAAACTTGGCAGTAGAAAATCTTAACAGTATCCCTATCAAATCTAAAAAATCTCAAATAGAAAACCAAAGAAAATGAACAACAATGACAAATGGTTTGATGAAGAATGCAAAAATCTAAGAAAGAAATTGAGAAACCTGTCCAACCAAAAACATAGAGACCCGGAAAACATGAGTCTACGGCTTCACTATGGTGAATCACTAAAACAATACAGAATTACACAACGGAAAAAGAAGGAACAGCACGTCAGAAATCAGCTCAATGTAATTGAAGAATCCATAGACTAACCACTTCTGGGAAAATTGGAAAACACTAAACAAACAACAACACAAAGAATTACCTATCCAAATGGAGATGTATGGTTAAACCACTTCTCCAATCTTTTTGTCTCTATAACAAAGAACAAAGAGCAAAAACATATACATGATCAAATACAAATCTTGGAATCAACTATTAAAGACAACCAGAACCCACTGGATTTTCCAATTACCTTGAATGATCAACAGGACAAAATAAAAACCCTCCAACCTAAAAAGGCATGTGGTTTTGATGGTATTCTCAATGAAATGATCAAATATACAGACAAAAAATTCCAATTGGCTATACTAAAACTCTTTAACCTTTTTGGGACAGGGGGCAGCATTTTCACTTTTGGATGAATAGCGTGCCCAGAGTGAACTGCCTCCTACTCTGTCCCAGATGCTAATATATGCATATTATTATTAGTATTGGATAGAAAACACTCTGAAGTAGAGGTCGACCGATTATGATTTTTCAATGCCGATAATGATACCGATTATTGGAGGGCCAAAAGAGTTGCTGCCGATTAAATCGGCAGATTTTTATTTTATTTGGTTGTCATTATGACAATTACAACAATACTGAATGAACGCTTATTTTAACTTAATATAATACATCAATAAAAATCCATTTAGCCTCAAGTAAATAATGAAACATGTTCAATTTGGTTTAAATAATGCAAAACCAAAGTGTTGGAGAAGAAAGTAAAAGTGCAATATGTGCCATGTAAGAAAGCTAACGTTTCAGTTCCTTGCTCAGAACACGAGAACATATGAAAGCTGGTGGTTCGTTTTAACATGAGTCTTCAATATGCCCAGGTAAGAAGTTTTAGGTTGTAGTTATTATAGGAATTATAGAACTATTTCTCTCTATACCATTTGTATTTCATTAACCTTTGACTATTGGATGTTCTTATAGGCACTTTAGTATTGCCAGTGTAACAGTATAGCTTCCATCCCTCTCCTCCCTCCTATCTGGGCTTGAACCAGGAACACAACGACAACAGCCACCCTCGACGCAGCGTTACCCATCGCTCCACAAAAGCCGTGGCCCTTGCAGAGCAAGGGGAACAACCACTCCAAGTCTCAGAGCGAGTGACGTTTGAAACGCTATTAGTGCGCACCCTGCTAACTAGCTAGCCATTTCACATCGGTTACACCAGCCTAATCTCGGGAGTTGATAGGCTTGAAGTCATAAACAGCTGCTGGCAAACACACGAAAATGCTGTTTGAATGAATGCTTACGAGCCTGCTGGTGCCCTACCACCGCTCATGCAGACTGCTCTATCAAATCATAGACTTAGTAATAACATAATAACACACAGAAATATGAGCCTTTGGTCATTAATATAGTCGAATCCGTAAACTATCATCTCGAAAACAAGACATTTATTCTTTCAGTGAAATGCAGAACCGTTCTGTATTTTATCTAACGGGTGGCATCCATAAGTCTAAATATTCTTGTTACATTGCACAACCTTCAATGTTATGTCATAATTACATAATTCTGGCAAATTAGGCGGCCCAAACGGTTGCATATACACTGACTCTGTGTGCAATGAACGCAAGAGAAGTGACAATTTCACCTGGTTAATATTGCCTGCTAACCTGGATTTCTTTTAGCTAAATATGCAGGTTTAAAAATATATACTTCTGTGTATTGATTTTAAGAAAGGCATTGATGTTTATGGTTAGGTACACATTGGAGCAACGATACGCACCACATCGATTATATGCAACGCAGGACACGCTAGATAAACTAGTAATATCATCAACCATGTATAGTTAACTAGTGATTATGATTGATTGATTGATTGTTTTAATGCTAGCTAGCAACTTACCTTGGCTTCTTACTGCATTCGTGTAACAGGCAGGCAGTGCAATGAGAGGCAGGTGTTTAGAGCGTTGGACTAGTTAACTGTAAGGTTGCAAGATTGAATCCCCGAGCTGACAAGGTAAAAATCTGTCGTTCTGCCCCTGAACGAGGCAGTTAACCCACCGTTCCTAGGCTGTCATTGAAAATAAGAATGTGTTCTTAACTGACTTGCCTAGTTAAATAAAGATTAAATAAAGGTGTAAAAAAAAAAAACTTTTTAAAAAACACTGGCCAAATCGGTGTCCAAAAATACAGATTTCCGATTGTTATGAAAACTTGAAATCGGCCCTAATTAAATTCCGATTAATCTGTCGACCTCTATTATCTGCCTCACTTGCTTTGGCAATGTTAGCACATGTTTCCCATGCCAATAAAACCCCTTGAATTGAAATTGAATTGATATAGACAGGCACACTGCATGGTATCCAGTAAGAATGTCTGTTCATCAAGTGTGTAAAACCATTTGGTCTGAGCATCCATTTTGCCAATACCCAAAACAAAGTCTGCAACAAAACAATATTCTAAACTCATGGATAGATCTCCACTTAGTCCAGGGCTGTCAGACTCAGGACAATAATACAATAACAATGTTCTGCCACAATGACATTCATGTTTGACCGTCCTGTAGATAAACAAAGCTATAGAACAATCAGTCTCTACAACTTAACTGTCGCGTAGAAGAGGTTATAATCTGAACCCATGCAGTATGATTCATGTACAATATGCATAACAAGCTGATGAATAATGACAGGGAATGAACATGCATCAAGCTGCCTTCTCAGTGTCATCAACAAGTTGCACAACCATCTGAAAAATGTTACCCCAGCATAGCGGAGTTGTTCAGCGTGTTCTACAGATAGCAAGACATGAGTTCCACCCGTGCTCTCCTCTCCGCTTTGCACGGGATGTCCAAGTTGAGATACCAAAGAGCTGAAGTTAAGACAGCCAGACAGCAGACACTGTGATTACAGCCATGGAGATGAACCTTTATTACAATGATGTGGAATGTAGAAACAAGTCCTAATTCACCTCCAGTCAGTGTGTTTATTTATTCATGTTTTAAATTCCCCATTATACTACTATGAACATGTACTGGTGTCTGAATCCCAAGTAGCACCCTACTCCCTACATAGTGCACTGCCTATGGGCCCTGGTCTAAAGTAGTGCCCTATATAGGGAAAAGGGTGCCATTTTGGGACACAGAATACGTGAAGCAGGGTTCTAACAGGAAAGACTGGGTTCACTAGGCTGGGCAAACCCATAGAGAGAGCAGACTTGCTATCCCCTGAGGTTTCCCCATCACATGCCTGTCTCTGTCTGCTAATGACAGGCGAACCACAGCCAGAGCCAAGCTCCCACTCCCAGCCTCATGATGTACTGAACTCTATCCACCATAGGCATTTCACTGCCAGAAGCCCATGCCAAGGGTTGAGATTGGGTGCACGAATAAAACACAAGAGCACTATACTTTTTGTGGGCCTTTCTTTTATTAGTATCTTTGAATGTTGAATACTTCCACTTGAATTTTGTCCCCCCCTTACTACCTCTGACTTTACTGATAGCTATTGCAACTGCTTGGCATCCGACTGCAAAGGCGCTACAGAGTGTAGTGTGGACGGCCCAGTACATCACTGGGCCCGAGCTCCCTGCCATACAGGACCTCTATACCAGGCTGTGTCAGAGGAAGGCCCTAAAAATTGCCAGCCACCCAAGTCATAGACTGTTCTCTCTGCTACCACACGGCAAGTGGTACCGAAGTCTGGAACTAACAGGACACTGAACAGCTTCTACCCCCAAGCCGTAAGACTGATAAATAGTTAGTTAAACAGTTAGTCTGGCCAGATATTTGGGTATCTCCATTGACCCTTTTTGCACTCACTGTTTTTTGACTCACCAAATACGCTGCTGCTACTGTATATTATCTATCCTGTTGCCCAGTCACTTTATTCTTCGTTATCCATGTATATACACATTTCTACCACAATTACCTTGTACTCTTGCACATCGACTCAGTACTGGTACCCCGTGTACAGTATATAGCCAAATTATCGTTACTCATTGTATATCTATTATGATGTGTTTTAATTTTCTATTATTTCTCTATTTTTCTTTCTGCATTGTTGGAAATGGCCTGTAATTATGCAATTCACTATTAGTCTACACCTGTTTTTTACAAAGCATGTGACAAATAACATTTGATTTGATTTTGATTGAGGAAAAATGTACTTACTAGGACTGTGATATGTGGTTCTCACATAGCTATCTTAAGATGAATGCACTAACTGTAAGTCACTCTGGATAAGAGCATCTGCTAAATTACTAAAATAAAAAAAAATATACAGGTTCAGTCAAAAGTTTGGACACACCTACTCATTCCAGGCTCTAAACATTAATATTTTGATTTGTTAAACACTTGATTGACCTTCATGTCTTAAAGGAATAATGGAATGTCCTTTCTCTTTGCTTATTTGAGCTGTTCACGGCCTAATATGGACTTGGTATTTTACAAAATATGTCTATCTTCTGTATACCACTCCTACCTTGTCACAACACAACTGATTGGCTCAAATGCATTAAGAAGGAAATTCCACAAATGTATTTAACAAGGCACAGCTGTTAACTGAAATGCATTCCAGGTAACTACCTCATGAAGCTGGTTGAGAGAATGCCAAGAGTGTGCAAAGCTGTCATCAAGGCAAAGGGTGGCAACTGAAGAATCTCAAATATATAATATATTTCGATAGGTTTAACACTTTTTTGGTTACTACATGATTCCATATGTGTTATTTCATAGATTTGATGTCTTCACTATTACTCCACAATGTAGAAAATAGTAAATATGAAGAAAAACCCTTGAATAAGTAGGTGTGTTCAAACTTTTGACTAGTACTGTGTGTGTGTGTGTGTGTGTGTGTGTGTGTGTGTGTGTGTGTGTGTGTGTGTGTGTGTGTGTGTGTGTGTGTGTGTGTGTGTGTGTGTGTGTGTGTGTGTGTGTGTGTGATATATAATTGTTTAACTTGGGTCAAATGTTTAGGGTAGCCTTCCACACGCTTCCCACAATAAGTTAGGTGAATTTTGGCCCATTCCTCCAGGCAGAGCTGGTGTAACTGAGTCAGGTTTGTAGGCCTCCTTACTCGCACACGCTTTTTCAGTTCTGCCCTCACATTTTCTATAGGAGTGAGGTCAGGGCTTTGTGAAGGCCACTCCAATACCTTGACTTTGTTGTCCTTAAGCCATTTTGCCACAACTTTGGAAGCATGCTTGGGGGTCATTGTCCATTTGGAAGACTCATTTGCGACCAAGCTTTAACTTCCTGACTGATGTCTTGAGATGTTGCTTCAATAGATCTACATAATTTTCCTACCTCATGATGCCATCTATTTTTTTGAAGTGCACCAGTCCCTCCTGCAGCAAAGCACCCCCACAAAATTATGCTGCCACCCCCATGCTTCACGGTTGGGATTGTGTTCTTCGGCTTGCAAGCCTCCCCCTTTTTCCTCCAAACATAACGATGGTCATTATGGCCAATAACTTCTATTTTTGTTTCATCAGACCAGAGGACATTTCTTAAAAAAGTACAATCTTTGTCCCCATGTGCAGTTGCAAACCGTAGTCTGGCTTTTTTTATGGTGGTTTTGGAGCAGTGGCTTCTTCCTTGCTGAGCGGCCTTTCAGGTTATGTCGATGTAGAACTCGTTTTACTGTGGATACTGATACTTTTGTACCTGTTTCCTCCAGCATCTTCACAAGGTCCTTTGCTGTTGTTCTGGGATTAATTTGCACTTTTCGCACCAAAGTACATTAATCTCTAGGAGACAGAGCGCGTCTCCTTCCTGAGCGGTATGATGGCTGCATGGTCCCATAGGGTTTATACTTGCATACTATTGCTTGTACAGATGAACATGGTACCTTCAGGCATTTGGAAATTGCTCCCAAGGATGAACCAGACTTGTGGAGGTCTACAATCTTTTTTCTGAGGTCTTGGCTGATTTTTTTAAATTTTCCCATGATGTCAAGCAAAGAGGCACTGAGTTTGAAGGTAGGCCTTGAAATATATCCAGGTACACCTCCAATTGACTCAAATTATGTCAATTATCCTATCAGAAGCTTCTAAAGCCATGACATAATTTTCTGGAATTTTCCAAGCTGTTTAAAGGCACAGTCAACTTTAGTGTATGTAAACTTCTGACCCACTGGAATTGTGATACAGTGAATTATAAGTGAAATAATCTGTCTGTAAACAATTGTTGGAAAAATGACTTGTGTCATGCACAAAGTAGATGTCCTAACCGACTTGGCAAAACTATAGTTTGTTAACAAGAAATGTGTGGATTGATTGAAAAACAAGTTTTAATGACTCCAACCTAAGTGTATGTTAACTTCCGACGTCAACTGTACACTACCGTTCAAAAGTTTGGGGTCACTTAGAAATGTCCTTGTTTTCCTTGAAAACATACATGAAACGAGCAAAATGAATAGGAAATATAGTCAAGAAGTTGACAAAGTTATAAATAATGATTCTTAATTGAAATAATAATTGTGTCCTTCAAACTTTGCTATCATCAAAGAATTCTCCATTTGCAGCAATTACAGCCTTGCCGACCTTTGGCATTCTAGTTGTCAATTTGTTGAGGTAATCTGAAGAGTTGTCACCCCATGCTTCCTGAAGCACCTCCCACAAGTTGGATTGTCTTGATGGGCACTTTTACGTACCATACGGTCAAGCTGCTCCCACAACAGCTCAATAGGATTGAGATCCGGTGACTGTGCTGGCCACTCCATTATAGACAGAATGCCAGCTGACTCCTTCTTCCCTAAATAGTTATTGCATAGTTTGGAGCTGTGCTTTGGGCCATTGTCGTGTTGTAGGAGGATATTGACTCCAATTAAGTAATAGCCGTCCTTTTTCAAGATCCATTTAACCCTGTACAAATCTCCCACTTTACCACAACCAAAGAAACCCCAGACCATCACATTGCCTCCACCATGCTTGACAGATGGCGTCAAGCTCTCCTCCAGCATCTTTTCATTTTTTCTGCATCTCACGAATGTTCTTCTTTGTGTTCCGAACACCTCAAACTTAGATTTGTCTGTCCATAACATGTTTTTCCAATCTTCCTCTGTCTAGTGTCTGTGTTCTTTTGCCCATCTTAATCTTTTATTTTTATTGGCCAGTCTGAGATATGACTTTTTCTTTGCAACTCTGCCTAGAAGGCCAGCATCCCGGAGTTGCATCTCCCCTGTTGACATTGAGACTGGTGTTTTGCGGGTACTATTTAATGAAGCTGCCAGTTGTGGACTTGTGAGGCGTCTGTTTCTCAAACTAGACACTCTAATGTACTCTGTCCTCTTGCTCAGTTGTGCACCGGGGCCTCCCACTCCTCTTTCAATTCTGGTTGGAGCCAGTTTGCGCTGTTCTGTGAAGGGAGTATTACACGGCGTTGTACGAGATCTTCAGTTTCTTGGCAATTTCTCGCATGGAATAGCCTTCATTTCTCAGAACAAGAATAGACTGACGCGTTTCAAAAGAAAGTTCTTTGTTTCTGGCCATTTGGAGCCTGTAATCGAACCCACAAATACTGATGCTCCAGACACTCAACTAGTCTAAGGACAGTTTTATTGCTTCTTTAATCGGTTTAAACAACAGTTTTCAACTGTGCTAACATAATTGCAAAAGGGTTTTCTAATGATCAATTAGACTTTTAAAATGATCAACTTGGATTAGCTAACACGACGTGCCATTGGAACACAGGAGTGATGTACACCTATGTAGATATTCATTTTTTTAAATCAGGAGTTTCCAGCTACAAGAGTCCTTTACAACATTAACAATGTCTACACTGTATTTCTGATCAATGTGTTGTTATTTTAATAGACAAAAAAATAGCTTTTCTTTCAAAAACAAGGACATTTCTAAGGACCCCAGACGTTTGAATGGTAGTGTATATATATATTTATTTACTTATTTATGTGGCCAGCACCGGTAGAGAAATGTAAGATGTGCTTAGCTATCATCACCTAAACAATCTTCATCTATGTTCTGATTGATGGTGATTCATACATGTGAATGATTTACATTTGCACTGCAGGTAATCTAATCAATCGATCCTACCCGAAAAAACTAATGCATTTATCAGTCATTTTAAATAATGTGGGTGAATATATCTGAAGCTCAGACCCCTGTGATGTCGACACCATCAACATGAATGGAATGATAACCCGGGTACTGAGGAAGCCTGTTGCATAGTGCATTGAGCACAGCACAGACCTCGCCTTAGAAGCCAGACCTTTTAAGTGATCAAACGATATTGCGAAACCCAGGACAACCCATTTAGAGTATTACATAAGAGAGAGAAGTCAGCGCAGGCTAACCTGTCCAGTTCAACGAGGTCAGTCAATCAGACCATGGGATGCGTTTTACGTAATGAACCCCGCAAGTCCCTTGATCGATTTAATCTCTGTCAATATGTCATCAAAAGGAGGCTAAGTGTGTCTATTTAGAACTCATCGGTCGGCGCAACAGTAGATACTAGATTTATAAAACACACACATTTTACCATGTGACCTATTCACTCACTGCATGGATGGAAAACTAGCTCATCTTATTGTCAGATCACATTATAATGGAGATGATCTGGACACCATCATTGGAACCACTTGGTGAGGAAAGGAAGCAAGGACAGAAATAGACAGGCATGTGTGTCGGAGGTAATAGGGGGGCAATTTCCTATTCGCTGGATCTGAAAACCACCCAGGGCTGCATCCCAAATGGGAGCATTTTCCCTATATAGTGTACTACTTTCGATCAGGGCCCATAGGGAATTGCGTACCATTTGGGACGCAGACCAGGTCATATAGCCTAGCTAGCGACATGTGTGTTACATTTTGGTTAGAGTCGGGAACATTTGGAATTGATTTTGGTCGGTCTGAGCTGTTTTGGTGCTCTCCTGACAGAATGCCATTGGGATCAGATCACTCAGACTGCAGAGTGGAGCAGAGTGGAGCACTCAGGGTCTAGAGAGTTGCTAAGATCAATATTAGCAGGGTGCTGACAAGCCAATCGGCTCTTAGTTCCCCTGGGCTCTGATAGAAGGGTCAAATGTCAAGCCAATAGGGGATGCCTCCAGCCCTCTTCCATCCCACTCATGAAATAACCAGAGGCATACAGTCCCTGGTCCATGCAGGAATGCAGTTACACACACACACACACACACACACACACACACACACGGCTGGTTTAGATGCCTCTGATGAAAACCAACCACACATATACACACTCTTCACCATCCCAGACTTGATCCCTCCCTCTCATTCAGCCATATCTGAGCTAACTCCCAATTTTCTAAACTCATCCTTTTCCCCAGGACCCTGGATACCCACTGCTCTCCTCCCTTGTTGCCAGGGCTGTTTCTGATTCAGAGCCCTGCCTGCATTACATGTGCTAATCCAGCGGGATGAGTCGCTGGGATTGAACAAGGACCAGTGTGAGTAATGAGTTTTTATAGGCTAAGCTTCGGCTGCATGGGTCCCCCAGCTGCCAATCAAAGATGGGTGGGAGTCTCTGGGCAGTGTGCGTGTGTGTGTGTGTGTGTGTGTGTGTGTGTGTGTGTGTGTGTGTGTGTGTGTGTGTGTGTGTGTGTGTGTGTGTGTGTGTGTGTGTGTGTGTGTGTGTGTGTGTGTGTGTGGGCAAACAGTAGTGACCGAGCTGCTTCATACAGGGGCTAAGCATCTAACAACATCCATTCAGCCATCCATCCCCTTGGAAACGGATGCAATATTGAGCAGATAAGGAGGTGACAGTATATTCAAATCAGGACACAGCCAAAAACCAACTGCCCCATGCCCTCACTCTTCATAGAAAAATAGCGATAGGGAAACTACTAACTCAGAACAGTCAGGGGTATTAACACAAGGCCAAAGTTCTTAGACCCATTGACCTTTCTCACAGCCTAGCTCTAGTACTGTTAGAAAAACTCCACCTCCAACTCAAACACACAGAGTCATGGTGAATGCCAGACTAGAGTTCCAGTCACAAACAGAACCATGCTAACACCCACAGTAACACCCAGAGATCCTCAAACGGTGCAGCGGTGGACTTATGATAAACAATCTGACGTGCTGTCTGTGTGTGTGTGTGTGTGTGTGTGTGTGTGTGTGTGTGTGTGTGTGTGTGTGTGTGTGTGTGTGTGTGTGTGTGTGTGTGTGTGTGTGTGTGGCTCACCCTAGGAAGAAATGCATACGAGTCTCATTATAGTTTTTTTTTGTTCAGGGCTCCCTGCATTCCCAGCTCACACCACACATAGACAGACGGAGTGTTGTTTTCCCTTGAATTATGACAGACACATTCTGAGTACATAGCTGCCTAAATACAGAGGGAGTAAAAGGGAGTAGAATTCCACTGTGCCAGTAGCACACTACTTATGCTTCCCTTACAGTTAGTTGTCCATAGAGAAACAGAAGCAGCCACAGATTTCCACTAAGATCCATTACTGTGCGAATGTTGTTGTTCACCTGTTGAATAACATACAGCCAGAAGTCTTGTAATGCTTTCATTGAAACATTTTTAAACAATCTTACCTTTTTACACAACAGCAATAGATCCTCTTATATGGGTAAACATCCTCGTTATAAAGTCCAGTCCAGGCAGCGAAACAAGCTCCACAGAACAGAGTGAGTCCTGCTCTGCTCTCTGTTCTGCTCTCTGCTTTCTACAGGCAGGCAGCCAGCGCTACTAGAGACCAGATGACCGAGAATGTGAGAAGAGCTGAAGACAGAGCTTCCTATGTCTCCAGCAGTGAGATCACCACAATCACAGTCCAGGAAAGGAGAGAAACACATCCAGCTCCAGCCTCATACAGCAGAACAGCTCGGAACAGAAAGACCTCCTCAGCATGGACATAGCATTGTGACATCCACGGGTTGAGTCAGTGAAGCGTGGTCACTGAACTGTAGCTGTAGTCGAGCCAACTCCTCTGTCTGCACATAAATACACAGCTCACAGTCAGTCGCAAACTATCTATCACACAGAACTGCTTCTCTATTCTACAGTAACACTTGGACCTATCAATCTATCCAAGTCTAACTCACTGTAATCCAGTAAAGTCTCCCCACTTAAACGATCTCTGGAAGTGACTACACTGAGACAGCACACAGGCCGTCAGTCCACACTGCTCTGAGCCTATGGACAGAGACACACAAACCCACTGATGTTGGCTTCTGCTGCTGCTGCAGTCAGCCAGCCCTCATCCCTATGCCATGCCACACCCCCCAGTGCCCAGCGTGTTTCTATTGGAGGGAGTCAGAGCTGGGCTCCTCCCACTGCTCTCAGCTTTCTTTCTGTTCCACTTAGAGAAGTGTGTGTGTGTGTGTGTGTGTGTGTGTGTGTGTGTGTGTGTGTGTGTGTGTGTGTGTGTGTGTGTGTGTGTGTGTGTGTGTGTGTGTGTGTGTGTGTGTGTGTGTGTGTGTGTGTGTGTGTGTGTGTGTGTGTGTGTGTGTGTGTGTGTGTGTGTGTGTGTGTGTGTTTGTGTGTGTTTCCTGCCATATTGAAAGATCAATACTCTTAGTGACATGGACCATCTGTATCCAGATTGGGTTACACTAGCAGGAGCTCTATTGTAGAAGATCGACTCATCACACACCCTAACATATTATCTATCACTGACAATCAATCACTTCACAGACTAGGCCAACGTAACTTACATTGTGCTACAATGGATGGATCTGTCATCCTGCCTTCCATCCACCAGACAGACAGAGTTCATGTCCTAAGCTATTAAGGGAGTGATGAGGGCTTTCCTCACCAAGAACATATCACACTACTGTTTGACACACACGACAGACAGACAGACAGACAGACCAGAGACACACACACACACACACACACACACACACACGATAGACACACACACACACACACATACTGTATCTGCCTCTGAGGCAAACCTTTCAATCTGCTTTAAGACTCAATTTCCCACCAACCACCACCAGTATGTACAGCAGGTAACCTAGCAGTTAAGAGTGTTGGGCCAGTAACCGGAAAGGTCGCTGGCTTGAATCCCCGAACCAGCAAGGTGGAAAAATCTAAGTCGATTAAGGCAGCCCCCTGCACCTCTCTGATTCAGAGGGGTTAGGTTAAACACGGAAGACACATTTTAGTTGAATGCATTCAGTTCCCTTTCCCAGTGTTTTGACTTACGATTGTGATTCAAGTGGATAATCACCTTTGGGATCATTCTAGATGTTTTCCCCACCCATTTGACTCATATCAATAAAAAAGGAACACAATAGTCTACTATACCAATACTCTACTATACCAATACTCTACTATACCAATACTCTACTATACACACTGCAATACTACACCCAATGTAAGGTGGGGGTATGATTTCAAGCATTTTAGATTTGCAAAACACACTGAAACTTCCCTGAGGAATACATCTGCAACAGTTGCCCAACGTTGGAGCTGATAAAAACATAGCAGTAATGCAATGTTGAGCTTAAAAGGTTACAGCAAGTAACTCTGTTGATCCCAAATGGCACCTTATGGACCCTATGGGCCCTGGTCAAAAGTAGTGCACTAAATAGGGAATAGGGTGCCATTTGGGCTGCGTCCTCTGTCCACTGCAGTCCGTAAACAGCATGCTAGTGTTCCTGTGGATGACTGACCTTTGCCCAAATAATACCCAGCAGCATTCGCTCTCATGTTGGTGTTCTCAGATAGTTGCTAAGTAGAGGAATAAAAGGGGGTTTCCCCTGCTGCCAGAATCCTCTTTATGAGCCAATGGATAAAGGCTTGCTCTGATTTTTTGATTTTATTAACTCGGCACATGCCTCAGCCCTCTTTCTCTCAGTGCAAAGCCCTCTGGTGTACAAAGTCTCATTCACTAGGCTGTTGGAAAATACAGCATCATTCACGACACACAGTGTATCGATGACAATTAACAAGCAGAGAGCAACTTATCTATAATCTCACCATGCTGTGAAATGAATGACACACAGAGATACTGGGACACAATGCTCCGACAACTGGTGGTCTAGAGTCGACTAGTATGTGGACACAAGTCATTGAAAAGTATCCCATGGTATCAAAAACCCAGGAGCCAATCTAATGGAGCCCGTTACAAGCTATTCAATGGACTCAGCAATCCTCCTCCCCTCTAGAAAGAAGACTTTGTCCATGTCACAGAGTCACACAGAGCAGGACCTGGCTGCCCTCAGAGAGAGAACCAGTGTTTGCCAGCAGTCAGCACCCTGGGCTGGCCTGGCTGTCTACGGATGCCTGCCCAGTCTGCAGAGGCTCAGTGGCTAGCTGATACCAACTGGTGAGCAGTCAGACAGACTGACATTCCCCTGTGGGGCCAGACAGCTGAGGACAGCTCTCCCTCAGTCTCATTCACACAGCCTGAAGCCTGCCAGGCTCCTAGTAAATAACATGGCCACCATCACTGTTGTAATGAAACAAACTGGTCATGATGCATTCCCTCTCTGGGACGGACTAACTGACTCACTGTCAGCGTCTGTCTGTGAAGACTGTAGAGGAATGCCACAGATGGACGAACACACACGCACGCACACACACAGTCATCATATCACGCCGCTGCAAAAACACTCCTCTGATTACAGACATACTGCCTTTTAATGGGATATATGGGATATTCAAGCCATTTCTTATGACAGTGGTTGAAAAGCCTGGGAAATAAAACAGCCTGTGCATGTTTCATGCATGCTATGTTCACAGACGTTTGGAATCTCCTAAACTGTGTTTCAGTAAACAGTTCCGTGAAGGGAGAGTCTTGTTTTTCCCTCTGGGCGTGCCTCAACAGGATAAGCTGATCCATCGAAGGAGTGACACACAGACCTCAGTAACCCGACCTGGAATATCAGCAAGCCCTGGAGACAAATCTCACAATGGCTCATAATCTGACACAATCAATAACACAATGTCTCAATCACACATACACATTTCCAGCTGAATCCAACATTATGACAGACGTCTGCTGTGATGAATAGGGCTTGGTTAGTTACAGGACGTAGTTAGAACTTCACCAGGATGTAAACACTAATCATCAAAAGTTTCATGAAACATCCAAACATGATGACCATCCCACTGTGAGAATTACAGTTGGCTGAAACACATGGCACTGCTTTGCTGAAACACATGGCACTGCTTTGCTCGGGTCCCAGTCGTACTGTGGAACAAGCTGTGTCCTGTCGCTGTCATGAGCAGGGCACTTTAGTCAGTTAGCTGCGGCCTCATTAGCACAGTGAAGTGAGCTGTCAGACACTTATCTTAGATAGCCATAACACTGTTCACTGTGAGAAACATATTTACCCTGCCTGCATCCCAATTTTCTGGGAAGTGTACACTTGTGCACGCCTCTGAACAGATCTACAGTAAATAGCATTTGATATACGCATAAGCATAGAGTGTTTCCATCATATTTCTTCACATCTGTCATTTCCTTTTAATGGGAAGTGGGCAAGTGCACAAGAAGGATAAAGAATTGGGACACAGACCCTGTTTGTATGCAGGATACTAACAACATTCAAAAGAATGTATATATCATCCAATCACACAATCCCTCGGCTGACTGGAGATAGTCAGCAAGAGGCCGTCTGGTTTCATCCCTATGTACCTCCCCATGTTGCCCGACTGTATTCCAGGGCGTGTTCTCAGCATGAGCAAAACAGCTGGCAGGCGTATTCACAGTCATTTTCAGCCTCTCCTTGTCCCAGTCTGTAATCCCCACATGGTTTAAGATGACCACCATCATTCCTGTTCTCAAGAACTCATAAGTTTTCATGCCACAATAACTACCACCCTGTAGCACTCACATCTGTAATCATGAAGTGCATTGAGAGGCTGATTATGGCACACATCAACTCATCCCAGACACCCTTTACCCACTCCAATTTGTATACCGCCCCAACAGATCCATAGATTACACAATCTCAATTGCTCTCCACACGGTCCTCACCCACCTAGATAAGAGGAATACCTATATGAGAATGCTGTTCATTGACTACAGCTCAACGTTCAATACCAGTGTGCCCTCCAAGCTCGTCACCAAGCTTAGGACTTAGGTCTGAAGGACCTACCTCTGCAACTGGACCCTGGACTTCCTGACGGGCTGATCCCAGATGGTGAGGGTAGGCAACATCACCTCCGCCACACTAACCCTCAACACAGGGGCCTCACAGGGATATGTGCTTAGTCCCCTCCTGTACTCCCTATTCACCCACGACAACGTAGCCACGCATGACTCCAACACCATTATCAAGTTTGCTGACAACACAGCTGTGCTAGGCCTGATCACAGGAGATGATGAGTCAGCCGACAGGGAGCTGGCAGTGTGGTGCCGGAGCAACAACCTCTCCCTCAACGTCAGCAAGAACAAGGAGCTGATCGTGGACTACAGGAAACGGGGGGCTAGTACGCCACATTGACGGGGCCATAGTGTAGCAGGTTGAGAGCTTCAAGTTCCTCGGTGTGCAAATAACTAAGGACTTAAAATGGTCCAAACACATTTGGCATGGGCCACCAAATCTTCAAAAAGTTCTACAGCTGTACCGTTGAGAGGATTTTGACTGGCTGCATCACTGCCTGGTATGTCAACTGCAGTGCCCTCGATCGCATGGCACTACAGAGGGTGGTGCAGACAACCCAGTACATCACAGAGGCCAAGCTCCCTGCCATCCAGGACATCTATATCAGGCGGTGTGGTAAGAAGGCCCGGGGGAAAAAAAGACTCCAACCACCCAAGCCATAGACTATTTCTCCTGCTTCTGCATGGCAAGCGGTACCAGAGCCAACAGGCTCTTGAATAGCTTCAATCGCCAAGCCATAAGGCTGATAAATAGCTAACAATAGCTACACAGACCATCTGAGTTAACCTTGTATCCTCATTGACCTTTTTATTTTTTATTTTTGTCTCTATGCACACTCACAGAGCCCTACACACTCCCAGAGCCCTACACACTCACACACTCACGCCATCATCTGCCCACTCACACATAACATGCACATACATTTATACTGCCTCTGCACACATGGACACCCACTCACATACAAGCTGCTTCTACTCTGCTTATCTTATATCTTGATGCTAAGTCACCTTACTCCTGTACATATACACCTTCATTACTCCAGTATCCCTGCACATTGTAAATATGGTATTTGAACTAACCCTGTTTATAGTATGCTAACTTACTTATTGTGTTCTTCATATTTTTGTTGGGTTTTGAGTTTGAAAGAAAGGCATTTCAACTTGTGCATTAAAACTTGAAACTTGTTGTTATTGTTCAGAAGATCCCTTATCTGCTTACTGTAAGTTACTCAAGGTATAGACTCAGGGTGAAATCAGTGTCATTGAGTCATTGAGGATACAAAGTGCAAACAGATGATGTATGGTAGCACCAACAACAAATTCAGAATCCTGGTTCACATCGGACAGATCAGACAGAGCTTCCTTCCTACTTGAGGTAGTTAAAAATACAATTCTAAGAGGTCAGAGTTTGTTTGGAACATTTTGATATGCATGACCAACATAAGACAGTTCTTCGAATTGAGTCAGAGACCAGACAGTAGCCATCAATTCACCTCCCATCTGTTGAAAGGATCAGAGCTACCTGACATCCTCCTCACCGATCCAGGATATGAACATTTATAACCACATCAAGTTTTATGTTGGAAAGATACCCGGACCTGGATGTCTCAGACCTCAGCAGAATATGATATTCTTTGAGGAGGACATATGCTGTATCGGAGGTCAGCCCACCCATCTGCTTTACCTCTGACCAAAGGAGTTACACAGAAAGTACCAATATGACAGAAAACATTTCCTATAAATGATCTTATGAAGAGAACAGTGAGGACGAGACACAGGTATAGGAAGCACAGCATGTCCATATTGAATGATAGAGGCCTATTGTCAATTTGGGGGAACTTACACAAGATCAGGAGTCCTATCAAACATAAATCACCTGCAGCCCATATAGGCCTAAGTTCAGATGGTTAACAAAAGACTAAAACTTTGATCAAAAGTGATGTGCCATGGGAAATCAATTCTTATTATGAACATTACAAAAACAACCCCATTGGTTTGCTTTATTTGGAAACCCCATCAATATTTAGAGTACAATAACTCACACACTGTGAGCAACTGCCCCACTCGCAATGACATTGACAAGCAAGCAAATACTGTAGTTGTTGTCAGTGAAAACAGCAACCATGGAGCGAGGAGCAGCAGGACTGATAGACAGATAGCTACAGATAACTATAAAACATCAACGCAAATGTGGGGTATTCTGTGCATGTCTGTAGCAACACTGTAGCAATCATTCATACCGATCAAGCATCATTGCAACATGGCAAGTCACATTGCTTCAACTTTTGTAACACTCCCAGACATTTGGAACAACAGTGTCTGTGAGACGTCCTACTTGGAATGTTGGTGACAAACAACTAAGGATTTCCAATGTGATTCACAGTAGAATGCCACCTGGGCTCTATGTTAGCATGTCACAATCAGACATTCATCTATTTAGGCCTGGCCTTGTGGGAAACCATTTTGGCTCAGAGTTTGATAGTTTCACTCTTGCCCCAAGGGCAATTCCATGGTGACAGATTAACGAGACTTACTTTAAATGTATACCAAACAAAAACCATTGATTTAAAAGTTTAACAAGCCACACAACTCTACGCATATGAATGATTACTTTTCACGATTTCCACAGAAAATGTTACAAAAGCACATTTACAGGAAGAATTGTGCAGATACAAAGTCTGGTAACAGAACAAAATGGAGGGAGATTTCACTGTAATTCTGTTACCAAACTTTGCAACTGCACAGTTTTCCAGTAAAAGTGTTTTTTTTTAACTGTGTAAATTGTTCAAATGAGTCATTGTGCATAGAGTTGTTTGTTAAACTTTAAATGGTTTTTGTTTGGCATACAGTCTCAGCGTAATTCCGTTACAACTTCATAGTTCGGGATCAGAGTAGGAACCGGCTTAGTTTGTATGTGAGGCTGACATTGTTTCTGAGTATGGTGATGTAGTGTGTCCCTCTAAGCGGAATGCCTGTTCACACTTTCTCTGCCCTATTAACAAATAAGAGAGTTTAATGATTCAAAGCATAGCACTGTAACACACTTGCCAACAATGGAAGATTATTCAAAACATTTCCAAGCTGCCTGCTCCTCACGCCTACTCAAAGACGCAGAGCATAAGACAGTGAAGAAAGAGAGCGATGAAGCACCTTGTATGCAATAGGGACACTTCCCAGCTACACTGTTGTGTGTAAAGTCCTATAAAACAGTCGGTAGTGCCTCTATCTCTGTATGTTTATGTATGTTTATGTATGCAGTGTGAGTACTGACAACCTCGTCTGGGGGGTTAGGGGAGCAGAGAGGGGAGAGAGCAGGGTTCACTGAGGCAGTCCTCTGGTCTAGAGGGTTTAAGTTGGGGGGAACTGACTGATAGGCTGCGCCTCTGCCTGAAAATGAATAGCACCAGATCACACCATTGTCCAGCCCCACTGAAGCACAAAGACAGAGAATGGGAAGTTCAAACAGCTACACTGGGCCATTGTTGAGCCTCACCGGGCCGACAGGGCTGGGCTCAATGGGTGGGGCAACGCAGGCAAAGCAGGGCTATAGCGGCCTCTGGGGTAGTCCCATCCATTTCATACTAGTCCTACAAAGAAACTAAATGGTGGCTGATGCAACCACCGCACAGGCTGTTGCTCCTCCTATCTGCCTGATTTTACTGTGGGTGGTGGAAGGGGTGTGTTGCTACCAACCTTGTGGTATTACGCAATGTCTGTCTCCACCACATGCAAATATGCAAGTCTTGAACAGACACACAATCAGAGAGTGAAACACACATACTAAAGTCCAGCAGAGAGCATACAGTACTCTGGTAAATCATTCTCCACAGCAGTTCACAGGGAAAGGCAGAAGCTGAGCGACCACTGAAGGAAAAACAACTGGCTTGGTTTCACTGAGTGAGATAGCTCATCTATCCTCATCAATATCTTGACATAGCAACAAAACTATTCTAAAAACAGTACATCATGACTTCATTATGAAGAAAAATAGAACCAACCAGAACTGTGCCAAATGGTATTGGTAGCTCCTCTACACATTTAGTGGAAGAGCTACAATGTTTCTCTTTTGCAAGGCTTTCCCAATTGTCATAGAGTTAGATCAACACTGGAACGTTTTATGAACAACTAGCCTAGTTAGAGTAGAATGCTCTACCTCCTTTCTCTACAACCGTCTACCCCTTCTGTACGTCCCCTCTACGGCTACATCTTCAGATGTCACAGGGGTAGAGCAGATGTCAGTCATTCATTCTCATTTATTACTGATATTATATTTATATGTTTTCAATGGGATTAATTACTCCATTACTTAGTCCCACTTTATTTGAAGTTCATCTTATGAAGGCTTCATAAAGCCCTACATAGATGCTTCACAAATCATCTATAAGCGTAAATCATGTCCTATAAAGATTCATAATGTGGCATGACAGTGTGACATAAGCAACAGTTTATTTGTTCACATTTATTCATCTTTTTATAGAGAATGAAATACAGTTACAGATGATTATTTGTGATCCATGTATGCAGTGCTTATGAAGCATATATGAATGCTTTATGAAGCCTTTATAAGATGTACTTCAAATAAAGCGGGACAAATTTCTTTACCAATACGTCATGGTGTCATTGTGCATGACTAAGTCTGGGACTGGAGCTGCTGTGAGCAGAGCTTTAGATGAATTTGAGGGCGGTGTGAACATCACAGAGGAATACTAACATCCCTCTCAGGACTCCTCCTCGCTCGGTATCGGTTCCTCGAGTGGAAATAAGTCCCGGTATCAAGTCTTGGCACAGCTCTGACATTCCCTTACGTTGAGATAGCTCCTACAGTACATACTGTACGGTACTGTATCAGCATGACCTCACTGGTTTTAATTGAAGACTTCTCCTCCCACACATACACACACAAGGGGAGGGGGTCCCAGACAGGGGAATGCAGAGAGGTCAGTAGTACTGTAGGAACCTGTGATTCAGGGCTGGTGAACCATGGGGAAATGTCTGCTGAACCATGCCTGGCGTGTTAGATATTAGAGGTCTGGATGAAACTCTGGGGGGTCTGGTCTGGATGATTAACAGCACTGTAATAATATAAGTGATTGTGAGACTGACTCAGGCATGTGATTTGCGTCAGCCCTTCAAAAAGCCCATCATATTTCAGAATGAGAACAGGTTAACACTTTGCTACTGGGGATGTTCTCATTAGCATGACTTGGGCTTGATCAGAGGCCTCCAGGCAGCATGCTATTATGCATGTCTAACATCACGGAAGTCATTGCAGTGCAGGGAGATAACCAAGACATTACCCATCTTCTGCATCATTACACACAGCAATTAGGGATAGATGCGTGCTGAGTGCAGACAGTTCAGCAAACATTGATGTTATCATTCTTTTAAATGCCTCACCTGATGCCAGGAGGAGAGGGGCAAAACTGGTACATGTACAAGAGTTGTAATTAGAGGTCGGCCGATTAATCGGAATGGCCGATTAATTAGGGCCGATTTCAAGTTTTCACAACAATCGGAAATCGGTATTTTTGGGTGCCGATTTGCCGATTAAATTTTTTTAATTTTTTTAAATTTATTTTTTTATATACCTTTATTTAACTAGGCCAGTCAGTTAAGAACACATTCTTATTTTCAATGACGGCCTAGGAACGGTGGGTTAACTGCCTTGTTCAGGGGCAGAACGACAGATTTTCACCTTGTCAGCTCGGGGATTCAATCTTGCAACCTTACAGTTAACTAGTCCAACACAATAACGACCTGCCTCTCTCTCGTTGCACTCCACAAGGAGGCTGCCTGTTACGCGAATGCAGTAAGCCAAGGTAAGTTGCTAGCTAGCATTAAACTTATCTTATAAAAACAATCAATCATAATCACTAGTTAACTACACATGATTGATGATATTACTAGATATTATCTAACGTGTCCTGCGTTGCATATAATCTGACTGAGCATACAAGCATACAAGTATCTAAGTATCTGACTGAGCGGTGGTAGGCAGAAGCAGCCGCGTAAACATTCATTCAAACAGCACTTTCGTGCGTTTTGCCAGCAGCTCTTCGTTGTGCGTCAAGCATTGCGCTGTTTATGACTTCAAGCCTATCAACTCCCGAGATGAGGCTGGTGTAACCGAAGTGAAATGGCTAGCTAGTTAGCGCGCGCTAATAGCGTTTCAAACGTCTCTCGCTCCGAGACTTGGAGTAGTTGTTCCCCTTGCTCTGCATGGGTAATGCTGCTTCGATGGTGGCTGTTGTTATTGTGTTGCTTGTTCGAGCCCAGGGAGGAGCGAGGAGAGGGACGGAAGCTATACTGTTACACTGGCAATACTAAAGTGCCTATAAGAACATCCAATAGTCAAAGGTTAATGAAATACAAATGGTATAGAGAGAAATAGTCCTATAATTCCTATAATAACTACAACCTAAAACTTCTTTCCTGGGAATATTGAAGACTCATGTGAAAAGGAACCACCAGCTTTCATATGTTCTCATGTTCTGAGCAAGGAACTGAAACGTTAGCTTTCTTATATAGCACATATTTCACTTTTACTTTCTACTCCAACACTTTGTTTTTGCATTATTTAAACCAAATTGAACATGTTTCATTATTTACTTGAGGCTAAATTGATTTTATTGATGTATTATATTAAGTTAAAATAAGTGTTAATTCAGTATTGTAGTAATTGTCATTATTACAAATAAAGTTTAAAAATCGGCCGATTAATCGGTATCGGCTTTTTTGGTCCTCCAATAATCGGTATCGGTATCGGCGTTGAGAAATCATAATCAGTCGACCTCTAGTTGTAATGTCCTCTATGCCCTTTTCTAATTGATTAAAAACAACTCATTGGGACTTAACTGGTTTAATGACTTGGATAAGTCTGATTCCTGGAGAATCTAATAGTATTAAATGACTAATCTGAGAATGGGGATGTCTTACATCTTTAGCCAGCCAAGTCTAGCTATAGGTCTCAAACCTCTAGTATTAGTATAATGCCTATGAAGAAGTAAGTTCCTGTAGCAGACTGAAGAGGTAGCCTAGCAGACAAAACAAAACAATTCAGAAAAGCACCAGGTGACTGATGCCAGTATAAAGCACCTGTCTCAGACTCCACCCATGAGTTCCAGGTGTGGTCCACCAATCTAAAAAGACCAAAACATCTGAAATGATGTATGTCCCCAACATGAAACCTCTTCATGAATAGGTATCACTGCTATTCTGACCCCCAGGGAAGAGTATAATTGAATAGAAATAGAATACAAACCGTAGACAGTTTACCAACACCCCTACATCATAAAGAGAAACTTGTTTGCTTGTTGATAGTATAACGTAATCACTTTCTCCCCTGAGAGTCTTGGCAGACATACTGGCATAGCTTCTAACTGCGGTTCAAGGGGGATTACATTGAATGGCAAAGCCTACTGTTGCCACAGTAGAGTAATACACATGTTGTGAATGCAGTCAATCAACACTGATGTAGCCTATAAACATATCCATCTCGCATTGTTTCCATCATTCATACCATAATTAGCCTACACAGTAGGCCTAATTAGGCTATACTGCACTCATAAAATTACTACAGATCAAAGCGTATTCAAAAAGCAGGTCGAATCTCAATGTAACTTGAATACTATGGCGGTTTGTAATGCATGCACACCAGTTCTATGGGTAGAACACAGGTTCTTTCGCCACATAGCCCTCATAAATACACTAACTGAGACAAAAGACACACGAAACTCGCAAGCGCAACCGCGTAAAGACATTCTTCACATACCAAGGTGATCAAATCACCTTTACTGTGTAAAATGTTGCTGACAAAAAGTGTCGGCGGCGGTCACAGGGATCTTTAATTTGCTATTCTATTGACATGTTATCCCTTCGTCCCACCCATACAGCCTATCCTCAGTCATCGTATCTCATCCGTGTCGCCATAAATCATTTCAAATAATTTATCTGGAATATATTCCACTGTGGAAAAAAATACACTACTGTCATAATGTTAGTTATCTAATATCGTTTTAGCTCACCTCGTAAACAAATCCATCATCGAAGCAGTTCGACGCTTTACGCTTGTGTATTCCCCTTTAACACAATAGTTATTGGGCTGTTGTAGGTGAGATCATCCCTTTTGCGCTCATGCAAATATGATCTATAATATTGACAAGATAGTTGAGTGACCGGTTTTACAATGGAATTACATGTCCTCAAAGTTGGAAGGCAGGCGGGAGGATCGCGAGATCAGCTCGGACCATTCTAGCCAATGAAAGTATATATAAACTCCAAAACAAACTTATTTTCGATCAAATTAGCCTCACGTAACAAATTAGAAATTACATTTTTGTTTACCAAATTCGACACTCTTATAAAATTCGTGGTCTTATTTTTCGTGGACAGATATTGGGCGGAGTAAACCCTCTCGCTTCTCCTCTTCCTCTCTGCTCAAGTTAGCGCGAACTGACCAAGGATAACAAAGCAATGTTTGTATGGGAAATGTAGTTCCATAGGAATGGCGCTCCAATGGAGAACTATGATCAGCCCTTGTAAAAAAGTTTATAGTACCTTCAGAAAGTATTCACACACCTTGACTTTTTCCA
The DNA here is from genome assembly GCF_018296145.1 of Oncorhynchus tshawytscha. Classification (NCBI taxonomy): domain Eukaryota; kingdom Metazoa; phylum Chordata; class Actinopteri; order Salmoniformes; family Salmonidae; genus Oncorhynchus; species Oncorhynchus tshawytscha. The sequence goes on along the minus strand of NC_056436.1, from coordinate 19,793,175 downwards.
AATTTTGTTGTATTAACAGCCTGAATTTAAAATTAATTAAATTGAGACTGTGTGTCACTTGTCTACACACAATACCCCATAATGTCTAAGTGGAATTATGCTTTTTATTCTTTTTACAAATTAATTAAAAATGAAAAGCTGAAATGTCTTGGGTCAATAAGTATTCAACCCCTTTGTTATGGCAAGCCTAAATAAGTTGAGGAGTAAAAATTTCACGGTAAGGTCTACACCTGTTGTATTCGGTGCATGTGACAAATACAATTTGATATGATTTGACAGGAGAAAACTGAGGATGGATCAACAACATTGTAGTTACTCCACAATACTAACCTACACACATCTTGTTTGCGATAAGGCATTAAAGTAAAACAGCAAAAACGTGGCAAAGGGGCCTCCTGAGTGGCGCAGCGGTCTAAGCACTGCATCGCAGTGCATCGCCGTGTTAGAGGCGTCACTACAGACCGGGTTTGATCCCGGGCTGTATCACAACTGGCCATGATCGGGAGTCCCATAGGGCACCACACAATTGGCCCAGCGCTGTCCGGGTTAGGGGAGGGTTTGGCCGGACGGGCTTTACTTGGCTCATCGCGCTCTAGCGATGTGTGGTGCCTGGAAAACAACCTCTCACTCAACGTCAACAAAACAAAGGCGATGATCGTGGACTTCAGGAAACAGCAGAGGGTGCACCCCCCTATCTACATCGACGGGACCGCAGAGGAGAGGTGGGAAGCTTCAAGTTCCTTGGCGTACATATCACTGACAAACTGAAATGGACAACCCACACAGACAGAGTGGTGACGAATACGTAACAGAGCCTCTTCAACCTCAGGAGGCTAAAGAAATTTGGCTTCTCACCTAAAACCCTCACAAACCTTTACAGATGCACAATTGAAAGCATCCTGTAGGGCTGTATCACCGCCTGGCATGGCAACTGCACCGCCAGCAACTGCAGGGCTCTCCAGAGGGTGGTGCGGTATGCCCAACACATTACCGGGGGCAAACTACCCGCCCTCCAGGACACCTACAGCACTTGCGGTCACAGGAAGGCCAAAAAGATCATCAAGGACATCAACCACCCGAGCCACTGCCTGTTCACTCCGTTATCATCCAGAAGGCGAGGTCAGTACAGGTGCATCAAAACTGGGGTTGAGAGACTGAAAAACAGCTTCTCAAGGCCATCAGACTGTTAAACAGCCATCACTAGCACATTAGAGGCTGCTGCCTATAGGCATAGACTAGAAATCACTGACCACTTTAAGGAATGGAACACTAGTCACTTTAATAATGTTTACATATCTGGCATTATCTCATATGTATATACTGTAATCTATACTATTCTACGGTATTTTAGTCACTTAATAATGTTTACATATCTTGCATTACTCATTTAATTTATATATACTGTATTCTATACTATTCTACTGTATCTTAGTCCGTTCCGCTCTGACATCGCTCATCCATATATGTATATAGTCTTAATTCATTCCTACTTAGATTTGTGTGTATTGGGTATATGTTGTGTCATTTGTTATATATTAGTGTACTGTTGGAGCTAGAAGCACAAGCATTTCGCTACACCCGCAATAACATCTGCTAATCACGTGTATGTGATCAATACATTTGATTTGATTTGATTTTTGGTGGGCCGTGCACCTGCAGGCTGACCTCGGTTGTCAGGTGAACTGTGTTTCCTCTGACACATTGGTGCAGCTGGCAGGCGTGTGTTAATAAGCGAGGTTAGGCTGCATCATGTTATGGGTACGCTTCTCATCGGAAAGGACTAAGGAGTTTTTCAGGATAAAAAGAAACGGAATAGAGCTAAGCACAGGCAAGAGGAAAACTTGACTCAGTCTGCTTTCCATCAGACACTGGGAGACAAATTCACCTTTCAGCAGGAAAATAACCTAAAACACAATGCCAAATATACACTGGAGTTGCTTACCAAGACAACATTGAATGTTCCTGAGTGGCCTAGTTATTGTTTTAATTAAACCGTCTTATAAAATATATGGCAAGACATGAACATGTCTGTCTAGCAATGATTAACAACAAACTTCACAGACAGTGAATAAATTAAAAGAATAATGTGCAAATATTGTACAATCCAGGTGTGCAAAGCTCTTGGAGACTGCTAAAAATGTCTCAAAACATGTTTTTGCTTTGTCATTATGGGATATTGTGTGTAGATGGGTGAGAAAATAAATATATTTCATCCATTTTGAATTCAGGCTGTAACAAGACAATGTGGAATAAGTTAAGGGGTATAAATACTTTTCTGAAGGCCCTGTATGTGTAAGTAGCTTATTGAGAGCCTTTAAAGACTACAAGACAATGTGGCAAATCAACATGACACCATACTGTATCTTCATCTGACAGGCATCTTTCTGGAATTTAACATAATAGATATAACATAACAGAATAAAATAATAAATACATCACAGTAGTTTTAACCAGTAAGTAATAAAAAGGCAATGTGAAAAGTCTTTGAAACCTACGCATTATGAACTATGTCAAAGTTGAATTTAAAAGTCCTATCCTTTTGCAGAGCTGATGGGGAGCTGATGGTGGAGGGGTAACATGGGATTTATTTAGCCAAAAACAGGGCACAGACAGAATTACGGGGGATTATAGGAATAATGGTGGAATGAGAGCTGTATGGTGGAATTACAGCCATGACAGCAGCTGGTGATGCATGCAGTGCAGAGCAGACCATAGCTCCAGGATTATGGTCCATTTTGGAATACAGAGATTTACTACTGATTTTAGTCCTAAAAGTTGTTTTTGTTCCTTTTATGTATGTTGTAACTGGAAACTGTGTAACATAGCTCGACCTACAGGGGTGACTACTAGTTTTAGTTCCTCACGCCTCCGATCTGGTTTATATATCCAAGGTGGATTTATTTTGGTTCAACAGTCTACTTAAACACCTTGTCCTTATCGTTTACTCACCCTTGCTTTTTCTTCATCAGCCTCATTCTTTACAGTGGTTCAAGAGATCATCACTTTGGCAAACCATCATCATCACCAGCATCATACTTTTCCTTATCATCCCTATAGAATTGATGGCTTCTCTTAGAGGCCAAGCTACACTGTTTGCTGTCCCAGAGCCATAGCCAGTGAAGGGAGTGAGGCATGCAGGGGGTGACGTCAGGGGCTGGTTGGTCTGCTTTATGTGCATAAGGCAGCACTTCCAAAGGTTGAACTGGGTGTATTAGTGGTGCGTAAATATTTAAATTGTCCAGGCCTGCTTATTGTTCCCAGCTGGGGGGCTAATGGAGGTATGTAAGTGTCGTGTACAGTCAGTAAAGCACAGTAAAGCTGCTCTAGGGATAAGCCCCCTGTACAGACAGACTGGTCGTTGTCGTCAGGCAGGGCAGGCAGGACTGTAAGGAGTTCAAACTAAGGTTTCTCTCTCTGGTTTACATTACTTTTTTTCTCTCTGTCTTTCTCTTCGCAGGTCTGTTCTGTTCTCTTTCTGACTTGGCTGTACTGTAACTCAACCAGATTAATTTGTTATGATGTGTTTGTTCACTTTCATTTGTTTCACCTTAAGGTCAAATATGCAGACTTGTTGACTTCATAGTGATCTTTTGTTGCTATTCCTGAGACCAACACATTTGTAAGGAGAATTGCCCACCTCTGTGCAGCAAATCCAACCAGACAATGCTTCTACATCCTAGAACTTTACCGTGAAGATGTGTAAGAGCTCTTTATAATGTAGATAGAACATCACTGAAACAAAAGATTACCTTAAAAAGTTTTGATTTCCAGCTTGATTTATAGTTTTAAACAAAAGGAGAAATCCACCAAGCCTTGTCCACACACACACACACACACACACACACACACACACTACATCTAGACATCAAAGGTTGTGATTGATGGAGGATTAATGATTGGTACGATAGTATGTCACGCTTTGTATAGAAATGCCTGAGAGGATTGTAGTTGGACCACAAGACTATTTCTATAAACTGTACTGTATTAGACCTATAGCTAACAGAACAAATGAAACATTAGTCAGCAGACAGGCACACTATACAGCTGTCTGCACCCTCTCTCAAATCGTTCATATCTCAAACATATAGAACTGTGCTTTTTCATTTCTTTCATCCACACTGAATATTACCAAAACATTGTGTATTTCCAAACGTGTGATAGTTTTCAATGAAAACAGCGTACAGTGTTACGTTCTTCCTATAACTCCATTACAGTAACATAGAATATAGTATGCCAATTATTGTACAGTATATTGTTGTACCACCCTGTCCTTTCCTTGTCTAGAAGGTATTGTCATTGATACCTGAGGCTGAACACCCTATTCCTTACATAGTGCACTACATTTGACCAGAAAAGTAGTATACATTGAATGGGGTGCCATCTCTGGGATGTCCACTTATGGGAGGTGAGGGATCAATCCTCTAATGCCTCTGATCTGATCTCAGATTAACCCTTAATACTCTGTCTCCTGGGGGAGGGATAATTGACCAATCAGATGTGAAAATTATCTGGTGTGAAAAGATCTGATGTGATTGGTCAAAAGACCAATAAGTGGAAAAAATATCTGAATTGGTCTGCCTGTGTTGATGCAGCATTAGTGGTTCTCAATGACTGTCCTTTCCAAAATACCAGTGACCCCCTCTCCCAAAAAAAGAAGCACCCTAATTTCCATTTCTACAGCTTATATCAAAATGATAACTCGTAGCTCACTATATATTTTTTACTATATCATCTTCAATTGTTCCACTCATGAAGCAACATAAAGGCCTGTTAGAGCTGTGACTGACATAGGGCCTTGGTGAACTGCTTCCTAAGTGTGCAGTAAACATTCAATAAACTCAGCAGCCATGCCATTCCATTAAATGGTGCTTGTTATGACACTGTAGCTTGGGAGACTATAAAGAGAGTGTCTAATACATACTGTACTTTCAGACAGTGAAACACATCAGGCTACTATAGGTAGAAGCAGAGATATATTACATCTTTATATACATACAGTATATGCTCACACATGGCATATGTGTTTATATTATGGATGGGCAGAATCATGGGTGTGGAAGAGTAAGACTTGGCATTCCAGTCCTTAGCTTTCCAGATACAGGATCTATCCTCCACACGCTCGGCTCTTCAGGAGATAGCTCAAGGCCAAGGGGCTTTTGATCATTAAATATTTACCTTTAGAGACCTCATAGCTTGTGATTAGCCGATCCCAATAGTAGACATTCTTCAATTCAACACAGCTTGTCAAAATAGAGGTAGTTAAACAAATTGAAAGCGAGCATGAGCTTTTCCATTACTATTTTAAATTATTTTATAAATCGGTTTTATATGAAGCTGCTACTGATATCTGTTTAACATAGTCTTAACAAACTTGGCTATGTCTCATCAACCATGACAGCTTAAACAATAGCGTAGCCTACATGTACAGTACCAGACAAAAGTTTGGACACACCTACTCATTCAAGGGATTTTCTTTATTTGTACGATTTTCTACATTGTAGAATAATAGTGAAGACATCAAAACTATGAAATAACACATATGGACTCATGTAGTAATCAAAAAAGTGTTAAACAAGATTGGGATTCTTCAAAGTAGCCACCCTTTGCCTTGATGACAGCTTTGCACACTCTTGGCATTCTCTCAACCAGCTTCATGAGGTAGTCACCTGGAATGTATTCAATTTACTGTGCCTTGGCTGTGCCTTGTTAAAAGTTCATTTGTGGAATTTCTTTCCTTTTTAAAGCCAATCAGTTGTGTTGTGACAAGGTAAGAGTGGTATACAGAAGATAGCCCTAATTGGTAAAATACCAATTCCATATTATGGCAAGAACATTATGGCAAAGAGAAATGACAGTCCATCATTACTCTAAGACATTAATCTGGCAAATTTCAAGAACTTCAAGTGCAGTCGCAAAAACCATCAAGAGCTATGATGAATCTGGCTCTCATGAGGACTGCCACAGGAAAGGAAGACACAAGGTTAACTCTACTGCAGAGGATAAGTTCATTAGAGTTACCAGCCTCAGAATTTGTTATTTATTTGACCTTTATTTAACTAGGCAAGTCAGTTAAGAACAAATTCTTAATTTCAATGATGGCCTAGGAACAGTGGGTTAACTGCCTTGTTCAGGGGCAGAACAACAGATTTTTTGGACTAGTAACCGAAAGGTTGCAAGTTCAAATCCCCGAGCTGACAAGGTACAAATCTGTCGTTCTGCCCCTGAACAGGCAGTTAACCCACTGTTCCTAGGCTGTCATTGAAAATAAGAATTTGTTCTTAACTGACTTGCCTAGTAAAATAAAGGTAAAATAAAAAATAAATAAATAAATACATTTTTAACTTGTCTGTCCTTTCAGGGATTCGATCTTGCAACCTTTCGGTTACTAGTCCAACACTCTAACCACTAGGCTACCTGCTGCTTACACTACCTGCTGAATTGCAGCCCAAATAAATGCTTCACAGAGTTCAAGTAAAAGACACATCTCAACATCAACATCAACTGTTCAGAAGAGACTGCATGAATCAGGCCTTCATGGTCCAATTGCTGTAAAGAAATGACTACTAAAGGACACCAATAATAAGAAGAGACTTGCTTGGGCCAAGAAACATGAGCAATGGACATTAGACCGGTGTAAATCTGTCTTTTGGTCTGAAAATTGATAGATTTTTGGTTCCAACCGCCATGTCTTTGTGAGATACAGAGTAGGTTAACGGATGATCTCCACATGTGTGGTTCCCACCATGAAGCATGAAGGAGGAGGTATGTTGGTGCTTTACTGACAACACTTTGATTTATTTAGAATTCAAGGCACACTTAACCAGCATGGCTACCACAGCATTCTGCAGTGATACACCATTCCATTTGGTTAGCAGTTAGTGGGACTATCATTAGTTTTTCCAACAGGACAATGACCCAAAACACACCTCCAGGCTGTGTAAGGGCTATTTGACCAAGAAGGAGAGTGATGGAGGGCTGCATCAGGTGAGCTGGCCTCCACAATCACCCAACCTGAACCCAATTGAGATGGTTTGGGATGAGTTGGACTGCAGAGTGAAGGAAAATCAGCAAAAAAGTGTTCAGCATATGTGGGAACTCCTTCAAGACTGTTGGAAAAGCATCCCTCGTGAAGCTGGTTAAGAGTGTGCAATGCTGTCATCAAGGCAAAAGGTGGCTACTTTGAAGAATCTCAAATGTAAAATATTTTTTAATTTGTTTAACACTGTTTACTACATGATTCCATATGTGTTATTTCATAGTTTTGATGTCTGCACTATTATTCTACAATATAGAAAATAGTAAAAAATTAAGAAAAACCCTTGATTGACGAGGTGTGTCCAAACTTTTGACTGGTACTATATATAAACAATGGAATACTAGATCATTCATGCTTATAGCTGATATAAGCAGATTGGTATCAGAAGGAAAGCAATCTAGGGGTGTCTTAGTATAGCCTAACAGTTCCACTGGTTTTTAGTTAGTCTGCAGAGATTCTGCATCAAAGATGGCGGATTATAAAGATGAGGCAAAAACATTGAAAAAAATGGCACAGTTCCTGTCTACTTTAGGGGTGGCTCTCCCATAGGCAACAATGCAATAGCAGCTGGGTCTGGTCTACTTAGTTAATTTGCCAGGCACCAAGCAGATAAAAAGTAGCCTATGAAATGTCTAGCATTCTCTTGAGTCTCTGACTGTATCTTCTCAGTGACAAGGAGTACCACCTGTTGGTCATAACTAGTAACTGCATTTGAATGCTGCATCAAATGTACACTAATAATAAGCACTACTGCTAATATTTCAGATTTCATTCCATGAATAAAAGGATGTCAGAGATTTTCCAAATTTGGCACAGATTACAAAGCAGAGAAATTTGGGGCAGTATTGGTCAACATTGTGAATAATGTATACAACGGGTTAAAAAGCTGTAATCAAAAACTATTAAGAATTCATCCTCATAATCTTTCAATAACACAGTCTGGAGCCATAAGCTGGTGGGAGTCCAATAGCCTTTTAAATACTGTATGGTTTTCCAAACTGTGTTCTTCTAAGGTTTATCTAATTCTATGGTTCCATTTTCTGTGTTCATCTATTGAGGACCTTCCTGAGATGTTCCAGCTGTGCTTGATTGACGCTGCTGCCTCCACAGACGATCATCACCAGGGGCCCTGCTAGGGGAACGGGCAGCCGGCCCTCACCCTGCAGACTCTGGATGACCCCACAGTACACAGCTGCTAATGCAGCCCCACAGGCCAGCTCCACCAGCACACGCTCCTCGTCTGGACACACACACACACACAAGCAAGCACACATGTATACACACACACACACAAACAGAAAATATTTGTTTGTGACCTGTAGCTATGTTTCTTTTAGAATACAACTATACCTCATATAAAGCAGAGTAAAGTATAGGGATCAGAACAGTGACGGCTGGTACAACGCTCACCCAGGAAGGTCTCCACTGCTTGCAGAGCCTGCTGGTCAGTGACCAGCTCTGATATGATGTTCATGTTGCCCCCCTTACTGCACTCAAAGGCCTGCCTTCACACCGTCTTCGAACTCAGACACTTGGCCTCTGACAATACAACCATTGCAGATCATTAGAATGGAATGGAATAGATTTGAATACAACACAATGCTAAATGAAAATCTCAGTTTAATCTCTGTTCTCTTCTCACCTGGTGATGTCAGGGAGGGTGACCATCCTGGCAGCCTTTACTGCTGCGTTAAAACAGTCTGCTCCCTCAGTCTCCACAGATGATGTGCACACTGCCCCAGCCCACCTCCTTACATATTGGCCATATATCACAAACCCCAGAGGTGCCTTATTACAATTATAAACTGGTTACCAACGTATTTAGAGCAGTAAAAACCTGTGGTATATGGTCTGATATACCACGGCTGTCAGCCCATCAGCATTCAGGGCTCGAATCACCTAGTTTATCATTTGTGATCTAAGTCAGTCATTCTTGAAGTCATGCCCTTTACTACAGGCTCGGTTAAGGATTTGTCTGACTTAAATATCTTCTCACCAGAGCAGAGGATGGTCAAAGGGTGGAACATACAATATGTCAGGCCATCAGTCTGGGTCAGATGCAGGGCCTCATCATTAGCATCATCCCACACCTGAACAGGCAAAATGAGACAAAAATGGCAACACACACACATGGGGTAACAGGCATAGTCTACAATGTCCACAAGCAAATCAGTCGTCAATTATAAGGCTGTCCTCTGTATCATCATGAACTCAAGGCAGCATTGAATCACATCTAATTTGGTCAACACTAGGAGGTGCTGTCGAACAAGTGTTTCAACCGTAGTAAACAAACCAGTTATAACGGTGTCCATTTCCCATATTCCAAGATGTGCGTAATTTAAAGGTTTATGTGGAGTCTGTTTCAAGTGGATTCATATAGACCCATCACTTGTGTGAAACACTAATCATTGAAATGTTACTAAAGTAGTATTCTAACTGTGTATTCAATTAGGCCTATAGATGTGAAATGATTTATGGAAACTTAACTTCAACCCTTTTGAACATGCTTACCTTTTGACACATGTTCAATACCGCAGATGTTGAATGAACCAGAGGGTTAGGAACTTTCCATTTTTAAATACTCAGTGGTCCCCGCCTGTTTTTACATGTCTATGCTCTCCAAAAAGACTATTTATGTGAAAGGCTTCTGGATTTGTCATGATGGCTCAAGTGCCTTGATAGATGATTAGTCAACAACTATGAAAGTCTTTGATCTCCTCTTGAATGGTAGTGCACATGCGCAAATGCAGGGTTTTATTTTCACACCTTTGTGCCCAGTCCACAGAAAAGACAGTAGGCAAAAAGTAGGCTACTATAGTACAATTCATTTTGTAATGGTGCAACTTTATGACAACCATAACTTACTGCGGCTCTCAGTACGTGATTGCTCCTTGACCTTCACAGAAAACTGCACCTGTCAGGCAGATACTGGTCAATGTTTAGCCCAGAGGTGGGATAGATCATAAATCAATTATTAACTCTTGTTTGGTGGACTGTATGAAGACTGTAGCCAATGTCAGCATTGCAAAACGTAAAGTATAACATTCTATACTGAACTAAAATATAACCGCAACATGCAACAATTTCAAAGATCATGAAGTGCAACACATCTCCTTCACATAGAGTTGATCAGGCTGTTGATTGTGGCCTGTGCAATGTCGTCCCACTCCTCTTCAATGGCTGTGCGAAGTTTATGGATATTGGCGGGAACTGGAACACACTGTCGTACACGTCGATCCAGAGCATCCCAAACATGATCAACAGTTGACATGTCTGGTGATTATACATGCCATGGAAGAACTGAGACATTTTCAGCTTCCAGGAATTGTGTACAGATCCTTGAGACACGGAGCCATGCATTATCATGCTGAAACATTGGGTGATGGCGGCGGATGAATGGCACGACAATGGTCCTCAGGATCTCCTCACGGTATCTCTGTGCATTCAAATTTCCCTCGATAAAATGCAATTGTGTTCATTGTCCATAGCTTATGCCTGCCTATACCATAACCCCACCATGAGGCACTCTATTCACAACGTTGACATCAGCAAACAGCTTGCCAACACGACGCCATACACACCGTCTGCCATCTGCCTGGTACAGGATTCATCCGTAAAGAGCACACTCCTCCATCGTGCCAATGGCCATCGAAGGTGAGCATTTGCCCACTGAAGTCAGTTACGACGCCGAACTGCAGTCAGACCAAGACCCTGGTGAGGATGAGGAGCATGCAGATGAGCTCCTTGAGACAGTTTCTGACAGTTTGTGCAGCAATTCTTTGGTTGTACAAACCCAAATTTTCATCAGCTGTCAGGGTGGCTGGTCTCAGCCAATCCTGCAGATGAAGAAGCTGTACATGGAGGTCCTGGGCTGGTGTGGTTATACGTGGTCTGAGGTTGTGAGGCTGGTTGGATGTACTGCCAAATTTTCTAAAATGACATAGAGAAAATGACATTCCTGCAGTCAGCATGCCAATTGCATGCTCCCTCAAAACTTGAGACATCTGTGGCATTGTGTTGTGTGACAAAACTGTACATTTTAGAGTGGCATTTTATTGTCCCCAGCACAAGGTGCACCTGTGTAAAGATCATGCTGTTTAATCAGCCTTTTAATATGCCACACCTGTCAGGTATATGGGTTATATTGGCAAAAGATAAATGCTAACTAACAGAGATGTAAACTAATTTGTGCACAACATTTTAGAGAAATAAGCTTTTCGTGCATATAGAACATTTCTGGAATCTTTTATTTTAGTTTATGAAACATGGGACCAACACTTTACATGTTGCATTCATATTTTTGTTCAGTATATGTTAAAACATGTTTTATTCCCATTTAAGGGAAATCATTATGTATTGTGTACATTTACATTTCATTATGCATATTGTTTGGTGTTCGTTTTGTCACATAAACCATCCCATAGAACCGATGGTTATACACAACCTATAGATCAAGCCAGCATCAGTCAACAGGTAGGCTATACCAAAGATAGTACAGTATGGCTCATTGGAGGCAGCTGAGGGGAGGACGTCTCATAATAATGGCTGGAACGGAGCCAATGGAATGGCATCAAACTCATGGAAACCATATGTTTGCTGTATTTGATAGCATTCCACTATTCCGCTCCAGCCATTACCACAAGCCCATCCTCCCCAATTAAGGTGCCACCAACCTCCTGTGGTATGGCTATACTCAGTGATCAAAATGTGTATCACTTTGCATGATAGGTATTAAAAAGACAACAACCAACTTGAAACAAAAATAGGGAGAACAATACAATGTACAAACATCTGCTAAAATCTAACTAAAAATGAAAAACTCCAAAGAGAGATCCAACTATAGGCCTTTTTAGGTGATAAAGCATTTATATACTGTAGGCTTATGATGAGTTTAGTTCAAATTCACACCCATAGTTAGCTTCATAGTTATTGCATCTGTAGAAGAGAATGCAGCCCCTTTCACTTTCCCATCCCAGCATTACATCTTCCACTCATTCCTTCAGAACACGTTTTGGTTTGCATAAATAACACAACATTGTATGACTGTTTAGAACATTCCACACATCTTTTAGTAGTTTTAACTGGCCTTCAAAGTCTTTCAATTACACCTTCCGTCACTTTCCTTCCTTTTCTCATCTTGTAAAAACCTGTTCCTTTCTTTCCTCTGCTGAACCCTGAAGATATGACCTCCAGAGTTTGAACTCTGATCGCCTTCAAACAGCACTTACTGCAAAACCCATATTCAATAACTCATGACTGCCCCTGTTCTCTGCTCCCTTTTCTGAGATCATCACATTTAGGCCTTACTCTGACTGACACACAGGAGACAAACACTGAGTGAGAAGGGAAAGAGGGGAACTCTGCTCAGAGTATTCTCTGAATGATCTCTGGGCCGTGGATACTGCCTCTACTTCCTCTTAGGTAAGTGACCACCAATTCCAAGCATGTCTGTCTGTCCGGATATGGCCCCTCTCTGTCCATGCCCTGGCCCTTGTCCTTTGTTCTGGGGAGGCACAGACTGGCACAAAGAGAGGGCACTGTCCGGGCACAGCCACTGTCTGCAGATCCAGTCAGACCCAGCTCTGAGTCCAGTCAGAGCACAACAACGTGCACCGTCTTCTCTATGCCAGAGAACGTTGTCTAGGCTTGATCCTTGGATACAACTGTAAGAAGAAAATGTTACTATTAATTGTATTTTCTGATCATGGAAATTCGTATTCTACAGACAGGTACAGCAGGGGGTGCCATGTCACAACTTAGGATTTATTACCAAATATTTTGAGATGCCGCTTCGGTCATTTGGGATCCTCATCAATTCAACTAACATTTAATTAGTATCTAATTTCATACACTATTTTTGAAATCTATATACCTAGATACAACACATTAACCATATAACTAAACAAAATTATAGGATCTCTATGATATTTACTTCCTAGTGATTCAGACCATAGTTGTATTCATCATGGTGACTGGCTTTACCCCGAGCAGGTTGCGTGGTACGTAGCCCTCCTTGTCATGTAGCCTAGCCCACCACCACTCTGTCTCAGCCTGGTCCCTGCGACTCAGGGTGGTGATGGCGTCTCCCTCGTGGAAGGACAGCTCATCTGAGCTCTGTGCCTCATAGTCCCACAGCGCATACACAGACCCTTTATTCATCACCCCCAGCTTCTCCTGCAGCCCTGGTGGATGGACAGAGAGTAAGAGGGTCACTTCACAGTTCTCAGGGGCTTCCAGTGGCACAGCGGTCTAAGGCACTGCATCTCAGTGCCAGAGGCGTCACTACAGACCCTGGTTCGATTCCAGGCTGTATCACAACCGGCCGTGATTGAGGGGCATCTCCTTGCCTCTAGTAAAGGATTGGATGGTTACCATCAATAAGGTTGATGCTTTGCCTTGCCTTCATAAAGATTAGATGACATATAGCTTATACCGATCCAATTCTACATATCCAAGCACGTGTGTGTAGGGATAAGTGTTGTTTTGGGGACATGGCCCATAGCTCTCCTTTGAGCTCCACAGATCTACAAAAGTGTGTAAGGGTGTAGGGGCTAGGGGTTGTTTTGTAGACAGGAGCCGCATGTCTCTCTATACAACACCACTCACCGAAGAGGAACTGGGAACACTGTGTGTATCCGTCCTCCATCTCCTCACATTTATCAGCCGCTGTCTCCACATCACTGATGGTGGTGGCAAAGATGGCTGCCCCTGACTCCACCAGCAGCTTACAGAGATGCACACTGTTACAGGAGGCCGCACAGTGTAGTGGGGTCCTGAGCACATGACAGACACAAAAGGAGAGACGTTCATGGAGACATTGTGAAGTCTTGACCGTTTTAAATGCAGCTGAACAAAGCTAAGGTAAGGTCAAAGAGAAAGAGAGGAGAGAAAGAGAAAGAAAAGGTAAATGAAAAATGGTCACAGTGTACGTCCTCACCATCCATCGCTGTCAGCAGCATTGACGTTAACTCCAAAGTCGAGCAGGAACTTGACGATGTGGTGGCGTCCAGCACATACGGCGTTGTGAAGGGGGGTGATGCCCTCGTCATTGGCCGTGCTGGGGTTCTCAACCTGCATGGGGGAAAGGATCAATCAGTCACATTTATTTCATGAATCAAATAGAAATGTGTTGATAAAGCCCTTTTTATATAAACAGTCACAAAAGCCATTAACATTTTTAAAGCTGATTTAGAAGTCAGTTTGAAATCTCTTACAAGCTGACAGAATGGTACGTAAAATGAGAAGACTCAACACAAGGAATTTCTCTTCTGGGACAATAAAGTTTGAATTGAAGAGCCTATGATTACCTCATAGATGATCCGCTGCACCAAGTCAAACTCTCCCTCCAGAGAGGCATCCAGTAGCAGGGCAAGAGGGTTGAACTTGACCCGCAGCCCATGGCCTGTCCTCTCTGACTCAGGTTTCTTCAGGTTAGTCCTCTTGATCTGCTGAGACAGAGAAAGTGGAGTTACTCTCTGGCTAATGCACAGGTGTTGGTGGCACCTTAATTTTTATTTTACTAGGCAAGTCAGTTAAGAACAAATTCTTATTTTCAATGATGGCCTAGGAACAGTGGGTTAACTGCCTGTTCAGGGGCAGAACGACAGATTTGTACCTTGTCAGCTCGGGGATTCGAACTTGCAACCTTTCGGTTACTAGTCCAACGCTCTAACCACTAGGCTACCCTGGGACGGACTCACAGTAATGGCTGGAACGGAATGAATGGAATGGAATGGAATGCTATCAAACAAGTGGTTTCCATGTGTTTGATACCATTCCCTTTACTTCATTCCAGTCATTATTATGAGTTGTCTTCCCCTCAGCAGCCTCCTGTGGTCTAATGTCATGACTGGGGCAGGGAATTTTTCCTGTGAAGAAAGCAATGTCTGCAACTCAGATGGCAACTCTAGCATAAGTCAGATTTTTTGCAGACCATGTGACCTGACCAGAAGAATCTCTAGACCTTATTTATTATGGCACACAAAATGGAGGCATGCTGTTGCATTATGGAGCTGTGGCTCCGCAGGTTGACCTTAGGCAATGCCGGGGGTGTGACAGTCCGGGGAGAGGTTTCTTTCGGCTGGGGAGACGAGGCCTCATGGATGGGGATAGGCCTGGGAGTGGAGGTGGTGCTAGAAGGACCAGGTTGGTTGTTGTTGTCTTCCAAGCTGGGCTGTGGGGTGGGCATGCGGGGAGTGGTCTCACTGGGTGGGAGTGTCCTCCTCTCATTGGAGTCAGAGGAAGGGGACATGGAAGAGGACAGGCGATGGTCTGAGTTGGTACCGTCTGCGGCAGTGACGACCAGGGAAGCTGTCCCGATCAGGTTTCCATTAGAAGTGTTGATGTTGTCCATGTCCGGACATCCCAGGACACCACCCATGAAGACGGGCTGGTAGAATGGGGTGCTGTTACTGCCCTCCATGCCTCCGGCCAGGGTGTTGAAGCGCTGGTACAGGAGCTTCTGGATGTTGGGTCCGGTGGGGCCCTCTGGCTCTGTGATGGAGCTGCGTTTCTTCAGCGGGCGCGGTGCATTGGTCAGCCGCCGGCGCAGGACCTCCAGGTCGGCGTCGCTCTGGTAGCGCAGCGGGGAGTGGGCCACGGGGGTCAGCTTGGTGGGGCTCAGGGGCCGCGGGATGTTCTCCACGCTGGGAGGGGGTAGGAGCCTACCCTCTGTGGTGTCCCCTTCCCTGTCCACCATGTCCCCTACACTCTGTCCTCCTGGGGACAGGGCCTCATGCTGGAAGGGCACAGGGGAGGGAGAGGTGCTGGAGGGAAGCACAGGTTTCCCATACACTATGAACAAAAGGAGATGGAGATATTAATATAGGACCATACAGATTGAGACCCAACAGGAAAGTCTAGCATTGGCCGGGGTTGAAATACTATTTGTTTTCTTCAAATACTTTGAGAGTTTGATTGAGACTCCCTGGAGTGCCTTTGCACTTTTGGAACTATTACATTGGTCCCACTGTGCAAGGCATGCTCAATTAAGTGAAGCTTAATTATTTGAAGGAAATCAAATACTGTTAGAACCCAGGTATGACTGACTCTTTAAAAAATATCATGTCCATCGATTGAGGCGTTTACCTGCTTTGACAGCAGACCTGCCTCCTGCTGGGTAGCTCTTGGCTGCTGCAGGCTGCTGCAGGTACATGTGGTAGATGGAGGAGGAGTTCATAGTGGCAGGGCCCTTCCTGGGGGACTTAGGCCTGGAGGAGGACCGGTCTGGAACGTAGGGTCTCACAGCCACAGCCGGCAGGGGGTCAGGACTCTCCCCCTCCCCCAGGCCTGACTGGGGTGTGGGGCTAGGGGGGACAGAGATACGCTGCTGGGAGGAGTAACCAGGAGGTGCTGGGGCTGAACGCTGCCAGGCTAAAGTGGCAGGGGCAGACCTGGTCAGGGAGCTGGTAGAGCAGACTATAGACGGGTGGCCAGTAGGTGCAGGATAGGTCCCATAGATGGATAGTGGTTTGGACACGGATCCTCCTGGTAGCTTACTGAAGTCAAGGCTCTGTGGAGGGAAACACCATAAACCAGTTAGATTCATTATAGGACAGTAGGAAGGAGAGTCCAAGGAGTGTGTGAAAGAGCCAAAAGTGAATGGCTGCATCTCAATAGTCTTAAGTGGCTTCTACTTGTGTCCTCTCCGTCTGTATTAATCTAAAAAATACTGGGTCTGTGAAACCAATATGGTGTAGAAAACCAACCAGGAATTGCTTTTAATGGTTAGTTATTTAATATCCTTGCAGATGAGAGAGGAGATGATGAGAGTAAGCCACTTTAGACTATTATGATGTACCCAATGACTAGTAGTGGGAGGTGGAGCAGGGATCTCACCTGGTCTGGGCTGGTGTTTCTCCAATCTGAAGGTTGCATCGAGGAGACACTTTTACTAAGGGTGGGCCACACTGCTTCATTGGCTACAGGAGGGGTACACAGAGAGAGAGAGAGAGGGATAGGGTGAGAAAGACAGAGAAAGTGGTAAAAGAAGACAGGAGGTAGATAGTCTGTGTTCCAGGATAACGGTTAAGAAAGAAGAGCTGTGATATTCTAGTTGTCTCGAGAAATGATCGACAGAATGTTGATGCTAGTCCAAATGAGCAACGGAAAATATAGTTACACACACACACAACACACTGTCTATTTGAAGAACTAGTCCCTGTAGCTAATACGTTTCAATTTCTAGATCACTTTGCTCTCTTTGCCTTGTGCCCTCCATACCTACAGACTGACACAGTACAGGAACAGCTTGCCCTCCATACCTACAGACTGACACAATACAGGAACAGCTTGCCCTCCATACCTGACAGACAGCTGATACCTACAGTACAGGAACAGCTTGCCCTCCATACCTACAGACTGACACAATACAGGAACAGCTTGCCCTCCATACCTACAGACTGACACAGTACAGGAACAGCTTGCCCTCCATACCTACAGACTGACACAGTACAGGAACAGCTTGCCCTCCATACCTACAGACTGACACAGTACAGGAACAGCTTGCCCTCCATACCTACAGACTGACACTGACACAATACAGGAACAGCTTGCCCTCCATACCTACAGACTGACACAGTACAGGAACAGCTTGCCCTCCATACCTACAGACTGACACAGTACAGGAACAGCTTGCCCTCCATACCTACAGACTGACACAATACAGGAACAGCTTGCCCTCCATACCTACAGACTGACACAGTACAGGAACAGCTTGCCCTCCATACCTACAGACTGACACAGTACAGGAACAGCTTGCCCTCCATACCTACAGACTGACACAGTACAGGAACAGCTTGCCCTCCATACCTACAGACTGACACAATACAGGAACAGCTTGCCCTCCATACCTACAGACTGACACAGTACAGGAACAGCTTGCCCTCCATACCTACAGACTGACACAATACAGGAACAGCTTGCCCTCCATACCTACAGACTGACACAGTACAGGAACAGCTTGCCCTCCATACCTACAGACTGACACAGTACAGGAACAGCTTGCCCTCCATACCTACAGACTGACACAATACAGGAACAGCTTGCCCTCCATACCTACAAACTGACACAGTACAGGAACAGCTTGCCCTCCATACCTACAGACTGACACAGTACAGGAACAGCTTGCCCTCCATACCTACAGACTGACACAGTACAGGAACAGCTTGCCCTCCATACCTACAGACTGACACAATACAGGAACAGCTTGCCCTCCATACCTACAAACTGACACAGTACAGGAACAGCTTGCCCTCCATACCTACAGACTGACACAGTACAGGAACAGCATGCCCTCCATACCTACAGACTGACACAGTACAGGAACAGCTTGCCCTCCATACCTACAGACTGACACAGTACAGGAACAGCTTGCCCTCCATACCTACAGACTGACACAGTACAGGAACAGCTTGCCCTCCATACCTACAGACTGACACAGTACAGGAACAGCTTGCCCTCCATACCTACAGACTGACACAGTACAGGAACAGCTTGCCCTCCATACCTACAGACTGACACAATACAGGAACAGCTTGCCCTCCATACCTACAGACTGACACAATACAGGAACAGCTTGCCCTCCATACCTACAGACTGACACAATACAGGAACAGCTTGCCCTCCATACCTACAAACTGATACAATACAGGAACAGCTTGCCCTCCATTCCTACAGACTGACCTGAGGGACACAGGGTCAGGTCTAATACAAGGTGTATGTGCTGGGTGTATTTTGGTCCCCGATTCTGATCGGGTTAAAGAGATTAGAATGTCTATCTCTCTCTCTCTCTCTCTCTCTCTCTCTTTGAGACATAGTCTGTCTGGAGGTAAACTATTCCCTGTCTGTCTGCCAGACTTCCTATTAAACCTTTTGCAGTGTCTGTGCCAACTAATCCTTGCCTACTCTCCCTTTCAAACATTACAACTGCCCAGCACTATTTAAAAGGTACTTCTAGAAGGACTACACGATCTAAGGCTGCATCTGAAATAGGGCTCTGGTGAAAAGTAGGGCTTAGACAGTACCAGTCGTTTGGACACACCTACTCATTCAAGAGTTTTTCTTTATTTTACTATTTTCTACATTGTCAAATAATAGTGAAGACATCAAAACTATGAAATAACACACATAGAATCACGAAGTAACCAAACAAGTGTTATATATATATATATATATATATTTATTTTTTTATTTTTTATTCTTCAAAGTAGCCACCCTTTGCTTTGATGACAGCTTTGCACACTCTTGGTATTCTCTCAACCAGCTTCACCTGGAATGCTTTTCCAACAGTCTTGAAGGAGTTCCCACATATTCTGAGCACTTGTTGGCTGCTTGTTCTTCACTCCTTCACTCTCCTTCTTGGTCAAATAGCCCTTACACAGCCTGGAGGTGTGTTGGGTCATTGTCCTGTTGAAAAACAAATGATAAGCGCAAACCAGATGGGATGGCGTATCGTTGCAGAATGCTGTGGTAGCCATGCTGGTTAAGTGTGCCTTGAATTCTAATAAATCACTGACAGTGTCACCAGCAAAGCACCCCCACACTATCACACCTCTTCCTCCATGCTTCACAGTGGGAACCACACGTGTGGAGAGCATCACCTACTCAAAGACATGGCGGTTGGAACAAAAACTCTCACATTTGGACTCATAAGACCAAAGGACAGATTTTCTCCGGTCTAATGTCCATTCCTTGTGTTTCTTGGTCCAAGCAAGTCTCTTCTTCTTATTGGTGTCCTTTAGTAGTGGTTTCTTTGCAGCAAATCGACCATGAAGGCCTGATTCACGCAGTCTCCTCTGAACAGTTGATGTTGAGATGTGTCTGATACTTTTACTCTGTGAAGCATTTATTTGGGCTACAATCTGAGGTGCAGTTATTCTAATGAATTTATCCTCTGCAGCAGAGGTAACTCTGGGTATTCCTTTCCTGTGATGGTCCTCATGAGAGCCAGTTTCATCATAGCACTTGATTGTTTTTGCGGCAGCACTTGAAGGAACTTTCAAAGTTCTTGACATTTTCTGGATTAACTGCACCTCAGTCTTAAAGTAATGATGGAAAGTCATTTCTCTTTGCTTATTTGAGCTGCCATAATATGGACTTGATCTTTTACCAAATAGAGCTATCTTCTGCATACCACCCCTACCTTGTCACAGCACAACTGATTGACTCGAACGCATTAAAGAAAGAAATTCCAGAAATTAACTTAACAAGGCACACCTGTTAATTTTTTTTATTTCACCTTTATTTAACCAGGTAGGCCAGTTGAGAACAAGTTCTCATTTACAACTGCGACCTGGCAAAGATAAAGCAAAGCAGTGTGACGGAAACAACAACAAAGAGTTACACATGGGATAAACAAACGTAGAGTCAATAACACAAAAGAAAGTATAAGGGTACGGCTAAAGGCTATAAGAGCTGGTCGTCTAGTGTGTTGGGAACAGAGAATAAAAGGAGCAGATTTCTGGGCGTGATAGAAGAGATTCAGGGCATAATGTACAGACAAGGTATGGTAGGATGTGAGTACAGTGGAGGTAAACCTAGGCATTGAGTGACGATGAGAGCAGTTGTGTCTCTGGAGGCACCAGTTAAGCCATGTGAGGTCTCCGAATGTGTGGGGTGTGGGACAAAAGAGCTATCTAAGGCATGTTGGGCGGGGCTGGGGGCTCTACAGTGAAATAAAACAATAATAACTAACATAAACAGCAAGGCAGACAAGGCATATTGACATTAGGGAGAGGCATGTGTAGCAGAGTGATCATAGGGTCCAATGAGCAGCAATTGGTGAGTCAAGGAGACGTTCGGTAGTCGCTACTATACTAGGCAAGCTGGAGACAAGGCGATTCAGAAAGCTAGCAGGCCGGGGCTAGCAGATGGGTCTTCAGCAACGTCGCAACGGAAAAGCCTGTTGAAACCTCCTCGGACAATTAAGTCAGCAGACCAGTGGTGATGGATCGGCGGGGCTCCGTGTCAGCAATAAAGGGTCCAGGCCAATTGGCTAAAGAGGTATTGTAGCCCAAAAATGAGCTGGTAAACCTCTTTGGCTAGCTGGGAGATGGGCCTAGCTCAAGGCTAGCTCAAGGCTAACTGGTGCTTGCTTTGGGACAGAGGTGTTAGCCAGCAGTAGCCACTCAGGTTGTTGCTAGCTAGCTACGATGGTCTGGTGTAATGGTCCAGAGAATCCGGAGATGTGGTAGAGAAAAAGCAGTCCGATATGCTCTGGGTTGATATCGCGCTGTGCAGACTGTCAGGTATTGACCGAGCTGAAGCTGGCTGGTGTCCGAGTTAACAGTGAAGACAGCTAGCAGTGGCTAACTGACTACTAGCTAGTTAGCTGCTGATGGGGTTCTGGTTCTAAAGTATAAAAATAGCAGATCCGTACAACATTGGGTGAGGCAGAATACAGCAATTTATATTCAGTCCGTAGAAGGAAAAGTGAGATTAAAATATATACAAAAAAACGAGAGGAAAAACAACTATTTACATGCGACAAGACAAACATACGTCCGACTGCTACGCCATCTTGGTTCAATTGAAATGCATTCCAGGTGATTACGTCATGAAGCTGGTTGAGAGAATGCGGAGATGTAGTAGAGAAAAAGCAGTCCGATATGCTCTGGGTTGATATCACGCTGTGCAGACTGGCAGGTATTGACTGAGCTGAAGCTGGCTGGTGTCCGAGTT
This sequence comes from Oncorhynchus tshawytscha, assembly GCF_018296145.1. Classification (NCBI taxonomy): domain Eukaryota; kingdom Metazoa; phylum Chordata; class Actinopteri; order Salmoniformes; family Salmonidae; genus Oncorhynchus; species Oncorhynchus tshawytscha. Next base: position 19,771,460 of record NC_056436.1, on the reverse strand, counting down.
AACAGTGAAGACCGCTAGCAGTGGCTAACTGACTACTAGCTAGTTAGCTGCTGATGGGGTTCTGGTTCTAAAGTATAAAAATAGCAGATCCATACCACATTGGGTGAGGCAGGATGCAGCAATTTATATTCAGTCCGTAGAAGGAAAGTGAGATTAAAATATATACAAAAAAACGAGAGGAAAACGACTATTTACATGGGACAAGACAAACATACGTCCGACTGCTACGCCATCTTGGTTCAATTGAAATGCATTCCAGGTGATTACGTCATGAAGCTGGTTGAGAGAATGCCAAGAGTGTGCAAAGCTGTCCAAGGCAAAGGGTGGCTACTTTGAAGAATCTCAAAAATAAAATGTATTTGGATTTGTTTAACACTTTTTTGGTTACTACATGATTCCATATTTGTTATTTCACAATGTAAAAAATTGTAAAAATAAATAAAACCCTGGAATGAGTAGATGAGTCCAAACTTTTGACTGGTACTGTATATGGAACAGGGTGCCATTTGGGGCACAGCTCAAGTCCATCAAAGACAACCCCTCATTTCACTCTCTACTGTACCGGAGTTCTATTTGTGAGACATGTTTGGCTTGTTACATTCAAAGAGGTGGAGAACAATGCTGCAGTAACCCCTTCTCTAACGTCATACGTCCATTTTTGTCCATACAAATAAACCATGTTACCTAACCATTTCCCTTTATTCAATTGAGGCTGCTCATACTGACAGTGGTATTCTGGGCACACAATGACAATTCTTTCCAATATAAAGTACCAGTCAAAAGTTTGGACACACCTACTCATTCAAGGGGTTTTCTTAATTTTTATTAGAAGCACACGCAATGGACAAGAAGCACAAGCAATGGACATTATACCGGTGGAAATCTGTCCTTTGGTCTGATGAGTCCAAATTTGAGATTTTTGGGTCCAACCGCAGTGTCTTTGTGAGATGCAGAGTAGGTGAACGGACGATCTATGCATGTGTGGTTCCCACCATGAAGCATGGAGGAGGTGGTGTGATGGTGCGTTGCTTGTGACACTGTCTGTGATTTATTTAGAATTCAAGGCACACTTAACCAGCATGTCTACCACAGCATTCTGCAGGAAACCCCATCCCATCTGATTTGCGCTTAGTGGGACTATCATTTGCTTTTTAACAGGACAATGACCCAACACACCTCCAGGCCGTGTAAGGGCTATTTGACCAAGAAGGAAGGGGAGTGATGGAGGGCTGCATCAGATGACCTGGCCTCCACAATCACCTGACCTCAACCCAATTGTGATGGTTTGGGATGAGTGAAGGAAAAGCAGCCAACAAGTGCCCAGCATATGTGGGAACTCCTTCAAGACTGTTGGAAAAGCATTCCAGGTGAAGCTGGTAGAGAGAATGTCACGAGTGTGTAAAGCTGTCATTAAGGAAAAGGGTGGCTACATTTGAATGATCAATAATCTGAAATACATTTTGATTTGTTTAACACTTTTTCGGTTACTACATGATGCCATATGCCATTATTTCACAGTTTGGATGTCTAATACTCTTGGAATGTGTAGGTGTGTCCATACTTTTGACTAGTACTGTAAATAAATATATTTTCTAGGTCCAAAAGAAATGGAACCTCACATAGGCCTACTGAAGATGAACACAATAGTTACATAATGATTTCAACCTGTACATATTTTATATAAGGAGGGATGACAAGGGCGTGGCATTAGTTTTATGTAGCTGTTATCCTATGCTATGTTGTTGATATAGGAACCTGCAAGTAAGCATTTTGTTTTATGGTGTTTACCATGTGTATCGTGTACATACGACTAATAAAACTTGCAATGTTTATTTTATTATAGTATGTTACTGAGGCCTTGTTACGGAGATCCCACTCAATGTGTATATTTAATGTTATAAATATATTTAATATGTATAAAATAAGGGAAGGCTGTGGTATTGGTTTTAGGTAAAAGTTGTAACTATGTTATACATGCAAGTGCAGAACTATCTACATTTATGTTGTTGATATTGAGCCCTGTTACTTAGGCCCCTCTGCTTCTGCTGCCCTAGCCCCTGGCTCCAGACTGTGTCGGCACTGCAGGCCCCTGAGGGGGACCGGGGCACCTCTCTCATCTCCACGGGGTCCACTATGATGTCTAAATCTGAGACCTTCCATTGGACGAAGGGCTTCCTCACACCGCACCCTTCCTCCTCTGCTGAGCCCGAAACCACGCACAGCGTGGCACCACAACATCAACAACACCAACAGAACAGACGATACGAATAAGGGCAGGAGAAGAAGAGGTCCACAGACAGACATCACAAAATACAAAGGACAGGAAGTTAGAGAACGCTGAGCCAGATTTGTTTTTTTTTATCTGAAAAAATATAACTAATTTAGATCTGAAATTTCAGAGAAGTTACCAGCTATGCCAGAGCAATCTCAGGACTGTCCAGATCAGATAAACCAAGGTGTCCCAAATAAACAGATATAGTCTGACAGTAAGTAGTCTGAGACAGATAAAGTAGGTAAAGCTGCAGTGTGGCACAGGGACTGACCTGATTTGGAGCGGCCATGGCTGATGGTGCCAGTCCCAGGGACAAACGGTGGTTTGACGGGGTCTGGGGGCAGAGCATAGCCCACCTCTTGTCTGCCTGGGACGGGCACCTGGATGTACGGACATACCGCGGCTACGCGGCCTGAGCTGCTGGGAGTGGGCTGGGGGAAGGGAGGACCGTTTATCCTGTTAAGCTGTGGAGTGGAGAGAGAGAGTGCAAAATACAATGTCAGCTATACTTCCACAGCCAAAGCAGCAGTGGTTCAAATCACATTGATTAGAGAGAATTGTTAAGAGACAGAGAGCAAAGTCAACTACCTAAATACGTGTTAACAGTGCCTAGTGAAATTATCAGCATTTTGTTGCCTTAAATTTGGAAAATTAAAACGCTATTTTTTAAGGCAGCAAAATGTGAAAACTTTGTGTACTCTCACTACACAGTATTTAGGCATGCTATGCTACTGTATACGCTGGCGGTCTGTGTGTATGAGAGTGAGTGGGAACACAAAGCAAATTGAATGCAGTCTATCACAGTGCCATCCTTTTTGTCACCAAAGCCCCATATACTACCCACCACTGCGACCTGTATGCTCTCGTTGGCTGGTCCTCGCTACATATTCATCACCAAACCCACTGGCTCCAGGTCATCTATAAGTCTTTGCTAGGTAAAGCTCCGCCTTATCTCAGCTCACTGGTTACCATAGCAACACCCACCCGTAGCACGCACTCCAGCAGGTACAGTATATTTCACCGGTCATCCCCAAAGCCAACACCTCCTTTGGCCGCTTTTCCTTCCAGTTCTTTGCTGCCAATGACTGGAACAAATTGCAAAAATCACTGAAGTTGGAGACTTATATCTCCCTCACTAACTTTAAGCTTTAGCTGTCAGAGAAGCTTACTGATCACTGCAGCTGTACACAGCAAATCTGTAAATAGCCCATCCAATCAACTACCTACCTCATCCCCATATTTGTTTTTGTTTTTCTGCTCTTTTGCACATCAGTATTTCTACTTGCACATCCTCATTTGCACATATATCACTCCAGTGTAAATTGCTAAATTGTAATCACTTCGCCATTATTGGCCTATTTATTGTCTTACCTCCTTACTTCATTTGCACACACTGTATACAGATTTTTCTATTGTGTTATTGACTGTTTGTTTATCCCATGTGTAACTCTCTGTTGTTGTTTTTGCCACACTGCTTTGCTTTATCTTGGCCAGGTCGCAGTTGTAAATGAGAACTTTTTCTTAACTGGCCTACCTGGTTAAATAAAGGTGAAATCAAAGATAGAAGCTTCCCAGAGATACTCAATCTGAGAGTTTCTTCCTGTGGGGTTGATCTCTTTTTGACGTGCCTCTGTTTTTTTCTTGTGCAGGCGCTCGCGAAGGTCCCCAATGCGCTTGTCCATCATAGTCACCTCCGTGTTGCGCTTATTCAGCAGCTCCTTGTTCTGCTGCAGCCTGCCACTATGCTCCGTGTTCAGCTTGTTACGCACCTGACCGAAACACAGAGGGAACATGGAACAGAATGGCTGTGAGTCACACCAGGAGGCAGATGGATGGGCAACGTGCGCCCTGTCCTGTCTCTGTTTAACCATGCCCTAGCAGGATGAGGAATGGAGAGACAAAGCTGCACATCTATTATGTCAGCGTCGCAAATATCCTTCAGAATGAAAATGTCAGCCTGACTCATCTAATCTCCTCTCCTTCACATCTGCTCTGCAGCTGGATGACATCATCTGGAACTTCCTAACAAAATGTGAATCTGAAGTGCCATTTTATAGTGTCATTGCTTGTTGTATTACGTAAAAATAAATGTCACATCAAGCTTTCTCTCTGATGACATGTACAGTCGTTCTGAGCAGACAGTGTATATTATACAGTGTACATTATGCAGTAGTACCCAAAACATAGTTTTAGAACAGCCGAAGCAAGCACGCATTTTCTTCAGGAAATGTACCTGTAGTTCCTGGTAGAGTTTGCGTAGCTCCAGAGCGGCGGTGCCAGTGAGAGGTCCTCCTAGGGGCTGCAGGCCGTTGAGACGTCCCCTCCTCAGGTCCTCAAGCTGCTGGTTGAGTTGGTCCACCTTCACCACAGCTGACTGCAGCTCTGCCTGCTTCTCCTGGAACTGCCCACTCACATGCTGGATCTCAGCCGCTGCATGAGGAGAGGAGAGGAGACGCAGTAGACTGAGATACGGACTACCTGTGTGTTTGAGTGTGTTGGGAGAAATCAAAACATAGATGTTTCAAGTCTGATGGTGTATGAGAGAAGAGTGAATAGAGTGTATTGGAAAGTTGTGGACTGGATGGACAACTCCCCTTTCTCCTGAGTACCAGTATCAGAATGTGTCAGACAGGGTGCAGCATTGGACGTTATACAGGACAGGACTGCACCCTGCTACAGTATGAACATAGACTTTAAGGCACCCAGACACACCCAGTTCCAGACCACAACATGGGGAGGGTCAGATTCCAGGCTCACTGACAGAACTAGGGAAAGAGATGACATCATGGACAGCTGAATGGGGCCTAGATTCCACTATGCTGGGGTTCTCCGTCAGAAGAGGCTGGTGAGAGGAGCTATAGGAGAACAGGCTCATTATAACGGCTGGAATGGAATGAATGGACCGGTATCAAACTCCGTTCCATCTATTCCATTCCAGCCATTACAATGAGCCTGTTCTCCTATAGCTCCTCCCACCAGGAGGAGTGTGCGTTTGCATCCTGCATCACATGGCTTACACAGGTTGCCATTGATGAGCTTGCTGTAGTCCACCTGGCCCCTCATGGCGCGGATCTTCTTTAGTTTGGCCTCCTGACTCTCCACTCGCTCCATCAACCTCTGTAGCTTCTCAGCCTCTGACACTGTCTGGCCCTGTCTGTGGTCCTGCTGCTGCAGGTACCTCAGACGCTGCTCCTAAAAGGAGAGGAGGGGAAAGGAGGAGAGGACAGAGAGAGGACAGGACAGAGAGAGGGGACAGAGAGAGGACAGAGAAAGAGGACAGGAGAGAGAAGAAAGAGGACAGGAGAGCAGAGGGTTGGGTTGGGTTGGAGGAACAGAAGGGAACAATGAGTTACAGATGTGGGGAGGGAAAAGCATTCCTCCACTTCATTCAAGCACAGTGCAATGACGGATAAAATTACACAAACTGACACACACACACACACACACACACACACACACACACACACACCCCTCAGTTCGACAGAAGAGAGTTGAAAGGAACAAAAGATGAAGAGGAATGAGAAGTTAAAGGAAAAAGAAGGTAATAAAAAGGATTGAGAAAAGAGGGAGCAAGAGACACACATTAAATACAATCCTATTCAGCTAACACAGTGGGCCTCAACACACCAGCTCGCAGAGAAGAGCGAATACACCCCAAAAAAGTATCTTATCACAATAGGAAAAGGGCTTTGCCAATACATGTTTTTTACATCACAAAAAAATACCAGCCTTGCAAATAATACTCACATACATAGACAATCTAAATAAGCAGAAGTGAATCCATACATATCAAATACACACAAGTGGTGGAGTAAGAGAATGAAGGAAAAAGGAATCAGAATGTGAATGAGAGTGAATGAAAGGGATCGCAAGACTATGTGGTGCTGACAAGCATTTTCAGTTCTGCTCTAGAATGAGCAAACACAGTACAGGCTCAGACAGAGAGAGTAGGACAGGGAGTGTTGACTAAACACAATATACTGTTAATAGAAGGAGAGAGGTAACCCCTCAATACAAACTCACAGCTAATCACGCACATTAATACACACCGCTAATACACTGAACAAATATGACTCACTTAAACGCTGTGTAGCTTAAACAGTCAATCTACACTGAGCCTCTAGGAGTCCACTTCATCACCATTATTACCCTAATCATTACAATCATCCACAGAGTAAGGCATCATGGCTTCTCAAAGACCAGAAAACATTGGAACATTTGCAGTGTTCTTTCAGCCCCATCATAAAATCATATTTACCTTCAGAATGAGAAGTATCAGTCAAAACCTAACCCACAACTGGATCCAAACTCCTTGTAAAGGAAATGTGATGATCAATGAAACACAAAAGAATACGTGACAAGATGTCCCCTTGATGTCATGAGACACATAAATGCTTTCCTGGTGCTAAATTAGCGTTTCCAGTATGTTCTGACTTAGATATTCCTGGGAAGTGACCAGTGCGCTGGGTGTGGTAAAATACTGTTCAACCCTCTAGGTTCCTCTCAGTCTTCTCCCCTCCTTGAGACAACACATTTCCTTCTCAGCTGCTGGCTGCTCACTGCTGACCTAATTTCCTGCCGGACATCTAGTCCCTTCCTGTTGTTGTCCCTGGCAACGCACGCTGCCAACTCCCACAATGACCGCACTAACCTTAGTAACCATGACCTTGTACCTAGATCATGACTGAACCCATCCTCACATACAAGCTGATCTAGGAACTGCTTGTTGTGTTTAAATGACCACAGAGACCACAACAAGCTGACCACAGCACATGTGACCAGATCAACCACAGACTATGTGACCAGATCAACCACAGACCGTGTGAACTATATCCCATTCCATCAACCAATCAAAGAGCAAGCAGAAGCAGATACATAGTGGCCAGTAAAACCTCCTTAGAAGGAGGAAACCTAGAGGAACCAGGTTCATCCACTCTTCCCCCTGTCTGAGACCCCAGTAAATCATCTCCCCAGTCCTCCCCATTCTGGCCGGTTACCTATAGAGGGAATAGAGTGCCAGGTCAAATGGATCCCTGGTGACATATAGGAGCCAGCTATATGGCCCAGCCCAGACAGTGGAAGCTGAGGATCCATCTATAGATCTATAACATATAGACTTGCTCTCTGACCCGGTGCCTGTCCCCCAGCCCACTGAAAGCTGAGGATCTATATATTACATAACTATATAACTATTGGGCGGCAGGAAGCCTAGTGGTTAGAGCGTTGGGCCAGTAACCGAAAGGTTGCAAGATCGAAATCCCCAAGCTGACAAGGTAAAGATCTGTCGTTCTGACCCCTGAACAAGGCAGTTAACCCACTGTTCCTAGGCCGTCATTGTAAATAACAATTTGTTCTTAACTGACTTGCCTAGTTAAATACAAAAATATATAGATGAGCCTTCTGACCCACATGTTGACTGGCTGGAGCCCACAGAGAGAGGCTGAAACCTGAGCCAATCCAGAAAAACTGTCTGTGACCAATCAGAATGATTTACACTCTGGACACTCAAACGGCACCGATCCCATAACACAACGGGGCCACGTTCAGTAGGCACCAATTGGATGAAAAAGGGACTGAAATAAAAAAGGGACTACCCCGGACTTGTCCAATGAGAAAAGCTTTAAAACCTTTTGCTACTGTGTGCTCTAATTGACAACATAGCCACTCAACTCAGAGGGTAAAAACTTTGAGCTTGGCCAGAAATCTCAGAGGTGTAGACACCAGTGGGTTTTCTGAATGCGAGGTCAATATGGTTTGCGGTATTGCGGTTGGAAAGGAGGTTTATCACAGAGAGGTCAATAATGATGTTAATGGTTTATATTATTGTCTGTGTTCTAGTACCTTGGCAACCAGCATCTGCTGTTGGGTCTCGATCTGTTGCTGTTGCCGTGTGGCCATCTCCTGCAGCTCCGACAGAGTCAGCTCCACGCAAGGGTTCCCCACCTACACACACGAGACAAACAGAGAGATGGCCCACATTTTGAGCGTGTTCTATCTCAACCAACACGCACATAAAACATTAGGCAATAGAGTTAAAGAGACTGGTGTAGGCAGCAGGAGATCTAAATAACAACATTCAACAAAGAGAACATACCTGTCTTATGGAAGACAAGTCTCTATAACATCAAAAAAGCAAAAGCAGAACTGTCCTCTTGGATGTAAAGTTAGAGGACTCACACAGTAGTCCATACAGTAGTGACATAAAAAATGAATATCAAACAGAATATCATATACATTTTAATATCAAACAGTATGCTCATGACATTTAAAGGTTTTCTGCTGACCCATGATGCTGAGTGCAGGGTATGTGCCACACAAAGCTATCAAAAACAATAAGGCTATTCCACGCCAGGACAGGGTAAAAATGATTTGTTCTGGCAATGTTCACATAAAATATTCATTGGGAGGAAGGATGTTTCACATGCTTTTTCCATTTGTATCACAAACAATTTAGGAGAAAATTACAATGAAAGTGGCCATTTTTGGCCCTTTTTAGACCTACTGTATACATGTCTCCTGTAAGACCCTGTGATCTGTACATGATACAGACATCAGCTTGGTGTCATTATACTCCTTGTAGTGTGCTCTAACATATAGATATATAACATATAGACATATAACATATAGATTTTTAAATAATAAAATCAAATCACATTTATTCAACATTACAAATATTAATAAGAATATCTCAAAAGTACCCTTTTTGATTTAGCTTATTTTTAGACATATTGTTTGGAACAATATATTTTTAATTACATTATCCATTTCATACATAGCAATTTACGTTATAGGTCAGGGTTCACTAACTGGCGTCCCGTGGGCCGAATTTGGTCCAGCAGTGATTACATTTGCACCCCCAAGTTTTCAGAGCTAAAAAAAATACAATAATAATTATTGTAAAAACACCAACAAATTAGCTCCAAGTGATGTTATTTTTTGGAAATCTGTTAAAGTATTTCCACACATAATAGAGCGATATAACATTAAGAACACCTGCTCTTTCCATGACATAGACTTTAAGCCTTGAGACAATTGAGACTTGGATTGTGTATGTTTGACATTCATAGCATGAATGGGAATGACAAAAGATTTAACTGCCTTTGAATGGGATATGGTAGTAGTAGGTGCCAGGCGCACCTGTTTGTGTCAAGAACTGCAACACTGATGGGTTTTTCATGCTCAACAGTTTCCCATGTGTATCAAGAATGGTCCACCACTCAAAGGAGATTCAGCCAACCTGTGGGAAGCATTAGAGTCAGCATGGGCCAGCATCCCTGTGGAACTCATGACACCTTGTAATGCCCAGACGAATTAAGGCTGTTCTGAGGGCAAAAGGGGGTGCAACTCAATATTAAGAAAATGTTGATTTACGAGCCTAATGTTTATACACTCAGTGTATGTGATCGTATACAAATGTAAGGAAGGTTTGAAATGATTATGCTTTAGTCAAATATTATACATGTTTGAGCTTCTTGCGGTCACATCGGCCCATGGCTGAATCTAGTTGATGATCACGGTTGTTAGGTCATTAACCAATCACAGCCCTCATTTAGGATTGCACATTCAGCAAATTGCAAGCAGAGGGAGTTCCCTTTTAATTCATTTTCCCATTCACTGTGTTGGTGGTTCTCCTAAAATTGCTCATAATTAGCAGAACACACTCTGTAAATGTGATGAACTTGTAGAGTATATTGTTCCAAACAATAGGTCTTAAAGCTGAGATCCATGAAAGGTGAAACAGCACCACTGGTCACCCCAGGTGCATTTGTTGTTGTTTTTTGAAAAGTAGGAGATGAGCATCCAGCAACGTAATAAAACAATATTGCAGTTCTCTGTTCTATCGCACGTGCAATGACGTCCGAGGTAAAAACATCTTTGTTGTTGTAATTTCACCAAACAGATGTGGCAGTTTGACCACATCGGGTTTCAACTTTAAAATTAACAAAAAGGGTACTTTTGAGATATTTAGATTTACAGTAACAGTCAAAAGTTTGGACAAACCTACTCATTTAAGGATTTTTCTTTATTTTTACATTGTAGAATAATAGTGAAGACTACCACAGCATTCTGCATTGATACGCCATCCCATCTGGTTTGTGGGACTATCATTTGTTTTTCAACAGGACAATGATCCAAAACACACCTCCAGACAGTGTAAGGGCTATTTGACCAAGAAGGAGAGTGATGGAGTGCTGCATCAGATGACCTGGTCTCCACAATCACCCGACCTCAACTCAATTGAGATGGTTTGGGATGAGTTGGACCACAGAGTTAAGGAAAAGCAGCCAACAAGTGCTCAGCATATGTGGGAACTCCTTCAAGACTGTTGGAAAAGGATTATAGGTGAAGCTGGTTGAGAGAATGCCAAGAGTGTGCAAAGCTGTCATCAAGGCAAAGGGTGGCTACTTTGTAGAATCTCAAATATAAAACATATTTTTGGTTACTACATGATTCCATGTGTTATTTTATAGTTTTGATGTCTTCACTATTATTCTACAATATAGAAAATAGTTTAAAATAATAATAATAATAACATTTTAAAAACTTGAATGAGTAGGTGTGTCCAAAATTTTGACTGGTACTGTGTGTTGAATAAATATTTATTTTGTTTTATTTCAGAATCTAGACAGAATCTAGACATAGTACATATTTGAGAGCACACTATAAGGAGCATAATGACACCAAGATGATGTCTATAGGAGGCATGTACATAACAAATATTTGTCATAGAAATGTTAAAATAATTTAAAACATCCTTCCCATCCTTTTTTTAACCTTTATCTAACTAGGCAAGTCAGTTAAGAACAAATTCTTATTTTCAATGACAGCCTAGGAATAATGGGTTAACTGCCTTGTTCAGGGGCAGAACAACATATTTTTACCTTGTCAGCTCGGAGTTCGATCTTGCAACCTTCCGATTACTAGTTCAAAGCTCTAACCACTAGGCTACCTGCCCCCCTCAATGAAGTTTCTATGTGAATATTGACAGAATAATCAGAGATACCAAAACTATTTTTGGGCTGTCTTGCTGTGTAATCGCCGAATAATGCTGTTTTTTTTTAAAGAAAAAATCATAATAATTCTCAGCGCACGCAAGCATGCTCACATCACACGGTGCTCACACACCAACAATCTTCATTGGACCACTAGGAAATGTCTGTTTGCCTGAACAGGAAGCTTTTAGTCCTGCCATGTCCTGTGATTGTGTGTAGTCACTGATTAACAAACACAATACTCGGTGTGTGTGTGTGTGTATGTGTGTGTGTGTCTGTAAAAATGAGAGGTTCCTCTAAGTGGTCCATTCAGTCATGCATCAGTCAACGGAACTGTCAAGTGTTGCCTGTCACATCAAGAGTTCCTGGAATACATGACAATACAATTCAACAGTGGAACGTTGTATCCATCCCCAGAAGGATAGAATGAGTACTACACTGAACATTATAGACTAGTGGGCCTATGGGCAGAGTTGACCTCATTCAGAAACAAATTCTCCTCATCAGTCAATTGGGGTTTGAAAAGACCACTGAAAGCAGGCTTGGTTGCATTTTAACAGAGCTGTAGAGTAGCTTTAACTGACATAGCTGCAAACAGACGTTAGGCTTTGACGATATCAGTACTGCTGTTCTAAGTACTTGCTGTCAGTCTTTTAATGGGTCTGTCAATGTCAGTTAAACAACAGGAAAGCAGGAGTCAGTCAGGGTCTACTGCAAGGTTAGGGAAATGGTCAAAAAAAATGCTACAGTGCATTTCCATCACGTCAAACCATGACATAACTGCTGATATTAGAAAACAAGTGTAAGATCAGAATGCTGCATCACCCCTCATTCCATATGAAGGACCATGCCACTGTACTGTACCTACAATGTTTCATCTATGGGAATAGACATAGCTGCCGACTATAGCACTAAGTTTAAATCACATTACACATGAATGAGGAACCTAAGAATACATATGCAATTATGACATGCATGATCATTAAAATCATGAAAAATGCTGATATTCAAACTATTCTCTTATTTGCTTTTTATTCAAGCCTTATGTTACATAACATATCATTTTCTACGCTCAGGATATATACAATGAAATGCTATACAAATCAATAACCACATGGAAAGCCTTATAGGCAGAGACAACGATGTGACTGACCTGCACGGAGAAACTTCACACCATGACAAAACATCAAAGCTATTTCATTTAAATAGGTTTTATTACCTGGTGGGCGTCCCATGTAATTCTGCAAGATCGCACCTTAATTTTGCTGCATTGTCCTTCAACTGTAAATTCCTGTACAGCCTCAACATGTTTCCACTCCATTTTTTCTAGCAAATAGTTCCTCTGCTAATCCAGAAAATGTAGCCGATTACGGCGCCACTGAATGACAGTGCACTGATTCCTATCAGAACTTTCGCACTTGTCCGATGCGTTGATTTACGAGTCTCTTCCTCTGGCTCGAGGAGCGCGGTTGGTTAGTCCCCTGCTGTCCCCGTTACAAGTGTTCGCACGCCAATCTACAAATCAGTAAACAGAGGGGGCGAGAATCAACCGGATAGTTGTCACATCTATTTAGGCATGTCCGATAACGGATCGTATTTGTCTTTCTCTGTATGTCCCAAATGTTTCTACAACAAATACTCCTATCTCAATATAAAAAAATGTACGTAGGCTAAGAATATCTAAAAACACGTAGCCGATCAAAAGCGCCCATTCTTCGTCGCTGACGTGACTTTGTGACAGCATACATTTTTCACCCCTGTGAGGGTTTTGTTCCAATTTTGACGTGCCAGCAGTTCTTTCCACTACTCCCCATCTCCGCTGCTGGAGCCAGACTGCAGGACAAGTACACCACCCTCCCTATTCCAAGATCCTGCTGCCATAAAGTCCCTGCGCCACAGCTGTCTGGCTGACAGAATTCGGGACCCTCCGGATGCGCACAGGGATTTAGGGGAAACCTTGTATCATTCACAAGCTTTCATGCATCATATTCTAAAATTGCTGTGATCTCAGGAGTAGGCACACTGATTACACTTCTAGCATGTAAATATAATTCTCAATAGAGCATCAGAGTCAAGGCTTTATCATAGTCCAAAAAGCAATTTATCCAACTGCCAGGAGATGCGCGTTCGGGCGTTGGGCGAGGGACCAAAATTGGAATAAACTATTCAAATACTCAGCGACATCCAGTTATGAATAACCAATCGACGCTCACTATAGTCTCCAGACCCGACTGGCTTGCCTGTTGATACCTAGCACTACCTAGGTTGCTTGAAGGCGAAGCAAACGTAACTTTCCGAATTTACACGTTTAAAGGATCTTGGCAGTATAGCAATCAATGGAACCATTGACCAGACTAGCGCACATTGAACAAATCTGATCGAACAAAGTGGATACTTGTCAAATCCATCATGATGTATGTATTGTAACAGGCCAACAACCTGGTTACCAAAGCTGGAAAAATATATATTTAAATACAGTTGAAGTCGGAAGTTTACATACACTTAGGTTGGAGTCATTAAAACTCGTTTTTCAACCACTCCACAAATTTCTTGTTAATTAACAAACTATAGATGTGGCAAGTCGGTTAAGACATCTACTTTGTGCATGACACAAGTCATTGTTCCAACAATTGTTTACAGACAGATTATTTCACTTATCAGAAGTTTACATACACTAAATTGACTGTGCCTTTAAACAGCTTGGAACATTCCAGAAAATGATGCTTCTGATAGGCTAATTGACAAAATTTGAGTCAATTGGAGGTATACCTGTGGATGTATTTCAAGGCCTACCTTCAAACTCAGTGCCTTTTTGCTTGACATCATGGGAAAATCAAAAGAAATCAGCCAAGACCTCAGAAAATAATTCTGGACCTCCACAAGTCTGGTTCACCCTTGGGAGCAATTTCAAAACACCTGAAGGTACCACATTCATCTGTACAAACAACAGTACGCAAGTATAAACACCATGGGACAACGCAGCCGCCATACTGCTCAGGAAGGAGACGCGTTCTGTCTCCTAGAGATGAACGAACTTTGGTGCGAAAAGTGCAAATCAATCCCAGAACAGCAGCAAAGGACCTTGTGAAGATGCTGGAGGAAACAGGTACAAAAGTATCTATATCCACAGTCAAATGAGTCCTATGTAGACATACCCTGAAAGGCCGCTCAGCAAGGAAGAAGCCACTGCTCCAAAACCATGGAAAAGATCGTACTTTTTGGAAAAATGTCCTCTGGCCTGTAAAACAAAAATAGAACTGTTTGGCCATAATGACTATCATTATGTTTGGAGGAAAAAGGGGGAGGTTTGCAAGCCGAAGAACACCATCCCAACCGTGAAGCACGGGGGTGGCATTATCATGTTGTGGGTGTGTTTTGCTGGAGGAGGGACTGGTGCACTTCACAAAATAAATGGCATCATGAAAAGGAAAATTATGTAGATATATTGAAGCAACATCTCAAGACATCAGTCAGGAAGTTAAAGCTTGGTCGCAAATGGGTCTTCCAAATGGACAATGACCCCAAGCAGACTTCCAAATTTGTGGCAAAATGGCTTAAGGACAACAAAGTCAAGTTATTGGATTGGCTATCTCAAAGCCCTGACCTCACTCCTACAGAAAATTTGTGGGCAGAACTGAAAAAGCGTGTGTGAGCAAGGAGGCCTCCAAACCTGACTCAGTTACACCAGCTCTGTCAGGAGGAATGGGTCAAAATTCACCCAACTTATTGTGGGAAGCTTGTGGAAGGCTACCTGAAACGTTTGACCCAAGTTAAGCTATTTAAAGGCAATGCTACCAAATACTAATTGAGTGTATGTAAACTTCTTACCCACTGGGAATGTGATGAATTAAATAAAAGCTGAAATCATTCTCTCTACTATTATTCTAACATTTGACATTATTGAAATAAAAGTGGTGATCCTAACTGACCTAAGAAAGGGAATTTTTACTAGTATTAAATGTCAGGAATTGTGAAATACTGAGTTTAAATGTATCTGGCTAAGGTGTGTGTGTAAACTTCCAACTTCAACTGTATACTTAAATAAGTCTTTATAAACATATTAAATGTAAATTGGCATCATTTCAAAATGCATTTAATGTAAAAAAATAAATAAAATTATTTTAGCATTTAAATATATTAAATACACTTAAAATGATCTAAATTTGTACTTAAGTATATTTTTAGTATATTATATAAAGTTTGAAAATATAGTTTGAAAACACTTAAAGCACATTTGATGTACACTACCGTTCAAAAATTTGTGGTCACTTAGAAATGTCCTTGTTTTTGAAAGAAAAGCACATTTTTGTCCATTAAAATAACATTAAATTGAACCGAAATACAGTGTAGACATTGTAGCTGGAAACTGCTGATTTTTTATGGAATATCTACAAAGGCCTACAGAGGCCCATTATCAGCAACAATCACTCATGTGTTCCAATGGCAGGTCATGTTAGCTAATTGATCATTAGAAAACCCTTTTGCAATTATGTTAGCACAGCTGAAAGCTGTCGTGCTGATTAAAGAAGCAATAAAACTGTCCTTTAGTCTAGTTGAGTGTATGGAGCATCAGCATTTGTGGGTTCTATTACAGGCTCCAAATGGCCAGAAAATAACTTTCTGCTGAAACTCAGTCTATTCCATTAGAGAAATTGCCAAGAAACTGAAGATCTCGTACAACGCTGTGTACTACTCACTTCACAGAACAGCACAACTGTCTCTAACCAGAATAGAAAGCGGAGTTGGAGGCCCCGGTGCACAACTGAGCAAGAAGACAAGTACATTAGAGTGTCTAGTTTAATAAACAGACGCCTCACAAGTCATCAACTGGCAGCTTCATTAAATAGTACCTGCAAAACACCAGTCTCAATGTTAACAGTGAAGAGGCGACTCCGGGATGCTGGCCTTCTAGGCAGAGTTCCTCTGTCCAGTGTCTGTGTTCTTTTGCCCATCTTAATATTTAATTTTTATTGGCTAGTCGGAGCTATGGCTTTTTCTTTGCAACTCTGCCTAGAAGGACAGTATCCCGGAGTCACCTCTTCACTGTTGACGTTGAGACTGGTGTTTTGCGGGTATTATTTAATGAAGCTGCCAGTTGAGGACTTGCGAGGCGCTGTTTATCAAACTAGACACTCTAAATGTACTTGTCCTCTTACTCAGTCATGCACCGGGGCCTTAAAAAAAAGTGTGTTTGTGTTTCAAGTATACTTTTACAAATACACTTTAAAAATTAACCACATCAGCTATTGTAATTAGCAATATACAGGTTACCTTGACTGACCAAGGAATCTTCTCAGCCAATGTTAACATGCTATTTCCAGTACATGGCAGTTGTTGCTGGAGCAGCAATATACAAGTAACACTTTTGAGAACTGTGTAGCATTGGGATTTCAAAATTTAGTTGTTCACATGAAGGTAATAAATGAACATTTCAATCAAATGTGCAATGTGTCATATGTAATTAAAAAGTAAAACATTCAGTTTGAAAATGAAAACATTTGAATAAGTTAGATGTCAGAAACAATATATTATAAAATCAAAACTTTAGCTGCAGAAAAGGATGCTGGGTAATATGCAAATGTTGGTGTCAATGGTGGGTGTAGCTGGTGCATGGAAGTCAGGCGCAGGAGAGCAGAGATTAATGGACGAGCACTTTACTTAGGCAATCATAATACAGAACGCAACTGCATCACAACACAAATGCCCAAAGAACAAGTGAGGCAGCACAAAGTACAAAACCCAAGTACAAAGTACCGGCTGCCACAAAGCACGGGGTATAAAACCAAACCTGGAGCAAACCAGCCGGAAACGTGCAAAGTGGATCGGCAATGGCTATAAGACCGGTGACGTCGGCCGCCGAATGCCCTCCGAACAAGGAGAGGAACCGACTTCGGTGGAAGTCGTGAAAGTTGGTGCGTTTTTGAAAGTATACTTTAAATATACCGTATCACAAAAGTGAGTACACCCCTCACATTTTTGTAAATATTTGAGTATATCTTTTCATGTGACAACACTGAAGAAATGACACTTTGCTACAATGTAAAGTAGTGAGTGAACAGCTTGTATAACAGTGTACATTTGTTGTCCCCTCAAAATAACAACACACAGCCATTAGCCATTAATGTCTAAACCGCTGGCAACAAAATTGAGTACACCCCTAAGTGAAAATGTCCAAATTGGGCCCGAAGTGTCAATATCTTGTGTGGCCACCATAATTTTCCAGCACTGCCTTAACCCTCTTGGGCATGGAGTTCACCAGAGCTTCACAGGTTGCCACTGGAGTCCTCTTCCACTCCTCCTTGACGATACCACAGAGCTGGTGGTTGTTAGAGACCTTGCACTCCTCTACCTTCCATTTGAGGATGCCCCACAGATGCTCAATAGGGTTTAGGTCTGGAGACATGCTTGGCCAGTCCATCACCTTTACCCTCAGATTCTTTAGCAAGGCAATGGTCGTCTTGGAGATGTGTTTGGGGTCGTTATCATGTTGGAATACTGCCCTGCGGCCCAGTCGCCGAAGGGAGGGGATCTGGCTCTGCTTCGGTATGTCACAGTACATTTTGGCATTCATGGTTCCCTCAATGAACTGTAGCTCCCCAGTGCCGGCAGCACTCATGCAGCCCCAGACCATGACACTCCCACCACCATGCTTGACTGTAGGCAAGACACACTTGTCTTTGTACTCCTCACCTGGTTGCCGCCACACACGCTTGACACCATCTGAACCAAATAAGTTTATCTTGGTCTCATCAGACCGCAGGTCATGGTTCCAGTAATCCATATCCTTAGTCTGCTTGTCTTCAGCAAACTGTTTGCGGGATTTCTTGTGCATCATCTTTAGAAGAGGCTTCCTTCTGGGACGACAGCCAAGCAGACCAATTTGATGCAGTGTATGGCGTATGGTCTGAGCACTGACAGGCTGACCCCCCACCCCACTCCTTCAACCTCTGCAGCAATGCTGGCAGCACTCATACATCTATTTCCCAAAGGCAACCTCTGGATATGACGCTGAGCACGTGCACTCAACTTCTTTGGTCGACCATGGCGAGGCCTGTTCTGAGTGGAACCTGTCCAGTTAAACTGCTGTATGGTCTTGGCCACCGTGCTGCAGCTCAGTTTCAGGGTCTTGGCAATTTTCTTATAGCCCAGGCCATCTTTATGTAGAGCAACAATTATTTTTTTCAGATCCTCAGAGTTATTTGCCATGAGGTGCCATGCTGAACTTCCAGTGACCAGTCAGTATGAGGGAGTGTGAGAACGATGACACCAAATTTAACACACCTGCTCCCCATTCACACCTGAGACCTTGTAACACTAACAAGTCACATGACACCGGGGAGGGAAAATGGCTCATTGGGCACAATTTGGACATTTTCACTTAGGGGTGTACACACTTTTGTTGCCAGCGGTTTAGATATTAATGGCTGTGTGTTGAGTTATTTTGAGGGGACAGCAAATTTACACTGTTATACAAGCTGTACACTCACTACTTTACATTATAGCAAAGTGTCATTTCTTCAGTGTTGTCACATGAAAAGATATACTCAAATATTTACAAAAATATGACGGGTGTACTCACTTTTGTGATATACTGTATTTTGTGGTGGGTCAGAAGATTACATACACTCAATTAGCATTTGGTAGCATTGCCTTTACATTGCTTTACTTGGGTCAAACGTTTCAAGGTAGCCTTCCACAAGCTTCCCACAATAAGTTGGGTGAATTCTGACCCATTCCTCCTGACAGAGCTGGTGTAACGGAGTCAGGTTTGGAGGCCTACTTGCTCGCACATGCTTTTTCAGTTGTGCCCACACATTTTCTGTAGGATTGAGGTCAGGGCTTTATGATGGCCACTCCAATACCTTGACTTTGTTGTCCTTAAGCCATTTTGCCACAACTTTGAAAGTCTGCTTGGGTTCATTGTCCATTTGGAAGACCCATTTACGACCAAGATTTAACTTCCTGACTGATGTCTTGAGATGTTGCTTCAATATATCTACATAATTTTCCTACCTCATGATGCCATCTATTTTGTGAAGTGCACCAGTCCCTCCTGCAGCAAAGCACGCCCACAACATGATAATGCCACCCCCGTGCTTCACGGTTGGGATGGTGTTCTTCGGCTTGCAAACCTCCCCCTTTTTCCTCCAAACATAACGATGGTCATTACGGCCAAACAGTTCTATTTTTGTTTCATCAGACCAGAGGACATTTCTCCAAAAAGTACGATCTTTGTCCGCATGTGTAGTTTCAAACCGTAGTCTGGCTTTTTTAATGGCGGTTTTGGAGCAGTGGCTTCTTCCTTGCTGAGCGGCCTTTCAGGTTATGTCTACATAGGACTCGTATTACTGTGGATATAGATACTTTTGTACCTGTTTCCTCCAGCATCTTCACAAGGTCCTATGCTGTTGTTCTGGGATTGATTTGCACTTTTTGCACCAAAGTACGTTAATCTCGAGGAGACAGAACGCATCTCCTTCCTGAGCGGTATGGCGGCTGCGTGCTCCCATGGTGTTTATACTTGCGTACTGTTGTTTGTACAGATGAACGCGGTACCTTCAGGTGTTTGGAAATTGCTCCCAAGGGTTTTGGGTAGCTTCCCACAATAAGTTGGGTGAATTTTGGCCCATTCCTCATGACGGAACTGGTGTAACTGAGTCAGGTTTGTAGGCCTCCTAGCACGCACACGCCTTTTCAGTTCCTCCAACAAAATGTTCTATAGGATTGAACTTTGGAAGTATGCTTGGGGTCATTGTCCATTAGGAAGACCCATTTCTAACCAAGCTTTAACTTCCTGACTGATGTTGCTTCAATATACAGTATCCTCCTCATGATGCCATCTATTTTGTGAAGTGCACAAGTCCCTCCTGCAGCAAAGTACCCCCATAACATGATGCTGCCACCCCCTTGCGTCACAGTTGGGATGGTGTTCTTTGGCTTGCAAGCCACCCCTTTTTTTCCTCCAAACATAACGATGGTCATTATGGCCAAACAGTTTTAGTTTTGTTTCATCAGACCAGAGGACATTTCTCCAAAAAGTACGATCTTTGTCCCCATGTGCAGTTGCAAACCGTAGTCTGGCTTTTTTATGGTGGTTTTAGAGTAGTGGCTTCTTCCTTGCTGAGAGACCTTTCAGGTTATGTCTACATAGGACTCATTTTACTGTGGATATAGATACTTTTGTACCTGTTTCCTCCAGCATCTTCACAAGGTTCTTTGCTGTTGTCACAAACCCAGCTATAATTTCTATAATTACACACAGCACCCAGTCAGCCATAAGGGTCCATCCATCTGGCCACCCCTGCCTGAGCCCTGCTCTGTTGTAGCCACAGCTCACTCCCTTACAACACAGCACATCCAGTAGCAGGTGTATTTGGAGGCAGCAGGAGTAATGACCATAAAGCTAAATTCAGCGTTCAGAGCCAGAGAGCCATTAAAGTCCAGGCTAGAGGTCGACCGATTAATCGGGTTGGCCGATGAATTAGGGCTGATTTCAAGTTTTCATAAGTTTTCATGTCATTTTTGGACACCGATTTAAAATCTTTCTTTTTTTCACCTTTATTTAATCTTTATTTAACTAGGCAAGTCAGTTTAGAACACATTCTTATTTTCAATGACGGCCTAGGAGCGGTGGGTTAACTGCCTCGTTCAGGGGCAGAACAACAGATTTTCACCTTGTCAGCTCGGGGTATCTAATCTTGCAACTTTACAGTTAACTAGTCCAACGCAATAACGACCTGCCTCTTGTTGCACTCCACAAGGTCACTGCCTGTTACGCGAATGCAGTAAGCCAAGGTAAATTGCTAGCTAGCATTAAACGTAACTTATAAAAAACAATCAATCAATTATAATCACGAGTTAACTAAACATGGTTGATGATATTACTAGATATTATCTAGCGTGTCCTGCGTTGCATATAATCTGACTGAGCATACAAGTATCTAAGTATCTGACTGAGCGGTGGTAGGCAGAAGCAGGCGCATAAACATTCATTCAAACAGCACTTTCGTGCGTTTTGCCAGCAGCTCTTCGTTGTGCGTCAAGCATTGCGCTGTTTATGACTTCAAGCCTATCAACTCCCGAGATGAGGCTGATGTAACCGAAGTGAAATGGCTAGCTAGTTAGCGCGTGCTAATAGCGTTTCAATCGTCACTCGCTCTCACTGAGCCTTGGAGTGGTTGTTTCCCTTGCTCTGCATGGGTAACGCAGCTTCGAGAGGTGGCTGTTGTCGTTGTGTTCCTGGTTCGAGCCCAGGGAGGATCGAGGAGAGGGACGGAAGCTATACTGTTACACTGGCAATACTAACGTTCCTATAAGAACATCCAATAGTCAAAGGTTAATGAAATACAAATGGTAGAGAGAAATAGTCCTATAATTCCTATAAAAACTACAACCTCAAATGTATTACTTGGGAATATTGAAGACTCATGTTAAAAGGAACCACCAGCTTTCATATGTTCTCATGTTCTGAGCAAGGAACTTAAACGTTAGCTTTCTTACATGGCAAATATTGCACTTTTACTTTCTTCTCCAACACTTTGTTTTTGCATTATTTAAACCAAATTGAACATGTTTCATTATTTATTTGAGGCTAAATTGATCATATTGATGTATTACATTAAGATAAAATAAGTGTTCATTCAGTATTGTTGTAATTGTCATTATTACAAATATTATTTATTTAAAATCAGCCGATTAATCGGTATTGGCTTTTTTGGTCCTCCAATAATCGCTATCGGAGTTGAAAAATCATAAATCGGTCAACCTCTAGTCCAGGCGGCCCATTATGACATTTTCAAACCTCAGTTGATTGACTTATCGAGGCATGGACACATGTTACAATGTAACACAAACTATTTTGTCTCCTCTGCTGTGAACACTGCAGCAAGCTTTTGAATACATCCACTAGCAGGTGCATGTGGGGGCTTAAATCAAATCCAAATCAAATGTTATTTGTCACATACACATGGTTAGCAGATGTTAATGCGAGTGTAGCGAAATGCTTGTGCTTCTAGTTCCGACAATGCAGTAATAACGAACAAGTAATCTAACTAACAATTCCAAAAAACTACTGTCTTATACACAGTGTAAGGGGATAAAGAATATGTACATAAGGATATATGAATGAGTGATGGTACAGAGCAGCATAGGCAAGATACAGTAGATGATATCGAGTACAGTATATACATATGAGATGAGTATGTAAACAAAGTGGCATAGTTAAAGTGGCTAGTGATACATGTATTACATAAGGATGCAGTCGATGATATAGAGTACAGTATATACGTATGCATATGAGATGAATAATGTAGGGTAAGTAACATTATATAAGGTAGCATTGTTTAAAGTGGCTAGTGATATATTTACATCATTTCCCATCAATTCCCATTATTAAAGTGGCTGGAGTTGAGTCAGTGTCATTGACAGTGTGTTGGCAGCAGCCACTCAATGTTAGTGGTGGCTGTTTAACAGTCTGATGGCCTTGAGATAGAAGCTGTTTTTCAGTCTCTCGGTCCCAGCTTTGATGCACCTGTACTGACCTCGCCTTCTGGATGACAGCGGGGTGAACAGGCAGTGGCTCGGGTGGTTGATGTCCTTGATGATCTTTATGGCCTTCCTGTAGCATCGGGTGGTGTAGGTGTCCTGGAGGGCAGGTAGTTTGCCCCCGGTGATGCGTTGTGCAGACCTCACTACCCTCTGGAGAGCCTTACGGTTGAGGGCGGTGCAGTTGCCATACCAGGCGGTGATACAGCCCGACAGGACGCTCTCGATTGTGCATCTGTAGAAGTTTGTGAGTGCTTTTGGTGACAAGCCAAATTTCTTCAGCCTCCTGAGGTTGAAGAGGCGCTGCTGCGCCTTCTTCACGATGCTGTCTGTGTGAGTGGACCAATTCAGTTTGTCTGTGATGTGTATGCCGAGGAACTTAAAACTTGCTACCCTCTCCACTACTGTTCCATCGATGTGGATGGGGGGTGTTCCCTCTGCTGTTTCCTGATGTCCACAATCATCTCCTTAGTTTTGTTGACGTTGAGTGTGAGGTTATTTTCCTGACACCACACTCCGAGGGCCCTCACCTCCTCCCTGTAGGCCGTCTCGTCGTTGTTGGTAATCAAGCCTACCACTGTTGTGTCGTCCGCAAACTTGATGATTGAGTTGGAGGCGTGCGTGGCCACGCAGTCGTGGGTGAACAGGTAGTACAGGAGAGGGCTCAGAACGCACCCTTGTGGGGCCCCAGTGTTGAGGATCAGCGGGGAGGAGATGTTGTTGCCTACCCTCACCACCTGGGGGCGGCCCGTCAGGAAGTCCAGTACCCAGTTGCACAGGGCGGGGTCGAGACCCAGGGTCTCAAGCTTGATGACGAGCTTGGAGGGTACTATGGTGTTGAATGCCGAGCTGTAGTCGATGAACAGCATTCTCACATAGGTATTCCTCTTGTCCAGATGGGTTAGGGCAGTGTGCAGTGTGGTTGAGATTGCATCGTCTGTGGACCTATTGGGGCGGTAAAGCAAATTGGAGTGGGTCTAGGGTGTCAGGTAGGGTGGAGGTGATATGGTCCTTGACTAGTCTCTCAAAGCACTTCATGATGACGGATGTGAGTGCTACGGGGCGGTAGTCGTTTAGCTCAGTTACCTTAGCTTTCTTGGGAACAGGAACAATGGTGGCCCTCTTGAAGCATGTGGGAACAGCAGACTGGTATAGGGATTGATTGAATATGTCCGTAAACACACCGGCCAGCTGGTCTGCGCATGCTCTGAGGGCGCGGCTGGGGATGCCGTCTGGGCCTGCAGCCTTGCGAGGGTTAACACGTTTAAATGTCTTACTCACCTCGGCTGCAGTGAAGGAGAGACCGCATGTTTTCGTTGCAGGCCGTGTCAGTGGCACTGTATTGTCCTCAAAGCGGGCAAAAAAGTTATTTAGTCTGCCTGGGAGCAAGACATCCTGGTCCGTGACTGGGCTGGATTTCTTCCTGTAGTCCGTGATTGACTGTAGACCCTGCCACATGCCTCTTGTGTCTGAGCCGTTGAATTGAGATTCTACTTTGTCTCTGTACTGACGCTTAGCTTGTTTAATAGCCTTGCGGAGGGAGTAGCTGCACTGTTTGTATTCAGTCATGTCACCAGACACCTTGCCCTGATTAAAAGCAGTGGTTCGCGCTTTCAGTTTCACACGAATGCTGCCATCAATCCACGGTTTCTGGTTAGGGAATGTTTTAATCGTTGCTATGGGAACGACATCTTCAACGCACGTTCTAATGAACTCGCACACCGAATCAGCGTATTCGTCAATGTTGTTGTTTGACGCAATACGAAACATCTCCCAGTCCACGTGATGGAAGCAGTCTTGGAGTGTGGAGTCAGCTTGGTCGGACCAGCGTTGGACAGACCTCAGCGTGGGAGCTTCTTGTTTTAGTTTCTGTCTGTAGGCAGGGATCAACAAAATGGAGTCGTGGTCAGCTTTTCCGAAAGGGGGCGGGGCAGGGCCTTATATGCGTTGCGGAAGTTAGAGTAACAATGATCCAAGGTCTTTCCACCCCTGGTTGCGCAATCGATATGCTGATAAAATTTAGGGAGTCTTGTTTTCAGATTAGCCTTGTTAAAATCCCCAGCTACAATGAATGCAGCCTCCGGATAAATCGTTTCCAGTTTGCAGAGAGTTAAATAAAGTTTGTTCAGAGCCATCGATGTGTCTGCTTGGGGGATATATACGGCTGTGATTATAATCGAAGAGAATTCTCTTGGTAGATAATGCGGTCTACATTTGATTGTGAGGAATTCTAAATCAGGTGAACAGAAGGATTTGAGTTCCTGTATGTTTCTTTCATCACACCATGTCACGTTAGTCATAAGGCATACGCCCCCGCCCCTCTTCTTACCAGAAAGATGTTTGTCTCTGTCGGCGCGATGCGTGGAGAAACCCGTTGGCTGCACCACCTCGGATAGCGTCGTTCCAGTGAGCCATGTTTCCGTGAAGCATAGAACGTTACAGTCTCTGATGTCCCTCTGGAATGCTACCCTTGCTCGGATTTCATCAACCTTGTTGTCAAGAGACTGGACATTGGCAAGAAGAATGCTAGGGTGTGGTGCACGGTGTGCCCGTCTCCGGAGTCTGACCAGAAGACCGCCTCGTTTCCCTCTTTTTCGGAGTCGTTTTTTTGGGTCGCTGCATGGAATCCACTCCGTTGTCCTGTTTGTAAGGCAGAACACAGGATCCGCGTCGCGAAAAACATATTCTTGGTCGTACTGATGGTGAGTTGACGCTGATCTTATCGGAGTTATAAATCGGAGTTTACTGTATGTGAAAAAGCAGGGAGTGTCCACTGTCTAGTAAGACCACCTGTTATTTTATCATTTCTGGCCTTATGAACAAGATCCACTGGAATTCTGACCACGCCAACAATCATCAGACTCATCCCCAGAACAGCCCAAGATCCCACCCAGCACAGCTGTGAACACACACAGAGCCAGACGGTCCAATGGTTGCCATGACCAAACTAAGCTCCCACACTTTATGTCTAAGGAAGGTAGGACTGGACATACAGACTCTGTATTCCAGAGAGATGGAGAGAGAGAGATAGAGGGGGTAGAAAGAAGATAAGGGAGAGACACTGAAAAAGAGAAACAATGAGAAGAGCAAAAAGGTGCTGGTGTAGGCACTGCCTGTTTCTCCACCAGCCTGTTTCTCCACTAGCTGAACTTCACATGGACTTATGACAGTGAAAAACATTTATTCTAACCGCTTTCTGAAGTTTCAGCAAGATCTGCAGGCTGACAGTCTGAGGCCAGTAACACAAAGTAGGCCTACATATAAATGACAAGACACACACTTTCCTGACAGTGTACTTACTACTCCACCCTGTGAGAAACTGATGATGCAGAGAAATATGAAAGTGCTAAGAATCAAGACGGTACAGTAGAGTATACATTAATACAGCAGTGCCACTAACACATAGCCCTCCAACACAAGCTCATGGGTGTCCCCCCCCCCACCCACACTCATACCCACACACACACATACCCACCCACACACATACCCACCCACACACACACATCCACGTATACACACCCACACACAGAAATCAAAGTCATATCTCGGATACACAACTTACCCCTAGAATGAATGCACTCCTTCCTTTGACAATAAACAGAAGGGAAAATCAAAGCCAATTCCACAAGAGGACTGACTGTTGAGACTGACAGGTGAATTCAGTGACAGACCAGGAGAGTCTGGCTGCATGGCCACAGCCCACAAATAATGAGACCAAAGAATTCATCCCAAATGGCTCCCTATTCCCTTCCTACATAGTGGACCACAGAGAATAGGGTGCCATTTGGGACACAGACCAAGAATCCTCTTAACACAGTTATGTCATAAGACTATTGTAATCCATGAGGACTGACTGACTGAGATAACCAATCCTGAATAAAAGCACTCACTCATAACTAAAGGTAGATGCACTGTTGCTAAAAGTGCTAAAGTTACTATGTTAAATTATATACTAAGTTATCTGCTTCTTTTAAAACATTCATGGCTGAATCTGAACTCGGACATATGCGTGTTTAACTACCTTTAGATTACACTCAATCTGAAGATGAGAGTTTAAGAACACCAGAAGTTAGCATGTACTAGGACATAAAACCAGGTCAAAAGGTCATTCGATAAATCAGAAAAACCCAACCAGGAAGAAACTACAGTACAGGCATAAAACTACATCAAAAGTGGAGAAACAAATCACGTCTCCAAGCAGCAGTAATCATGTAGTTCTTATATAGTAAATTGTAATGGAACAGATCATAAACTGTGAAACTAAATTGAATTGCTTTTGAGCACTGCCTTGAGACAGTATCTAGCAGAAATGATTGACATTTGACACAAAAATAATACCAAACAAAGCAGTGGGAATTCCAGCATGGGTCAGAGATGCCAGACTGTAGTAAGTTTATCTCCTGCTTACACATGGACAAATTCTAAGGGAACTGTAATCATGCCTGTCACTAAGCCTTTTCCTAATCCTCTACACTCTACAAACAGACACACACTCACTCGAGCACTCTAACACACCAAATCGTTGCCTCCACTACAAAAGATATGATTTTTTTTAAATGTAAAAAATAAACATTTGCCATCAGGGATTGGGAGACTAGTCAGGATCGAGGGAAAGATGAATGGTGCAAAGTACTGGGAGATCCTTGATGAAATCCTGCTCCAGAGCACTCAGGACCTCAGACTGGGGCGAAGGTTCACCTTCCAACAAGACAACGACCCTAAGTACACAGCCAAGACAAAGCAGGAGTGGCTTCGGGACATGTCTCTGAATGTCCTTGAGTGGCCCAGCAAGAGCCGGGACTTGAACCCGATCGAATATCTCCGGAGACACCTGAAAATCGCTGTGCAGCGACACTCCCCATCCAACCTGACAGAGCTTGAGAGGATCTGCAGAGTAGAACGAGAAACTCCCCAAATACATGTGCGCCAAGCTTGTAGCATCATACCCAAGAAGACTCGAGGCTGTAATCGCTGCCAAATGTGCTTCAACAAAGTACTGAGTAAAGGGTTTGATTACTTAGGCAAATGTGATATTTGCACTAGCACATCTGAGCAATCTTATTTGCAGGTGCATGGCAACAATTGAACAAGATGAAGGAAAAAGGAAACCACACACTGCTCTTGATAGTATCACCGATATTTAATAAGCTTACGTATCCGCCACACGGCCTTCGTCAGACTTTTCGTGATAAAAAAAAAAGAATTGCACCTTGATGTAGACCTAGCCCCACCCACATCCGTTCTACACATCAAAGGGGGTTGGAGGTAAAGAAAAAACAAATAAGTGCTACCAAATATAACAATATGCATTTCATAAATATTACAAAAGTGTATAAATAAGACGTATTGAACACGTCTGTGAAATCTCAATGAGGACATAGTAAATTTCCATTAGTCACTGGGTACATCGTACGAAAAACGTCAGAATAATCTACAAGAGACACATTTCATGTTCAAATTCACAACATAACATACATAGGCATTTCATCATTAAGTCCTTTAGGAAATAATGTCTGGAGGGTGAAAATCCAAAAACATTATATTTTACTCAGAGTATTATTAATATCTCCTCCCCTGTCTGATATCTTAACTTTCTCTATGCCACAAAATCTAAAAAGGTGGAAATGTCATGCTTCAGGTCATTGAAATGTACAGCGACTGGATAATCCCTGTCGTTTCTCCTGATTGAATTTTTATGTTCACTAATTCTCTGTTTGAGAGAGCGGGTGATTTTACCGACATAACAGAGCCCACATGGACATTTAATAATGTAAATAACATGGGTGGTGGAACATGTAATAATGTCATTTATTTGGAACCGTTTTCCTGTGTGTGGGTGCCAGAAATATTCACACTTCATCATATTGTTGCACTGTGCGCATCCTCTGCATTTTTAGCTACCATTTGATAGAGGGCGTAAAAGAGTTTGGCTGATTTTCTTTTGTGGCTGGCAGTTGGCATGAACCAATTTATCGCGTAAATTGCGACCTCTCCGATTCGTGGTGGATATTTATGCCAGTGTTTCTTGACCACACCTCCCACTTTTCGCGAATTCAAAGTATATGTAGTTGTGAACATTACGGACTATTCTTTGGCTTTAGCGGGTCTTTTTTGTAGCAGTTCATCTCGTGTTTTTCCAATGCCAAATTATGAGTTTCATCCACACATTGTGACGAATAGCCTCTTCTTAGAAACCTAATGCGCATCTCCGCTGCTGTTTCTAGATAATCCTCTGTGGAGTGGTTTATACGGCGCAGTCTGAAATATACGGCGCAGTCTTTTTAATGGCTCCGGGTGGAAGCTGTCCCCCTGTAATAGAGTATTTCTGTCCGTTTCTTTTCTATACAGAGTTGTAAACAGGGTTCCATTTGATGGGGTTCTCAATCCACATATCGAGATAATGAACACGTTGAGTGTCACATTCAATGGTGAATTTGAGATTAGGGTCAATGTCATTGAGTAGTGCCATAAAATCTGACAGTTCTTCTTCAATTCCTTCCCATATACAAAACATGTCGTCAATATATCGATACCACTTCAGGACTTTATTCAAAAATGGATTCTCGTTTTCATTATTAACAAAACGTTCTTCAAAAAGACATATATAGAGGTTAACATAACTCGGAGCAAATGTGGAGCCCATCGATGTTCCATTCGTTTGGAGGTAGTATTCATCATCAAACCTGAAATAGTTATATGTCAAAACATATTCAGCTCTAGAATGAAATTTGTTGGTGGATATTCATTAGTATCTCTGTCTCCCAAATAGTGTGCTAGTGCTGCCAGCCACCCCACATGGGGAATGCTGGTATGTAGACTCTCGACATCTAATGTGACCAAAATACAGTCTTCTGTTAAACCGGTTATTGGTGAGATCTTGTTTATAGAGTCTTTTACATATGATGGCAATGATTGCACATGAGTTTTAGTAAAAGAGTCTACAAAGTTCAACAAAGGCTCTAGCATTGAGCCTATTCCTGCAACCACTGGTCTGCCTGGATAGTTGCCTTGTTGTGTTTTAGGTTTGTGTAATTTCTGTAAAATGTATAAGCATGGACGTATGGCACATTTGCAGCAAAGATATTCATATTCAGGTTTTGAGATCAGGTTATTTAATAGGGCTCCAGATTAGAGCATATTTCCCTTTGGATCACCTGCGTGGGATCAACACTCAGTTTTCTATAGAAACGTTCATTGCTGAGTTGTCTCTGAAATTCTTCTTTATATTTTTAATAGTCTAAAACAACCACAGCACCCCCTTGTAACCAAAGATAAATCTTTCATTAATTCATTGAGTGCCAGTTCTTCTGTTCGAGTGAGATTCTTCTGAATATGGTTTGTTTGTCTCGTATATACTGACATGGGTTCTTGTTCGACTAACCTACAATAGGTATTAATCGAGGAGTTGTTAACCATGGGACAGAATTTGATTTTGGGCTTTAAATGGGTACCAGTTCTTTGATGTGTTACTAGGCCCGGATCAATGTTTTGCGAAAACACATGCTTAAATTGAATATTGCGAAAGAATTTAAACAGATCTACTTTCGTATCGAATGGTTTATCTGTACATGTAGGTACAAAAGAGAGGCCCTTAGATAAGACTGAGACTTGAGCATCAGAATCAATTTTAGAATAAGGCTGTAACATAACAAAATGTGGAAACAGTCAAGGGGTCTGAATACTTTCTGTATATACTAAACAAAAATATAAATACAACATGTAAAGTGTTGGTCCCATGTTTCATGAGCTGAAACAAAAGATCCCAGAAATGTTCCATATGCACAAAAAGCTTTTTTTCTTAAATGTTGTGCACAAATTTGTTTACAACCCTATTGGTGAGCATTTCTCATTTGCCAAGATAATCTATCCACCTGACAGGTGTGGCATATCAAGAAGCTGATTAAACATCAAGATCATTACACAGGTGCAACTTGTGCTGGAGACAATAGGGCCACTCTAAAATGTGCAGTTACTGTATGTCACACAACACCACAGATGTCTCAAGTTGAAGGAGCCTGTAATTGGCATGCTGACTGCAGGAATGTCCACCTGAGCTATTGCCAAAGAATTGAATGTTAATTTCTCTACAATAAGCCACCAACGTCGTTTTAGAGAATTTGGCAATATATCCAACTGGCCTCACAACCGCAGAACACGTGTAACACTCATAAACACACAGAGTTTTAGTGACCCACTATGAAATCTCTAGGCGTGAGTGACCAAGGAAGTGCTTGGCATTACAGTAAAAACTCTCTGGTGCCTATTTGGCCCTATGGATAGGAATTATTAGGACTTGAAATGTCAAATCGTGATGTCATACAGCCTTTCTTCCCATTCACACACACACAGTCAGGCATTATGCCAGGAAGTGTGTTTGGCTAGGTGATTTACTGCAGTGTGTGTGTTTTTTTTGTTTGTTTGTGTTGTGAGGACTTACCCTTTCCTCACATGACTGGTCTGAGCTCCCTCCACTGCCTCTGTTGGACTGTTCCTGAGAGAGCTGGCTCCCTGCATTGGAAACAAGGACAAACACATCAGACACTGTGCAGACAACTAGTCACTAACACAGCATGGATACATAGTAGTACAGCATTAACAATATACACAGTGTACAAAAAATTAGGAACACCTTCCTAATATTGAGCTGCACCCCCTTTTGGCCTCAGAAGAGTCTAAA